>NC_082718.1:46212059-46548059 GCF_030144855.1 Hypanus sabinus
TAATTGGTTCTTGATTGAAAGGGCATCAAAGGATACATTGAGAAGGCAGGAGAATGAGATCAAAAGGGAAATTAATTCAGCCATGATTGAATAGCAGAATACACTCAATGGACCAAATGGTCTAATTTGGCTCCGATGTCCTACAGTCTTAATGGTATCTGTATGAAGAAAGCAATTGAAACCCTGCACTAACGTGGAAGATGAACTCAGAGGGTATAGGGATGCCTTTTAGATATGTTGACAAACAACAAATAAACAGACAAATTTGAATCGAATATTGTGTAACAATGAAATACTAATGAAGGATCTGGGAGTTAAAAGCGTCTTTAGGAAACTTAGATCATGTGATAGAACCAAATCAATTTCAGTTTTTTTGTAGAATTCTAACTAAAACAAGATTGTTAAGTCTGATTAAAGCAATTTGTTAGCTGATGATGAAAGATTGTAAAACTATCAAGTCAAGACCATAAGACATTAGAATTAGGGCATATGGCCCGTCAAGTCTGCTCCGCCATTCAATCATGCCTGATTCTTTTCCTTCTCCTCCTCAATCCTATTTCCCAGCCTTCTCCCCATAACCTTTGATGTCATGTCCAATCAAGTATATATCGATCTCTGCCTTAAATACACCCAATGACCTGGCCTCCACAGCTGCATGTGGCAACAAATTCCATAGATTCACCACCCTCTGGCTAAAGAAATTTCTCCGCATCTGTTTTGAATGGACGCCCCTCTATCCTGAGGCTGTGCCCTCTTATCCTAGACTCTCACACAATGGAAATCATACTTTTCAGAGCAGATGCAATAGAGGTGTTTAAGTGACTGTTGGATGGGTACATGGAGCTTAGAAAAATAGAGTGCTATGGGTAACCCTGGGTAATTTTCTAAATTAACTGCATGAGCTGTAGGTTTTCTATGTGTCTATCTACTCTGTCCAGGCCTTTCAATGTTTGAAAGATTTCAATGAGATCCACCCCCCACTCCCCTTCCCCCCACCATCCTTCTAAGTTCCAGTGAATACAGATCCACAGCCATCAAATGCTCCTCGTATGATAACCCTTGCATTCCTGGAATCATCTTTGTGAACCTCCTCTGGACCCTCTCCAATGCTAGCACATAAGAGGAGGAGCCCAAAACTCCACAATACTCATGATGAGGCCTCACCAGTGCCTTATAAAGCCTCAGATTCACATCCCTGCTCTTGTATTCTAGACCTCTCGAAATGAATGCCAACATTACACTTGCTATCGTCACCACCGATTCAACCCGCAAGTTAACCTTTAGAGTGTTCCGCACAAGGACGCCCAAGTCCCTTTTGCATTTCAGATTTTTGGATTTTCTCCCCATTTAAGAATTATCTGCACGTTTATTTTTACTAACAAAGTGCATGACCATGCATTTTCCAGCATTATATTTCATTTGCCACTTTCTTGCCCATTCTCCTAATCTAAGTCCTTCGATTTCCCCAACACTATTTGCCCCTCCACCAATCTTTATATCATCTGCAAACTTGGCAACAAAGCCATCTATTTCATCAACAAAATCATTTATATACAGCATAAAAAGAAGTGGCCCCAACACCAACCACTGCAGAACACCATTAGTTACTGGCAGCCAACCAGACAAAGATCCTTTTATTCCCACTTGCTGCCTCATTCTAATCATACAATGCTCTAATCATGTTAGTAAGTTTCCAGTAATACCACAGGCTCTTAACTTGGTAAGCAGCCTCGCGTGTGGCACCTTGTCAAAGGCCTCTGAAAGTCCAGATACACAACATCCACTGCATCCCCTTTACCAATCCTACTTGTAATCTCAAAGAATTCCAACAGGCTTGTCAAGCAGGATTTTCCCTTAAAGCAACCATGCTGACTGTCCTATCTTGTTCTGTGTCACCAAGTACTCCATTACCTCATTCTTAACAATTGACTCTAACATCTTCCCAACCACTGATCTATAATTTTTTTTTCTGCTGCCTTCCTCCTTTCTTAAAGGATAGAGTAGCATTTGCAATTTTTCAGTCCTCTGGCACCATGCCAGAATCCAATGATTTTTTGAAAGATTATTGCCACCACAATCTCTATCACTACCTCTTTAAAAACCCAAGAGTGCAGTTCACCTGGTCCAGGTGACTTGTGTACCTTTAGGTCTTTCAGCTTTTTTGAGCACCTTTCCCCTTGTAACAGTAACTGCACCCACTTCTCTTCCCTCACACACTACAACATCTGATACACTGCTAGTGTCTTCCACAGTGAAGATTGATGCAAAATACTCATTTATTTATCTGCTATCTCCTTGTCCTGTTATTATTTCTCCTGCCTCATTTTCTAGTGGTCCTATATACGCTCACATCTTTTATTTTCTTACCTACTTGACTTTCTTACATTCTTACATGCTTTTTCTAACCACTTTGATAATATTTGTTAACTTGCTTTCATATTTCATCTTTTCCCTTCTAATGATTCTTCTAGTTGTTCTCTGTAGGTTTTTAAAAACTTCCCAATCCTCTATCTTCACACTAGTTTTTGCTTTGTTGTATGCCCTCTCTTTTGTTTTAAAAACCTTTGAGTTCCGTTGTTAGCCACAGTTGTACTATTTTGCCATGAGTATTTCTTCATTGTTGGAAAACACATGTCCTGCGCCTTCCTCGTTTTTCCCAGAAACACACACCGTTGCTGCCCTGCTGACATCCCTGCCAGCAGCTCCTTCCAATTTACTCTAGCCAATTCCTCTCTCATACCAGTCACTTCCCTTACTCCACTGAAATACTGCTATGTCAGTATTTACTTCCTTCCTATCAAATTTCAAGTTAAGGTTTCAAGTTAAACTCAGTTATATTGTGATCACAGTCTCCTAAGGGGATCATTTACCTTAAGCTCCCTAATTGCCTCCGGTTCAGTACATAACACCCAATCCAGTCTAGCTAATATAGTAGGCACAATGACAAACAGCTCTAAAAAACCCTCTCTTTCATTCAACAAATTAATTCTTGAGATCGATAACCATCCTAATTTTCCCAATTGACCTGCATATTAAAATCTTCTAAGATTATCAGAATATTGCTCTTTTGACACATCTTTTCTATTTCCTGTTGTAATCAGTGGTCCACCTCCCAGCCACCATTGAGAGGCCTGTATATAACTGCCATTAGGGTCCTTTTACTCTTGCAATTTCTTAACTCAATCCACAAGGATTCAACATCTTCCAATCCCATGTCACATCTTTCTTCTGATTTTATGCCATTCTTTACCAGTAGAGCCACACCTCCCCCTGCCTACCTTCCTATCCCTCTGATACCTTGGACAATCAGCTCTCATCTACAACCATCCTTCAGCCATGAATCAGTGACGGCCACAACATGACCTGACAATCTGAAACAATGCAACAAGGTCATCCACCTTATTTCTTATACTCAGTGCATTGAGATACAACACTTTGAGTACTGTATTTGCTACCCTTTTTGATTTTGCATCGCTAACGTACTGATACTCACCCTGTTGGCTGCGACTATGTATCATCACCTTCCTGACAGTATGACTGCACGTAATCTTACTCTTTTACCATCCGTCCTATCCTGAGACACATCATTCAGGTTCCCACCCCCCTTTCAAATTAGTTTAAACCCTCTCCAAAAGCTCTAACAAACCTGCCTGCGAGAATATTGGTCCCCTCGGGTTCTGGTGCACCCCATCACTTTTGAACAGGTCATACCTCCCCCAAAGGAGATCCCAATGATCCAGGAACCTGAAGCCCTGCCCCCTGCACCAGCTTCTCAGCCACACATTTATCTGCCAAATCACCCTGTTTCTACCCTCACTGGCGTGTGGCACAGGCAGCAATGCAGAAATTACTACCCTGGAGATCCTGCTTCTCAGCTTTCTGCCTCGCACTCCAAAATCTTTTTTCAGGACCACTTTGATTTTCTTTTCTATGTCACTGATACCAATATGTACTAAGGCATCTAGCTGGTGTCCCTCCCTCTTCAAACTGTTCTTTACACGATTTAAGACATCCCTGACCCTGGCACCTGGGAGGCAATACACCATCTGGGTGTCCTGTTCACATCCACAGAATCTCCTGTGTTCCCCTCAATATCAAGTACCCTATCACTACCGATTCCCTTCTTCTCTCTCTTTCCCTTCTGCACCATGGCCCATGCTCAGTGTCTGAGACCCAGTCGCTGTGGCATTTTCCCGGGAGGTCATCCCCCACAAAAGTATCCAAAGCCGTATACTTATTTTAGAGGGGAATGGCCACAGGTGTGCTCTGCTCTAACTACCCATTTACATTTCCATTCCTCCTGACAGTCCCCAGCTCACTCACCTCCTGCAACTTTGGGGTGACTACTTCCCTGTAACTCTGATCAATTATCTCCTCACTCTCCCAGGACTCCAGCATTCAGCATGAAGAACATACAACAGCCATTTACTATACCAGAAAACAGAAAAAAAAGGAAACCTTGACAGAAGCTTACCCAGAGCCAATGCCTCTTCTGAGCAGAAACCTCCTTTGAGCCAAAGTCTGACAATTCTACTCTCGTCACTGGCCTCTCCTGACAATGGCCGCCCCACTTGTCCTTCCTGTATTTTTATTTTGTTTACAGTGCTCTGCTGCCGCCATTGATATGGTCTCTGCAATGGCCAAATGCCTATGAAGCTCTCTTTTAAGTCAAGTTGTATTTATTGTCATGTGCACAGGGATGGTAAGATCCAGTGCAATGAAAAACATGCAGCAGTATCACAGGCATATAGAGGTAACACAAGATGTAAATTTTAAGTAAATTATACCATATAGTAAAGAAACAAACAAAAGCCACCATTTAAAGTTTCATTACATCATTTCCAAGAAATATTTCTTCTTTTAAGGTAAACACTGCAAGAGTGTCAAGTTATGGATTTTCAACAGATGTTAAAATGGGTACCAAACAAAAAGATAAGACTTCTAATAATGGCAAAAAAAACACTAAACCTGAGAATTGGCAACACTTCATTACTTAGCAAAGGGTAAACAGAATATGGAAATAGTCTAGCAATAAGTTTAACAGTAGACTATATAAGTATGTGAGGAAAAAGTTACTGTGGATCCATTTCAGGCTGAAACAGGAGTAATTATATTGGGGAATAAAGGAATGCCAGGGAAATTGAAAAATTCAAGGAAAACAGAAGAGGTCAAAGGAATGAGCTTTATATCACCTATAACTGAGAATACATCAAATTCTCATTCTGGAAGGGCCCTTAATATCATTCTTTATCGACAAAGGAAGTTAGAGGGGTATCTATTTTTGTTATCTCTAAGATCTCTTTTGTACATTTTAATACTATTACTGATTCGACTGGAAGATATTTAATTGTCACTGGTTTATTATGTGGTCAAAAGGTAGCTTTGGTGTGTGTACGCACCTAATTCAGTCAGTCCTAAATTTTTTAAGAAGCTTTTTTCTGAACTACTGAATCTAAATGAATATAAGGTGATCATAGGTGGTGACTTTAATTGTTGTCTAAACCCGGCGATTGACAGGTCATCAACCAATCCGTCGCTTCCTAATAAACTGGCGGCCTGTATTAATTCTTTTCTATTAGAATATGGCCTGGAGATATAAACACTCTAATGACAAAGATTTTTTTTGTTTTTCCACATGTTCATCATAAATACTCAAAGAATTGATTACTTTTTTTAAAGATACATGTTTGCTATGCTCCATTGTTAAAGTGTGCATATGACGTCATTGTGCTGTCAGATCACATGACTGTGAAATTAGCCCTGAAGCTCTCTGATAGTTTTTTTTTGAAAATGTCACAGTGGAGATTGAATCCCGTATTGTTACAGGATCCAGCTTTTGCTAGTTTTATCAAGGAGCAAACTTCTATATTTTTTGAACTTAATACAACTTAAGGAATGTCAAATTTGGTTATTTGGAATATAATGAAATCCTTTCTTAGGGGACAGATAATTTCATATTCAGCAGCTTTAAGAAGAAAAACTAAAGCGGAACTTTTAGTGATTACTAATAAAATTAGAGAGATAGATAAAGCATATTAAGACCTACTGAAGATCTATATAAGGAAAGGGTTGAACTTCAAACACAATATGATCTGCTTTTGACCTTTCCCATCGAGCAGCAAATTTTTAAATCTAAAAGTCTATTTTATATACATGGTGATAAATCAGGTAAACTGCTAGCTGGTCATTTAAAGGTAAACATGGTCAGAAGATAGATTTTGAAAATATGCAGACCAGATAGAACTAAAACATTAGACCCTTATGAAATTAATAAGATATTTATGGATTTCTATTCCAATCTTTATAAATCTGAATTATCTGACAATACTATTATTATGAACAGATTTTTGCAAAAATTAAATATACCTAAAATTTTGATCCAAGATATTAATACACTAGATGCACCTATTAAACAAGAGGAAATAGCTAAGGCTATATCTTCTATGCAACTTGGTAAAGCTCCGGGTCCAGATGGATATACAGTCGAATTTTATAAGGCCTTCAATGAAATGCTTACACCACATCTTTGTCAAACTTTCATTGATTCTACATCCTCTGGGAATCTTCCAAAAACTTTTTATGAGGCGTTAATGTTAAAATTGTACAAAGCATTGGTAAGGCCAAATTTGGAATATTGTGTACAGTTCTGGTCACTGAATTATAGGAAAGATATCAATAAATTAGAGAGAGTGCAGAGACGATTTACTAGGATGTTACCTGGGTTTCAGCACTTAAGTTACAGAGAAAGGTTGAACAAGTTAGGTCTCTATTCATTGGAGCGTAGAAGGTTGAGGGGGGGATTTGATCGAGGTATTAAAAATTTTGAGGATAGATAGAGTTGACGTGAATAGGCTGTTTCCATTGAGAGTAGGGGAGATTCAAACGAGAGGACATGATTTGAGAGTTAGGGGACAGAAGTTTAAGGGAAACACGAGGGGGTATTTCTTTACTGAGAGAGTGATAGCTGTGTGGAATGAGCTTCCTGTAGAAGTAGTAGAGGCCAGTTCAGTTGTGTCATTTAAGGTAAAATTGGATAGGTATATGGACAGGAAAGGAGTGGAAGGTTATGGGCTGAGTGCGGGTAGGTGGGACTAGGTGAGATTAAGAGTTCGGCATGGACTAGGAGGGCCGAGATGGCCTGTTTCCGTGCTGTGATTGTTATATATGTTGTATGTTAATTTCATTGATTACTAAAAAAGGAAAAGATCTATCTGAATCTGCATCCTATAGACCTATCTTCTTATTGAATGTGGATTTTTAAATTCTCTCTAAGATTTTAGCTAATAGATAGATTTGAGAATATTTTGCCTACTGTTATCTCAAATGATCAAACTGGATTTATTAAAAATAGGTATTCACATTTTAATATTTGAAGATTGTTACATATTATTTATTCTCCCTCAGTTAAAGAATCTGAATGTATTGCGTCTCTGGATGCAGAGAAAGCTTTTGCGGGGTGGAATAGCCTTATTTGTTCCAGGTTTTGAAGAAGTTTAATTTTGGTCTGGGATTTATTTCCTGGATCAAACTGATTTATCAAGCCCCGATGGCTACGGTTATAACTAATAATCAAAAATCTCCTTATCTTAGACTATATAGAGGAACCCTTCAGGGTTGTCCTCTCAATTTTTTATTATTTAATTTGGCTTTAGAACCACTTGCTATTGCTCTTCGGGATTCTAATTCTGTTCTGGGTATTAAGAGAGGGGATAAACTATATAAGGTTTCATTATATGCAGATATTTATTAGTTTACATTTCAGACCCTAGGAAATCTATTCCCTCTATGCTATCCATATTTACTGAATTTAGTATTTTCTCTGGATATAAATTAAATTTTCATAAAAGTGAATTATTTCTTATTAAATATTACTCTGATTATTATGATCAAATACCCTTTAATATTGCTAAAAATTATTTTACCTATCTTGGTATTAAAATTACTAAAAAAATTTTAAAGACTTATGTAAGTTCAATTTCCTTCCTCTACTTGAATATACACAACAAACGTTTTCCAAATGGTCGCCTATGACGATGTCATTAATTGGCCGAATAAATGCTATAAGAAAGGTAATTTTCCAAAAATTTTATATACGTTTCAAGCGGTTTCATCCTTTGTCCCAAAAACGTTCTTTGACAAAATAGATTCCATGAACCTGTCATTATTTTGGAATAATAAAAGTTCTAGAGTGCAAAAGTCTTTATTGCAAAAATTAAAATAGATGGAGGACTGGCATTACCAAATTTTAGATTTTATTATTGGGCAATTAATATTCGTTATATCACCTTTTGGATTTATGGTATAGATAATCAGGATTATCCTTCATGGTTAGAATTGGAGGAAAACACAATAAGGGGGTTTTCTCTGGCTTCTTTACTGGGAGCTCCTCTTTTTTGTTCTCTAGGATAGGTAGACAAGGTCTTAGTCCTATTGTTAAGTATACATTAAAAATTTGGTTTTAATTTCACAGATTTTTTGACTTAAATAACTTTGTTCTCTCGAGTAATATCCATTTTAACTTTTTTTTAAACCATCAATTATGGATAAGGCTTTTTCAAATAGAAAACTAAGGGAATAAAAACTTTTTTTAGATTTGTTTTTAGAGGATTGTCTAATGTCTTTTTCATAGTTAGTGGATAAATATGATATATCTAATGCACAATTTTTAAAAGATATTTTCAGTTAGGAATTTTTTTTACGTGAATTCTTACCGAATTATCCATTTGTTCATTTACCAAATATGATAGATGCTATTTTTCAGCTCAAACCATTTCAAAAAGGATTGGTAGCCATTATATATAAATGGTTAATGAATTCATGTATGATATCTAATGATAAGGTTAAATGTGCTTGGGAAATGGAACTTCAGGACTCACTTTCAGATGGTCAATGGAATAAAATTTATTATTTAGTTAACAATTCATCTATCTGCGCCCATCACTCCTTGATTCAGTTCAAGGTAGTGCACAGGGCACATATGTCAGAAGATAAACTAGTGCATATATTTTCTAATATAAATCCCACTTGCGATAGATGCAACGCTGAGGTGGCTACTCTAACTCAAATGTTTTGGTCTTGTATAAAGTTAAATAATTTTTGAAGAGATGTTTTTAGAACGTTATCAAAGGTCATAGGTGTGGATTTACAACCTAATTCACTTATGGCAATCTTTGGGATTACTCCAAAGGAAGCAGGAAATGTTCCTGCTTCCGCTCAACATGTGATAGCCTTTTCAAATTTATTGGCTAGGAGAGCTATTTTGTTGCATTTGAAGGATCCTAATCCACCTACTGTTTTTTTCTGGCTCTCCTTCATTATGTCTTGTTTAAGCTTGGAGAAAATTAGAAGTTGGACGTTTAATACATCTTTCAAATTTGAGCAAACCTGATGGCCTTTTATTCAATATTTTATATGATCTAATTTTTTTTCTTTATTTTTCTACTTTTTGGGGGTTTTTTCTTCTCCCTCTGCGAAGTTTCAGATTTGACCAGAAGGATGTTTTTTTTTTTTTTGCAATTTTATCCAGTCCCCTTTTTTTTTGTTTTAGGTTTAGTGTTTTTTCTTAATAATAGAAAATTTCCAGTCTTTTTTTTTGTCTGAATTGTCAAGAGGAGTTGTGGTTCTCTGTTTATATATACTAGCCTAACATATTATACATGATTTTGACAGTGTATATCCTTTTCTTTGTTTGTACGTTTATTGTATTAGGTATTTGATACAACTTCTCCTTTGATTTGTATCCATTCATATAATTTTTTTAAATCAATAAAAAAAGATTGAAAATAAAATGACAGGGTGAACCAAGTACATGTACAGTTAGACTTTAAAAGGAGTCTTTGACAAAGTGCCACTCAAGAGATTATTAAACAAAATTAGATGCACAGTATTTGGTTAACAAAACAAAAAATAGAGAAAGAATTGGGCATTTTCAGGCTGGAAAGCTGTGACCAACAATGCTTTGCCTGTATGGAATTTAAACCAATGGTTTAAAATTAGGATATTTAATATAATATCTGAATTTGCTGATTCATAGTAGTGCAGGCTTTTAGAAGAATAAAGAAAGGGTTCAGGAGGTAGATGTAATGAATAGGCAAGAATATGGCAAGTGTGCAATCATCCATCTCAATAAAAAATTACTTCAGAATGGGAAGAATTGGAGATGTATTAATGTTCAGATAGGGTAGCTGGCCTTGCACACTAACGTTTACATCATACCCAGTAAGCAAACAGGAATGGAAACAATAGTCCAGGGGATCTTTTTAAAATGCACAAAATTCTTAACTGATGTGAAAGAGTTTATGCAAAGTTTATGTTTCATTGGTTGGAGTGTCTAGAACCCAATGTCAGTCTAAGAAAAAGCAGTGAGCCTTTCAGAATAAAGTTTACAATAAATTTTCCACCTCAATATTATTTCAACATTGATTTTTTTCCCTACTTCAGAATAGAAATTTATATATTGAGGGTATCAAACTTTAGGGAATAAGGTGAGAGAATGGCAATGTGGTTGAAGAACGAATACAATTTTGTGGAACATTCATGGAAGATGAATGGCTAATTCCTACATCTAATGTTGTAATTACTGTTGGGTCCCTTCAAAAGGATCTCTCAGTGAAATGAACTGCACTTAGCCTTCGCTTCTTTACAGAAGCCTCAGCTGGCTATAGTTGTGTTTCATCCAATATAGCTACGTAATGTTCATGTCATAAGTGACAGATAATATTGATACACACTCACCATATCAGAAAATACACTGCAACAACTTTCTGTTTCTTTTGGTGAATAGCTGGGAGATTGACTGCTTTCTGGTGAATTACTGAGCACTACAAAAAGATATATTCAATTGATTAGTGAAGAACTGGTTTTATTTCAATTAGCCAACAAGAACTGTCCATTTCAAAAGCAGTAATTACTATTAATCACTACTTCATTTAAAACAAGACGTGAAAAGGCCAATTCTTAGATACCAATCACAAATATCCACACTCCAGACTCACTTCCTTGTGTAAATAGTATCTAATTACAAAATACAGTGGGTTTTGGTTAATTGGGCCATCAATTAATCGAGGCAACCAATATTTTGGGACAACTCTTGGAGAACATAAATAAATCGAGAAAATCGCCAGAATTCCTTTCATTTACTTGGGACGCTATGCTATTCAGGACTGTTGCCAAACATTTTTTGAGATTGACAGTAGATGAACAAAGGGGTGTAGAGGATGTCTAAAGAAGGGTAGCACCTCTAGTGAAGGGGCTGATCATGTCTATTCTAGGGCAGCCCACTCTCCTTTGGTCCCCACCAAACACTTGCTCTCACGTGTGGCTTTAAGTAATGGTTTGCATGTGACAGCAGTCACACCCCGGTACCAACCGCTTTAACAGACGGGCTAAACCAGGTTAAGTGTACCCAGCAGGCCTCATACCCCGGTAAGATAGGGAGATGCCCAACCAAGCACACAAAGTCAACTCCAGTGGACTGGGCAGACAAAATCTACAGTGAGATCCAACAGCCAGAAAGCCAGTTCTGCAACACTCTGTGGAGAGCAAAGGGCAGAAGTTAAGGCACAGAAGTCATGGTTATTCACTGCAACCCAGTTCTGGACCCGGACTTAATAAATCAAGAGAGTAGATACACCCCAGTGTAAAATCTTTTCTACTTTAAAATCTCTCCCACACAGGTATTCTGTCACCATTGGATATGACAGACAACCACCAAATAAACAAAGTCAGCACAGACACCCAGTTCATATCATGGACTGCCTTCATACAAAAGCTTCAACAAATGCATCCTCCAAATCTTCATTTTAATTGTAACATTCAAGATGATTGTTGATATCTTCAAATTCTTTGTAAGTTTCTAGCTTGTTGAAGTGGTGAAATCATTTCATTTTCACTCCGGGCCATTTCTAGCATGTTTGAATGTTTGAAACTGTAGTGAGTAAAAGAGTTCTGAATTGTGCTTTTCTCACCATCAGTGCTTTTTGAACAAAAGCACACACAACTGACACTATTTTGTTTTATCTAAGCATAGAGTAATGTTTAACAGCCACACAAGTGCAAACAATTGACAGTACTTTGAAACTGCTTGGCAAGTATCCTATCCCGATTAAGTGGAATAGTGTCCCAAATAAACAAAGTAAATCCCAGCTATTTTCTCAGTTAGTTTTTGTTCATTCAGAGTTGTCAATATAAGCAGCTGTCCCAATTAACTGAAATTCACTATATAATATTCTGAAACTAATGACAAATGTAAAATTACTCCTAAGGTGTACATCAAAAGCTTCACTATACCCTAATTCATCGTACTGACCTTGCCATCTGCTCATGCCAACTTTTGAAAAGTGTCATAAAACTTGTAGCACACTGGGGACATGACAATGACACAGCAGTCTGTGCTGCTGTATCATTCCTCTAGTCATCTGGGTTTGAATCTGTCTCAGGATGCGCTGAATGAAGTTTGCATCTCTTGAGCCAAAGATTTGCTGACTGGTAGGTTAACTGATCAGTTCATTGTAGGATTGCTGGGAATGATGGGGGCAGAAATTGGATTAGATCAATGGAACTGTTTCCATGCTGTATGGCTCATCTTTCACTCTTAAGTTTTTACTTGGAAAAAAAAGTGCTTTTTTTGTAGTAGAGTTTTAATATTTTTCAACACTGAATATTTATTAAAATATTTTTGTTTTTTTGGTCTCTACAACTTAATTACTGTTTGTTTTACGAGGCACTTGTGCTCTACACTAATTAGATACTGTAGATGAGCCAGGAAATGTGCTCTCTGTAAAAACAGCAATCCATAATTATTTCTTATCAAGTACAAAACACAGATAGAGTAATTCCTCTTCATCTTAAGAACACAAAGTATCAGGGTCTGGATGTAGATCAAGTGATCTTCAACAAAAAGAAACTATATGCAAAATGTTGTTTCACAATGCCCACCTTTTCTTCTGTAGTCTAAACATCTCCAAGCTTGCTCAGGTCTTAAGGTAATGTCTTTCTGAATTCTGAACTCCTCTGAGCTACTTTCCAAAAACTGTTTATCAAGGGAATTATGTCGTCCAAAATCTTTTTCAATTGACTCTTTAAATGAGTTGGGTTTTGGTTCTGTGAAAATATATTCACTTTCTGCATCTTCAGCAACAACTTTGTCATTTCCATCTGAAGTTCCATACATATTACTTCTATTATAAGCAACATTTATATTAAAATCGCTATCAGTTAGTGCATAAGGATGAGGCATATTCTCCTGACATAAAAAGTTGGCAACAGGTTGAATCCTTTCCAAGTTGTAACACTGAGTTGGAGGGAAATCCCTGCCATAAGAAGTCAGATTCTGACCAGTAGTTGCAATTTCAGTTGTGATGTTCTGTGATGGAGGAAATGCATCTTGCATTGAAAAAGAAACATACTTTCCACAATTACTTGAATGACGACTTGAGTTCTCCAACAGGGGATTTTGCAACAACCTTAAAATAAATGGTTAAAATATTAATTGTATTAAAATTATGCTGTCTTTTTAATAAATAAAACCATTACTGATTCTTCAGATTTTTTCATTTCATAATCATCATCAAATGACAGCAGTTCCACACTTTCCAAATTTTGATGGGAAATATTTTCAGTACTGAATACATAAATAAATTGAATCAAATATATAAATAAAAAGAAAGCATTGTTTTGGTTTAGCAGAAGAACAAGTGGCAAGATCAGAAAGGAACTGTTTTCTGTTGCACTTTAGAAAATTAAAATGGAACTAAATGATAAACTTAGTCAGAAAAACAACACCAGCATTAAAGGCCTAATTTGCTCCTTTTGTGCTACATCATTCTGTGATTCACAATAGGCAAGCTTCAAAAATAGTTTATTACTATATATTGGAGTCATTAATGTCTTCATAAAATTTTGAAACAGAAATCTGAGCACTGATATTTAATACAAGGTTCAAGCACATTTCTGAAAATTCCATTTTAACTGTTTCTATCATGGAGATCAGTTCAGGCAATCTGCACTGATATACACATGTGAAAGAAAAAGGAAATGGTAATATTAAAGCAGGTGACATGATGCTTGGCAATGAAATGAAAAAACATTCTCAAATACAAACTGGTTATTCAACCTATCAAGCTATTGCACACTTTTAAATTGTAGATCATTTGACCTTTTTGACTGAGAAGAGCACGGGGCCTCAATCTTTCTTGAAAGGTATGCCTTTCCAGTGTGGTTTCATCCAGAAAATACTTCTGTTGATGAAACCCTCTTACCAGGGCTCATATACAAACTCAGCTTGTAAGCTAACTCTATTAATAGCCGTATGACTCAGTGGTGAGAAGGCCACTTTCATCAACAATGCATGTCCAAAATTGGTATGATTTGGGGTTCAACCAAACAGGAAGGTCATCATGTTCCTATTAAAGAAACCTCAATCTGAGTGAATGCTGTGTAAATACCACCCATATACAATTATCAGTCGGCAAGAAATAACACATTGTACATAGCATAAAATTATAAAGGAAGTAGATCTACCAATTACAGCTTTATCAAACAGTTAATATGAAAAAAGGGCCCATTACATTAAACCAAACCAATGTGCACATGACCACTGGAGTTCTTACTGGAGTATTCAGGAATGTATCTCTTACTCATGCACTGGAGCCATGGCCTGCATGAAACATCCGCCACATCCCAAACTTCCCTCACAGTCCACCTTGAACAAACTGGCTTTCTCTCAGGAGTATATGCCCTTCCTTCTTGGAGCCATTCATTTGCACAGAGCACTTCTTGCAACAGGGACTCTTCTTCCAATGCCATTTTGTGGCATTTTCCCCACTCTGCAGCGCTCACCAAAAAGACACCAAACCAGACTGCTGTCCTTCCAAAAACTCTTCCCCACAGCTCTATAGAACCTTCTCTCATATCCCACAATCCTGATTGGCTGACTCACATTCCTAAGCTAGACAACATGGGTCCTTATCTTAGCCAAAGAAAAATGCACTGCTTTTACAGAAAGTTACTGATATAAACTACCTCCCAGCATAGCATATATGATCTTAACTAAGGCATTATATTGATTATTATCATATCAAACTTTTTAACAGTCTGAAAAATATCTGAAGAAGCCATATATCTATTTTCTGCCTGTCTGTAGTGTATTTTAAGTTGCACATTTATTATGGGTAATTTGTCACATGGGTTGTGGTATGCTTCAAATAAATGAGTATAGTTATGTATTAACTTTTTGTCTCAGGTCAGTTTACTCTCGTGAGAGCCAGGGGTAATATTTTTATGCTGACTGCCAAGATCACTTAGTTACGCCAATTGGAATGCTATTATCCTGCTTAAATATGCCTTCTTTGCTTAATTCCACTTATAACGCTAGTTTGAATTTTGTTAGATTTTTAAAAAAAATTGCAATAAAATTATTCACCTTTATTGGTTTTGTAATAGAGGATCAAACATATTTACTTCGACTTGGAGCCTGACAACTGTGTCAAACCCTGTACAGATCCACAATCCCTTATACAAAATTCTGAAATCCAAAAAGCCCCGAAAACCAAAGATTTTTTTGCCAACAGGTGGCATCACTCAGGTGTGATGTGGCAGCACTAGCAGAGGCCGCCAGATGTCAGTTGTGGCTCAGCTCTCATACTGGTTACACGTGCATTTGCTGTTCGCTGATATTTTGTGTTCACTGTTGACTTTGTGTTTAATTTTGCTGAGAAAAAGTCAAAAAGAGCTGCAGATACCCCTATGGGTAACAATGGGAAAAAGAAAAGGAAGCATCTATCATTATCAATAAAGCAGAAAGTAGAGTTATTGCAGAAGCTTGATCATGGTGTGTCTGTGCGGCATCTTACTGAAGAATAAGGTGTCAGAACTACCACTGTATATTATTTAAAGAAACAGAAAGACAAGTTACTGAAGTTTATAGTGACAGCGACATTCTACATTTATTCCAATAAGTCATTTACCATGTGTTTGATTTGATTTGAATGTTTTTGTTGGAAATAAAAATGTTTTCTTGTCATTATTCCCCAAACAATACTGTATAATAACTATTTACATAGCATTTACATTGTATTAGGTATTATAAGTCATCTAGAGATGACTTAAAGTATACAGGAGGACGTGCATAGGTCCACAGCTCCACCGGGTCCTAAAGTCCACCTGTTCTGAGACAGGATAAATAAGGGACTTGAGCATGTGTGTATTTTGGTATCCGCAGGGGGTCCCAGAACTAATAAGGAGATCTGACAAATTCTGAATTCCAAAATGCAACTGGCCCCAAAGATTTCAGATAAGGGATTGTGGACTTGTACTCAGTCTTTCAGCAGTTTTGATTGTTTTGTCAACCAAAAAAATGCATACCAAACAAGCACCTGTCTACAGCAAAGACTGCCACCTATTGACAAAAGTGGATTCACAACATTGAGAAGTCTGCATGTCGGCAACCCCAGCAACTTGTGGAAGTAAGGAGCTTTTGTTGATTCCTGCTGTCCATTGGGCACTGTTGCTCAATCATGTGGTGTTTGCCTGAGGGTTTGTTGCTTTGTTCCACTGAAGTGCTGAAATATTTCAGTTGCCAATTTTTGAACTGAAGGCTGTTTGTTTGGCCTTGTTTAAATGCTTGGACATGCAGACACCTTGTTTACAGCCTACATTTATTGAATGGAATATCGCCAGTGTGCTCTGCAAATGTGCTGCAGGTGAACAAAGTAACTGCAAGTGGCACAATAAGGAGAAAGTAACATGACTGAATTGAAGCATGGAACTGATGTAAGCAACCCTCACATTGGGGCAGGCAAAAGAGAAATTAAACTTACTTTAAAGGTTTAGCTGGTAGAATCGAAAGTCTTCAAAAGGAGTATTAAGCAAATGAGAACAAAATTAAAAATTTAATACATCAATTAAGGAAGTTAGGGGAAATAAGGTAAATGCCTTACAAGTGCAATCTTGTCTTGAGGACTTAACTAGTCTCTGTGAAGCTGTTGCTAAGTTACGTCACACACCGATCTCATTACTTCCCAAGGTTAAGCAGGAAAAACATAACCAGTGTTTTCCAAACCTTAGTATTGAACCCATAGAGGATATGAAACATTGGTTGGCCCAAATATGTTCCACTGAAGGTCATGTTGCTGCAACAAGTGAATCAGACAATGGTTCTGAAATTCCAAAGCATATTTTGACTGTACATATACCAGAGGAATCATGGGATGATATAAAGCCAATAATGATGTGTCAAATGTCAGTGCTCCAAGTTCTGCTGCAGGGAGTATATTTTATATCTAATACCTCCTGTGCATGCATTAGAGACTGTCTTAGCTGCATTAATCACACAGCAACAACTACTGAAAGACAAATATGCTCTGGAAGAGCAATAGGAAAAAGGAAGCAGCTCCTCAAGTTGCTGAAAGAAATTGCCACACAGGTGGCCACAGTTAATGTGCTAAGGACTTCAAGTGAGGAAAATGCTAAAAGTGCTCCAGCAGAACAATCCTATGGTGTGAATTCTTATATTAATAAGGCACAGAAGAAGACAATAACACTCAACGTCAATATTAATTCATTTGTTCAAGTATCTGTGAAACATGAACTAGGCCCCCCCAAGAGGCAGTTCAGGGTGTTTACTCGCAGCCTGCACTAAGGAGACACTCTGAGCACATCCAACGTTCGAAGGGCTCACAGGACATTCACACATTCACTTACTGCCTAGAAACACTCTTGTTTCAGATGATAGAGGTCAGGATAGTATTGCTATAATGAGGAAGCAAAATGAGAAACAACCTTATTGGCACAACAACAAAAAAGAGATTCAAATTTTGATGGCAATTCATTGCAGAATCATATATTTATGAGGGCTTTTGAAAATAGTGTTGAAGGCAAGACTGACAGCCAGAGTGACCAACTATATTTCCATGAACAATACACTAGGCATCACTCTAGAGAACTTGTCAGATGCCTGCATGCAACCCCAAGAAAGCATATGCAGAAGCTAATGCTTTACTACAGGAATATTTTGGTGTTGACCAAACCACTTACATGCAAAAGGCTCTTTTTTGAGTACCCATAAAATCTGAGAACATGAAAGCTCTTCAGGACTACAGTCTTTTTCTTATAGGCTGTTGCAATGCCATGCATGAGATGGACATGCCTGTCAATATGTCAACTGACAGGAAGAAGTTGCCCTATATACTTAAGGATAATTGGAAAACAGTGATTAATGAACTGCAAGAAAGGCACAATCATAAGACTATATTCACTGACATTGTTGATTTTATTGAAATGCAAGTAGAGCTTGCTACAGATCCAGTATTTGGGAATATACAGGATGCTCTATCACCTGCAATAAGCAAAGGTGTGAACAAAACTAAGTCACACTTTGTTTTAAGGCTAAAAGAAGCAGTTTTGACATGACTGTGGCCACTGTGATGAGTAAAGCTAAAACTGAACCTGGAACTAATGAAAGGGAAATGCTGTCATCAGCCCAAACGGTTTGTCTGTTCTGCAAGGGTGAACACACATTGGATTTATGACCTCAGCTGGAGAAAAGGGCTCATAGTGAGAAGGTTGTCTTCCTATATGAAAATAGCATCTGCTTTAGCTGTTTAGATGTGTACAGGACACATCAACAAGGATTGCAGGAAGCATCCTTCATGAAAGGTATGCAGTGGCAAACATCCCAGAATTCTTCATATTCACTCTAATGAAAAGGGTTAGAATCAAAACAATCCGTGAAAGAATCAGACACAGCAGTGAGTAGTGCCCAGGTATCTAACAGACTTACAGGGGCTGGCAATCATGATGATAAACTTCCTACAATTCCAGTACAAAGTGAAGTCTAAGAAGGGTAACAAGACAGTGGTTACTTGAGCTTTCCCAGATCAAGAAAGTACAGCAGTGTTCTGCATGAACAAGCTCAACTTCACAGGAAAAAGGACACGCATTCTCTTACACACCATGGATCAAAAGTAGGTTGTGAGTAATTCAAAGTTTCAGGATTGGAAGTGGCTGGCTTAAAATGGCAAAAACTATTGTGAACTACCTACCACCTAGATGCAGGAAAGGAAACACCGCATAACAAAGAGATCTCCAGGGATGGTCTCGCCTGAAATATGTCCATTTATCAGCAATTGATTAAGAAATTGAATTGTTGATAGGGACAAATGTACCTATAAGCATTGGAGAAACTGCAAGTCATTCATAGTGCCAATACTGGACCTTATGCAATCAAAACAATGTTCAGTTGCTCTGTCAATGAACCATTAAAAAGAGACAATGGTGATGGAAGAGACTGTACACAGAGCTGACAATTAACAGGATGTCAGTTCTGAACTTGGATGAGCTTTGACAGTGGCATTGTAGTCAGGATGAACAACCTGGTTTGTTATGAGTAGATCACAAATTCATAGGGTCGGTTATGAATTCTGCAGAACTGTTTGATGGCCACTACCAGATTAGTTTACCTTTGAGAGAAAAAAGGAGGTTAACATGCCTAATAACAGGAGGATTGCAGAGCAGCGGGCACTAAATCTACGGAAGAGGTTTAAGAAGGATTTGTCATTTCACACTGACTACCCAGCTTTCATTAAGGACGTCATCTCCAAAGTTGAAAGAGTGCCAGCAAAGGATCTGGAATGCAATGATAGTAAAGTCTAATATATTCCACATCATGGTGAAAACTTCATGTTGTGCTTGACTGCGGAGTGACTTTTCATGAAATATCACTTAATGCTGAGCTTTTACAGGGACCAGCTCTTACTAATACATAAAAAATGCTGGTGAAATTCAGAAGGCCAGGCTGCATCTATGGAAAAGAGTAAACAATAGATGCTTCATTCCAAGACAACTCATCAGGACTGAATGTTGACTGTTTACTCCTTTCCATAGATGTTCCCTAGCCTGCTGAGTTCTTCCAGCATTTTGTGTATTAGAGTCGGCTCTCCTTATCCACGATTCTGCATGCGCGAATTCAACCAACCACAAATCGCGAAAAACTGGAAGTGCTCTTCCACCCTTGTTGTTCGAGCATGCACAGTCAGCCCTCCTGATCCACGAGGGATTGGTTCCAGGACCCTTCACAGATACCAAAAAACGTGGATGCTCAAGTCCCTTATTCAACCTGACTCAATGCAATGGACTTTAGGACCCAGCAGAACCCCACAACTTATTTAAGCTGTCTCAGTGCGGTGGACATTAGGACCTGGCAGTGGAGCTCTGAATCCACAGTGTTTCTGTTCACGAAAATAATCACGATCACGATCGAAAATAAAGTGGAAATAATAAAGCGATCGGAAAGAGGTGAAATGCCATCGGTCATTGGAAAAGCGTTAGGCTACAGTTGGTCAACGATCAAAACAACTTTAAAGGATAAAATGAGAAAGGCCCTGCCCTGATGAAAGCTACAATTATTACTAAGCAACACAGTGGTTTAATTATTGGGTTTTGGGTTTTTGATCCTCCACTTCAACCCGGCACAGTGGGGAGTGCACTTGACAGTGGTCTGTCACTGGATCGAACTTCTGTTCCCGAGCCCGGCGCTGAAACATATGGTCTTAAGCGTTTTATATGCATAGAAAGGTAAAATATATACTATATACTAAGACAAACCTTTGACTAACTTACGCTAAATAATACCAGATGTACCTGTTCCGACCTACTTGGTAAGCGAATTTCAGATTTTTTTCGATCCCAATCCACGATTACCCACGTACATCCTCCCATATACTTTAAATCATCTCTAGATTACTTATAATACCTAATACAATGTAAATGCTATGTAAAATAGCTGTTATACTGCATTGTTTAGAGAATAATGACAAGAAAGAAGTCTGTACATGCTCGAACAACAAGTGCTGGAAGAGCACTTCCGGGTTTTCGCAATTGCGGTTGGCTGAATTTGCGCATGCGGAATTCGCGGATAAGGAGAGCCAAATGAGCAGAACCTTTTTTCTTGTAATTATTCCCTTAACAATGCAGTATAACAACAATTTTACACAGCATTTACATTGTATTAGGTATTGTAAGTGTAACACTTACGTGACCAGTTGGTGTATGTCTAGGGGAAAATTTGTCCACCCACCAAACTGCGCCTCCCGTATACATGGATGCTGTGAAATACACGCTAATACAAACCCTCACACACAATATCAAGCTCACTCCAGGTACGTTTACAGAATACACTTTATAAATCTTACTACATACACAAAATGCTGGTACTACACACATAGATGCTGCCTGGCCTGCTGTGTTCCACCAGCATTTTGTGTGTGTTGTTTGTATTTCCAGCATCTGCAGATTTCCTTGTTTTTGTGCTTTATAAATTTTACTAGAACTAGGTGATTAATAACGATACAATATATATGAAGGTAAAGAAAATAAAGAAGAGGTGTCAAAACTTATCAAAGTTCAGTCAATTAGTGCACATCGTTGGAGCTCAATCATCAAATCCTCCGACCACTCTTCGCTCTTCTCCAACCTCCATGACCCACGCACCTGGGACCACTCTCGGTGATCGACCAGCAGTGCCACACCTATCCACCTTCCTCACCGCCTTCTCCCGACCCCCAAAAAGACCACACAATCCAAGCTCCCAGACCCACAAGAGAAAATAACATCCAACCCAATTGGTTAACAAATGAATACAATCCCTGTTATCAGCAACTTTAAGCCAAACAAGCTTCAAGAAGCTTTGAGAGCGCTCTGCAAGAAAAGCACTCTCTCATTAGTTAGCATAACAAAGAAGCAGTTTTACTTTTAACACACAAAGAAGCCATTTTGATTAACATACACAGTACATATGTAATCTAGAGATGACTTAGGCTACATCCACACTAGACCGGATAATTTTGAAAATGCCGGTTTCGCATAAAAACGATAGGCGTCCACACTATGCATTTTTAAAAGTATCTCTGTCTACATTGAAACAGAGATTTCAGCGAATCTCCTCCTACTGTGCATGTGCAGGACACATCATAAGCGACGTGTTTGGTGTTTAATCTCAGTGTGGAAGTGCGCGTTTGTGTAGTTACAGACTAGAAAAACTTAAAATGATGGATGTCTGTTGGCTCTCATGCAGGAGAACTTGAAAGTAAAAAAAAACAAATACCAGAGAGTATGGAGGCAACCGACAGGGAGTTCACGGACAGATTGACCCGGCTGACGAACATTTAAAAACTGACCAACTCTGTTGCATTAATAAAGCACCTTGTTAAATGTATAAAACATGTCTGCATCAGTATTATCTTGTATTTCCATACAATGTTACATTAGGCTGTCACATATCTATTGTCAGAGAAGTACTTGCATAAATAGGTAAACCACCTTCATATGAACAAGGACAGAAAACAGGGCAAAGTGAGTATACTTATTTATTCAGTAAGTTATGGGTCAAAGTATTTGGTGAGTACATTTCTAACTCTTTTGGCATCAGTTTCGTTGCCCTCTGTTCTGAAATTGTTAGGTTGCGTTCAAGAAAACAATGAAATAGTGCGCTGCCGTCTGACAGCGTTTTCAGAAATCTCCGGTTACCCCATCCACACTGATCTGCCCAAGCAGCGTTTTCAAAAATACCCACCCTGGAAAGAGTTTCTGAAAAGTTCTGGTTTCGGGGGACAAAAACGCCATTTTAGGGTAAAAACAAAGAGAAAAAGCTTCGGTTACGGATTTATCCAGTGTAGTGTGGACGTAGCCTTTAAGTATATGGGAGGATATGTGTGGATTATCATGGATCAGGATCGAAAAAAATCATAAGTTCTCTTACTAAGTAAGTCAGAACAGGTACATCTGGTATTATTTAGCATCAGTCAGTCAAACGTTTGTCTTAGTATATATCTTACCTTTCTATGCATATAAAATGGTTAAGAATGTATGTTTCAGCACCGGGTTCGGGAACCAGTGACAGATCGCTTTCGAGTGTGCATTCCATCTGTGCAGGGTTGGTATGGAGGATCAAAAACTCAAAACCCCAAAACCCAATAATTAAACCACTGCGTTGCTTAGTAATAATTGTAGCTATCATCGGGGTAGGGCCTTTCTCACTTTATCCTTTAAAACTGTTCCGATTGTTGACCGACTGTAGCCTAACACTTTTCTAATGACTGATGGCGTTTCAACTCTTTCCGATTGCTTTATTATTTCCACTTTATTTTTGATCGTGATCATTTTCGTGAACAGAAACACTGCGGATTCAGAGCTCCGCACTGTGTCCTAATGTCCACCACACAAAGACAGGTAAATAGGTCTGGTGTTCCGCTGGGTCCTAAGGACAACCACATTGAGACAGATTGAATAAGGGAGGGGTCCCGGAACCAATCCCTCGCGGATAAGGAGAGCTTACTGTACTTTGATTTCCAGAATCTGCAGATTTTCTCTTGTTTGTCATTAGATCTTACTAGCTCACTGATTGGAGTCATAACTAGATTCAGATGATCCATGGCAGATATTGAAACTATGTTTCATCACGAAGTATAAGTGGAAGACGCAGATCTGCCGAGGTTCATTTGATGGCCTGATGGTGACCCCAGCCAAGATATGGTAGACTTTAGAATGGTGGTTTGGAGCAACTTCATTACTGAGCCATGCCAATTTTGCTCTTAGGAAATGCACAGAAGACAATAACGAACAATTCAGCTGCGAGACAGTGGATAAAGCTTTGCATTGCTTCTATGTTGGTAACTCCTTTGTGACAGTGTCCTCTGAGGAAGCAGCGACGTCTCTCTATCATGATCTTGTATCCATGTATGTTAAAGGCGGCCTTCAACCCACAAAGTGAATAAGCAACAGACATGGAGTGCTATCTGTGATACTAAAAGAGCAAATAACGAATTTGCAGGATTTGGATTAAGATATACCTTTGGTGGAGAGTGTACTGGGTGTGCAATTGTACATTCAGTCTAATACTTTCAAGTTTAAGATCAGAAACCAAGGTAGACCACTCAACAGAAGTGGGAATCTCACCACAGTTTGTTCCATCTATGATTGTTTAGGAATCTCAAGTCCGGTGGTAGTATCTGCTAAGAACATCCTAAAAGATATTGGTGAGGCCTAATTTGGAGTATTGTGTGCAGTGTTGGTCACCTATCTACAGGAAAGATGTAAACAAATTTGAAAGAGTACAGAGAAAACTTACAAAGATGCTGGTGGGTCTAGAGGACCTGAGTTATAAAGAAAGATTGAATAGGTTAGGACTGTATTCCTTAGAACATAGACAATTGAGAGGAGATTTTGTAGAGGTATACAAAATTATGAGGGGTATAGATAGGATTAATGCAAGCAGACTTTTTCCACGGAGGTTGGGTGGGACTACAACCTGAGGTCATGATTAAGTAGGAAAGTTGAAAAGTTTAAGGGGAATATGAGGGAAAATTTCCTCACTCAGAGGGTCTTGAGAGTGAATGAGCTGCCAGCACAAGAGGTGCATGGGATATTTTAACATTTAAGGGAAGTTTGTTTGAATAGGTTCATGGATGGTATAAGTATAGAGGGTTATGCTCCTGATATAGGTCAATGGGAGCAGGCAGTTTAATGGTTTAGCTATGGACCAGAAGGCCCTGATCCTGTGCTGTACTTTTCTATGACTCTAAAATTTATGTAGGAAACAACTTGGTTGGGATGACACTATACCAACATTAGTTGCTCATAAGTGGAAACACTGGCTGGCAGTTGGAACACTTCACAAAGTTGACTGATGTTTGATTGTCTGGATTGGAGAAGTTGATGTTGATCACTTTACAGATACTAACAAAGATGGTTATGAAGCAGTAAACACAAAGTACACTGCAGATGCTGTCGTCAAATCAACACGTACAAACAAGCTGGAGGAACTCAGCAGGTCGGGCAGCATCCATGGAAATGAGCAGTGAACATTTCGGGCCGTGACCCTTCGTCTCGGCCCGAAACGTTGACTGCTCATTTCCACGGTTTGTAAATGAAGCAGTAAACTGCCTAATGGTCAGACAACACACATTCTGAGATGCACGCACTGTGCATGATCAAAGCACTTTTTATCATGAGAAAATCCAGGGTAGTCCAATTGAAGTCAGTTTCCATTCCTCATATGGAGCGCATCGCTGCCACAATGGCGAGCTGTATGGACACATTGTGGAGGAAGGAGTTGCATACTCAGCTTCGTGACTCAGTATTTTTGGACAGATAAAGCTTTGACTAGCAGTCATCCAGATATCAGAAGTCTTGGGAGGAGGGGTCTTTAATCAGGTGAACTGGCTGAGGATAAAAGGCAGCAGCAGATCAGCATAGCAAAAAAGAGCTTTGACCAGCCATCAATTTGCTTTTGGGATTTATGAGCAAGAGCAAATTGAAGGCAGGCAGGGGTAAGCACAGCAGCCATCATCTGAGTTGACACAGTCACACTGGTGATCTTGAGGCTTTAGCTCTTTGAGGCTTCAGTCAGAGAAAGCAAAGAAAAGCTCAATTTTGTTTTGTTCTCTTCTTTATATCTGCTCAGCTAGGACAGTAGAGATGCAGGCAGGATCCTCCTGTGGGATGTGGGAAGGCAGGGAGACCTCCAGTGTTCCTGACGATGACAACTATGAGAAGTGCATACAGAAGTGCTTCTAACAAATTCTGTTTAGGAGTTAAGAGTTGGAACTGGATGAACTCCAGATCATTCAGCAAGATGAAGGGGTGATAGATTGGACATATAGAGATGTAGTAACACCCAAGGTTCAGGATACAGGAGACTGGGTGACAGTCAGAAAGGGGAAAGGGGTTAAGGAGACATTGCAGAGTACCCATGACCATCCCCCTCAACAACAGGTATATTACTTCGTATACTGTGGGCAGGGAAATGACCTAACAGAGGAAAGTAGAGTCTCTGGCACTGAAATTCAGTCTGCCTCTGTGACTCTGAAAGGAAGGGGGGAGAAGAAGCACACTGTGGTGATAGGAGGTTCGTTAGTTAGGGGAATGGACAGAAGATACTGTGGGCGAGAATGAGATTCCTGGATGGTATGTTCCTTCCTGGGTGCCAGGGTCTGGGATATCTCAGATTGAGTCTTCAGCATTCTTAAGTGGGAGGGTTTACAGGCAGAAGTCATGGTCCTTGTTGATACCAATGACATGGGTAGGACGAGTGACAAGGTTCTGATTGGGGCGTTCAGAGAGCTAAGTTAAAGGGCAGGACCTCCAGGGTTGAGACCTCAGGATTGCTACCCATGGCTCGTGCCAGTGAGGCCAGAACTCATGATTGAGCCCACTAAAGGATAAGCTATTTTAGATTGGTTGTTCTACAATGAACCAGAATTGATTAAACAGTTGAAGGTAAAAGAACGTTGAAGGAAAAGTAATTGTAATATAATCAAATTCACCCTAAGATTTGAGAAGAAGATAAAGTCGGATGTATCAATGTTATATTGGAGTAAAAGGAATTACAAAGGCACGAGAGAGGAATTGGCCAGAATTGATTGGAAAAGAACACTGGCAGGGATGACGGCAGAGCAGCAACAGCTGGAATTACTGGAAACAATTTGGAAGGCACAGGATATATACATCCCAAAGAGGAAGAAATGCTCTGAAGGAAAGATGACACAACCGTGGTTAACAAGGGAAGTCAAAGCTAATGTAAAAACCAAAGAGGGCATATAATAGAGCAAAAATTGATGTGAATTTAGAGAATTGGGAAGCTTTTAAAAATCAACAAAAGACACCTAAAAAAGTAAATATGAAGGTAAAGATGGAAGATGAAAAGTAAGCTAACCAATAATATTAAAGCGGATACCAAAAGTTTCTTCAGATACATAAAGTGTAATAGAGAGGCAGGAGTGGATATCAGACCACTGGAAAATGATGCAAGAAAGGTAATAGGGGACTACAAAATGGTGGACAAACTGAATAAGTATTTTGCATCAGTCTTCACTGAGGAAGAATCTAGCAGTAGGGTGGAAGTTCCAGGTGTCGGGGGTTATGAAGTGTGTGAAGTTATCATTACTAGGGAGAAGGTTGTTGGGTAACTGAAAGGTCTGAAGGTAGATAAGTCATCTGGACCAGATGGTGTACACCCCAGGGTTCTGAAAGAGGTAGCTGAAGTGATTGTGCAGGTATTACTAATTATCTTTCAAGAATCACTAGATTCTGGAACAGTTCTGGAAGACTGGAAAATTGCAATTGTCACTCCAGTCTTCAAGAAGGGAGAAAGGCAGAAGAAAGGAAATTATAGGCCCTGTTATTCTGACCTCAGTGGTTGAGAAGATGTTACGGGTCAATTGTTAAGGATGTGGTTTCAGGATACTTGGAGGCATATGATAAAACAGGCTGAAGTATGCATGAAAATCTTGCCTGACAAATCTGTTAGAATTCTTTTGAGGAAATATCAAGCAGGATAGACAAAGGAAAATCAGTGAAGGTTATGTACATGGATTTTCAGAAGGCCTTTGGCATGAGGCTTTTTAACAAGCTACAAACCCCTAGTATTACAGGAAAGATTTTAGCATGGATAAAGCACTGGCTGACTGGCAGGAGCCAAAAAGTGAGAACAAAGGGAAGCTTTTCTGCTTGGCTACTGGTGACAAGTGGTGTTCTACAGGGGTCTGTATGGGGACAGATTCTTTTCACATTATATATCAATGGTTTGGATGATGGAATTGATGGTTTTGTTGCAAAGTTTGCAGATGATATGAAAATAGGTGGAGGGGCAGGTAGTTTTGAGGAAGTGGAGAGGTTACAAAAGGACTTGTACAGGTTAGAATGGGCAAAGAGCTGGCAGATGGAATACAGTGTCAGTAAGTGTCTTCAGAAGAATGAGAGGTGGCCTATTGAATGATATAGGGGATATGGGGAGAATGTTTCCAATGGTAGGAGAGTCTAAGACCCGAGAACATAACCTCAGAATAGGTGTCCTTTTAGAATGGAGATGAGGAGGAATTTCTTTAGCCAGAGAGTAGTGAATCTGTGAAATTCTTTGGCACAGGCAGCAGTGGAGGTCAATGGCTTGTGAATCCTGATAGTGTGCAGAACTACTGCTGGATGATCCAGATGTCATGAGAAGTGTTGCAATGAAAGCCATGCAGGTTGAAGACAAGGTGGACGTCATTACATATATAGTCAACCACTTCTTGTCTTGGACCCATTTGAAGAAGTCAGTGGCTTGGATTCTTAGTTTTAAGAACCTGGCCATTTTACCTAGTTGGAAAAGGAAGCAACTGAACATCACAATTACAGGAATGTCAGAAACGATGAGGTATAAATCACAATTTCTTCCCAGGAGACATTATTTCCGATAGTTTATGACACAGCATTTCAGAATTCATGGATCTAGGGAATAGTCAACCAAGTCTTTCCAGACATAAGATTTGTGCAGCGAGTACACGTCAAGACCAAGACCAGCTGTCTGGACAGGCCAAAACAAAGTTATGTCTTCTACAGATCTAGAGGCTTCAAGACTTGACATGACTTACTTGGTAAAGATCACTCTGTACTGGGATAAGTGCTGGTAACGTCTGGCCTAGATGACTATTACACGACTTGACTGGAAGAAAGAAGAAAGAGGACAATTGTGTAAAATGTCAAGATGTCTGTCCTTGAAGATTTTATGTCTCCTATTTTTGTAGTATGCAGTTGTAATTAGTATTGTGTAATAACTAGTGGCTGGGATGTAGGAGCCACGTATCTTTATTCTATCTGTATTGTATTTTGTGCTGTGCATTTATCATGGATAATTTGTCATGTGGGTTGGGGCATGGTTGAATCAAATAAGATAGTTACATATTCATGCTTTGTCTTTGGTCAGTTTAGTTAGAGCCAGGGAGTGAGCTGGGGGTGATTTGTTTTGTTGACCACTAAGATCACTCTAATTGGAAGTTTTTATATAACTTAAACAAGCTCACTTAACTTAATTCCATTTATATCGCTAATTTTAGTTTCATTAAGTTTTTTTATTGCTACAAGATCATTTGTCTTTGCTAGTTTTATGATACTCTGGAGAGGGGAATATGTAGATTATAGTTACACTTAGATCATAGTTATGCATAGGACTCGGGCAGTGGAAAATATTTCAAAACAACTGCTGATTCTATAAGCAATCTCTTCCTCTGGACACTAGCAGAATTATCAAAACTAAGAAAAAGCAAGCGTGTCAAGCTACAAGGTCAAACAAATTAATCTAAACATGATTGTGCTGAGTTAGAAAATAAAGTATGTGAACCGAGCACTGAGCAAGTAAATAATTCAACTAATCAATTCAGGGGAAAAAGAAAGAAATGTGTGGCTTCCAGTTTAAGATGTCACTGTAAAGCTCATTTTAAAAAAAAGCTCAGTGACTGGTGGGCAATGAAACAAAGAAAACAATTAAATACTTTGTTAATCACACTTTTTCTGCCAAAAGATCACCACAAACCAATAGCCTGCAACTTTCCTTTGGACTTAGAGGCAATTTGATGTGACAGAACCACGGCGAGGCAGCGGAAAAACCTGAGATTCGATCAATTTAAGCACCAGCCTGAACTGGAAAGGACAGGTACAGGCCGAATCAAGACAGCGAGGTCCTGGTCCTAGAGCCTATTGAAGTGACAGGACCTGATGTTTGGAACATGATTTATGCGGTGGGCCAGAATGAAAAGGTCAGGGTGCTAGGGCCTAAGGTGAGGGATGAGCTGGTTCAGCTTGCTACTCTGCAATGTTTACTCAGCTCTGCGCTGATTTGACAGTCTGTGGCTTCATGCCTGTGGATGGACTTTCTTTCGTGGACTTCAGTTTTGATTGGTATTTGTTTGCTTTTATTGCTTGCAGGATCATTTTTTTCTCTCTGTACATTGGCTCTTTGACAGTCTTTTTTTAAAAATGGATTCTTTTCAGTTTCTTTCTTTCGTGGCTGCCTGTAAGGAGGACTTATCTCAAGGTTGAATAATGTATACATACTTTGACAATAAACGTACCTTGAACTTTAAATGTGTAATGTGCTGAAAAAGCAGTATGATAGAAACAGTAAAAAAGCTAGTGATTGAACCTCCAATAACTCAGCAAGTGAGAAAACAGCATGATGTCCTTAATGAATGTAACTATTCAGTTCAAGGTAATCTGAAACAAAGTTGTGATGTATAACGAAGACTTTTTTTGTGGGTGATTCTGTCAACTCAATAGGTGGAGTTAATAGTGACATCACTTTTGATGGAATACAACCAACACTGAATCGCCCCCTGAAACAGCGACATCTTAGGAACTGCAAAGAATTGCAAACTGGATGTAACACTGACTTAACAGAGAATTTTGGTGGCTTAAGTGATGATGACAGTAATTAATGATGATGGTAATTGATCTGACAGTCATGTCACAACTAGCCCCAATAAAAACAAAGGGAATGAAATCATGCCAGAATGAAAATGGAAATTACGAAAGGAGACAGGAGGTTTTCCATCAACCACTAGAATGAGAAAAAAAGTTGAAAAATGCTCCAAAGAAATTTCGCATCCAAAAAAAAAGGAAGCTTAAAGACTTGGACTGAACTTCAATGGATTAAGAACAAATACAAATTATACCCATATGATGGCATCCAAACATTAGCTACCATGCTGTCTTTGCAGCAATAAGACCGTTGACAGCTTGAGTTGAGGATGGTATAGAAGAGGATAAACACAATTTACCAGGTGGTTGGGATGCAATTAAGAAATGGTTGGAAAAACAATCCCCAACGCAGATTCATTGGAGGAAAGTGGTTGATTACAAACAAAAGGCTTCAGGGGATGTTTCCGTATATGAAGACTGTTGTAGAGCAGTTGGATCAGCTATTCAAGGATTCGAGGAATAGCTGAAGGTAATACATATAAGAATCCACATATGAACCCCTCAAGTCAGCCTTCAGATGTTGCCAAACTGGTGAGACTAAAAAAGTACATTGAAGTAAAACTGCTATTTCCTATAGTGATCTGGTGGAAAACTGTTGAACAAGTGAGCGAGATACTGAAGTCCAAATAAGATTAGTACAGATGAACCAAATGTTTACACCTGGTAACCAACAGAACAAATGGAACCAGAATTCACAGCAATGTTAATTTACTAGTTGAAAATGTCATTTATTCTGCTTAAATATCAAGCCTTCAGGAGACACATAGCAAATATGGACAAAGTACAATTGCAACAGGAAGTGATTTAATTGGGACAGAATTTTTTCCAAAGCAAACGAGACATTACCGAAGGTTGTTGAAAGACCAGTTTATCATCAAAACCATCAATAACAGTCAACAACTTTGATCATTTCTGGCTTTATGTAACTACAGCAAAGCATGGGTTGATTCAAATGATGAAATAGCTCAACCCCTCATTGGTCTGCTGAAAGGTAGCAAGCACTCCAAAGACAATGCGACTTTTAATGAAGAACAGATGGAAGCTTTTCAAACTTTAAAGGAGATACAGGTCCACAATTCCTTATCTGAAATTCTGAAATCCAAAAAGCTCCGAAAACCGAAGTTTTTTTCACCAACAGCTGACGCCACTCAGGTGTGATGTGGCAGCACGAGCAGAGGCTGCTAGACATCAGTTGTGGCTCAGAGCTCGTACTGGTTATATGTTCATTTGCTGTTCACTGATATTTTGTGTTCACTGTTGACTTTGTGTTCAATTTCACTGTGAAAACATGAAAAAGAGCTGCAGATACCCCTATGGGTAACAATGAGAAAAAGAGAAGGAAGACATCTATCATTATCAATGACGCAGAAAGTGGAGTTATTGCAGAAGCTTGATCATGGTGTGTCTGTGCGACATCTTACTGAAGAATATGGTGTCAGAACTACCACTGTATATGATTTAAAGAAACAGAAAGACAAGTTACTGAAGTTTTATAGTGACAGTGACGTTATACATTTATTCCAATAAGTCATTTACCATGTGTTTGATTCAGTTCGTTTGAAGCTGTATATTTTTATGTTTTATTGGATATTTTTGTTGGAAGTAATTTTTTTCTTGTCAGTATTCCCTAAAAATACAGTATAACAACTATTTACATAGCATCTATATTGTATTATGTATTATGTCATCTAGAGATGATTTTAAAGTATACGGGAAGATGTGCGCAGGTCCGGAGCTCTGCCAGATCCAGAAGTCCAGCTGCACTAAGACAGGTTAAATAAGGGACTTGAGCATACATGCTTCTTGGCATCCATGAGGGGGTCGCAGAATCAATAAGGAGGGGTCTGAAATCTGAAAAATTCTGAATTCTGAAATGCAACTGGCCCCAAGGATTTCGAATAAGGGACTGTGGACCTATATTAATTACTGTACCAAAATTATGAACCCCTGACATTGAAAGACTATTTACCCTGCATAAAACCATAAGATATAGGAGCAGATTTGGACTATTAGGTGCATTGAGTCTGCTCTGCCATTTTATTGTGGCTGATCCAGTTCCCCTCTCCTGCCATTTCCCCACCTCCCTTCATGCCCTGACTAATCAAGGATCTATCAATCTCTGCATTAAACATACCCTATAACTTGGCTTCCACAGACACTTATGGCAACAAATTCCACAGATTCAGCATTCTCTAGCTAAAGAAATGTGTCCTCTGGTCTTAGATTCCACCACCATATGGAACATCATCTCCAAATCTATTCTATCAAGGCTTTTCAACATTTGATAGGTTTCAATGAGATCCCCCTCATTCTTCTGAATTCCACTGAGCATTAGCCCAGAGCCATCAGAAATGTGCTTCATGTGACAAGCTTTTCACCCTTGGGATACAAATTGCACCTCTTTTCCCTTCTGAGCCACAGAACCAGACTCAATGCCAAAGACACTGTTATTGTGGCTCCCCCCAGTAGGGCGTCCCCCTCAACAGTATCTAAAGTGGTATACTTATTATTGAAGGGAATGATTACAGGGGACTCTGCGCTGGCTGTGTACTTCCCTTCCTTCTCTTTACAGTCACCCAGTTACCCATGTCCTGCAACCTAGGAGTAACTACCTCCCTGAAGCTCCTATCTATCACCTTCTCATTCTCCCGTATGAGCCAAAGACATCTCGTGCAGATGTGATTATCCAGGAAGCTGGCGGTCTCCCAGAATTCCCACATCCCACACACAGTACAAGACACTGCCCTGGAGCCATTTTCATTACACGACTATGCCCAAACAGACAAGGAATGAAGAATTAAGAACAAAAAGAGAAATTTACCAGATACTTAACTCGCCCAAGCCTGATGAGCGAAAACCATTCCAACACTGGCTCATTCACAATAACGGCCACTCCAAAAATAGCTGCTCTATTTGCACCTGCATTACTTTTATCCACCCTTTCTAATGAATCCTATTCAGCAATTGGTCATGGTCAACTCCAAGAATTTGCCACGAAGTTCCACCTTTTTAATCTTGAGTGTAAATATAATTAGAAAGGTAGCTCTCTAAAGGTAGTACTCCGTGATTGGTCACAATCTGACTATGGTAAGAGAAGCATGGCAACATGATGCAGTTTTAACTGAAGAACATGGAGAGCAACAGCTTCCAGTTGGTTATTATTCTGTCAAATTGGATAATGTACCATTCAGATAGGGTTCATATCTATAAGCAGTGCAGGAAACTACATGGCAGTCATGGCTGTTTCCAATATTATACTGGATCAGACATTAAATGTTTAATATCCAAATTCAGTGCATACTTGACTGACTATGAGCATGGCTTCTCAAGTGTCAGCTGCTCAGTGGTACAAGTGGTCCACTGTTCTTGAGGCACCTAATATCATCATTCAATGGAGCCAGTGAATCCAGCTACACTATTGCCAGTGCACATGGAAAATTATGATCATGAATACTCAAGAACAATAATGTACCAGCAAGATGCAAATTACCATAATGAAGTGCCTTTATTGAAACCAGATCTGATTCTGTACACTGAATGCTCCTAAACTATTTAGGGAGGAACTTGAATGGCTAGTTGAGCTGTTGTCATAGAAAATGAGGTCATGGCCTCAGAAAGCATGGCTCTTGGTACCTCTACACAACAGGTAGAACTGAAGGCTTTGATTGAAGCCTATAAAGTACATAAGGAGATTCAGCTAACACAGACACTTACTCTTGAGATGCTTTCAGAGTCGTTCATGATTTTGGAAGTCTATGGAGATAAATAGGATTTCTTACAGCCATGAAAACTCTAATCAAGAATGGCTAACTAGTATGAGACTTACGGAACTCATACAACTACTATCAGAAGTTGCAGTATTGAAATATAAAGGTCACTTCAAAATGAAAGATAGATAGATAGGTACTTTATTGATCCCAGAGGAAATTACAGTGTCACAGTAGCAATACAATTACAGGTTTCCCCCGCTATCCGAAGGTAGAGCATTCCTATGAAATGGTTTGTAAGCCAGAATGTCGTAAAGGTAAGAAGCAATTACAGGTGTCCCCCTGTAATTGTAAACCTTCAGTTTACGACAACTCGCTGTTACGAAAGACCTACATTAGTACCTGTTTTCGCTAACGAAAGAGGATTTTTACTTTTACGAATAAAAGACGCCCGCTTTATACATGTGTTTACCCCGAGAAAGACTACAATGACCGTGAAACCCTGTGCGGGCAGTTGTTTGCGCATGCGTGTACATGCGTACGTATGCGTGTACGTGTGTCCGCACGTGAGTACGTATGCATGTACGTGCACATGTACGTACGTGCCGATTTTTTTTTTCTCCAAATCGATTTTGGCTTGCTGTTTCCCCAATTTTGATAAGTGAAACTACACCATACATATATTATTTCTACTTTATATAGGGTGTATATTTATCATATCATTCCTGCTTTTACTATATGTTAGTGTTAGTTTAGATTTTATGTGTTATTTGGTATGATTTGGTAGGTTATTTTTTTGGGTCTGGGAACGCTCAAAAATTTTTCCCATTTAAATTAATGGTAATGCTTCTTCGCTTTACGACATTTTGGTTTACAAACAGCTTCATAGCAACGCTCTACCTTCGGATTGCAGGGGAAACCTGAACCATTTATATGAGAAAAATTTGTGAGTGTTCGCAGACCCAAAAAATAACCTACCAAATCATGCCAAATAACACATGAAACCTAAAATAACAGTAACGTATAGTAAAAGCAAGAATGATATGATAAATACACAGCCTACATAAAGTAGAAATACTTTTCTGCAATCACTGCAGCACTATCTAGCATAGCGAAAATCTCACTCAAGCACTCTCGGCAGATGCATTCTCTCCAGTAACCTTTAAGCTATGAAGCTGCCAAATCATACCAATTAACAAATCATGCCAAATAACACATAAAAATACACAGCCTATATAAAGTAGAAATAATGTATGTACAGTGTAGTTTCACTTACCAGAATTGAGAAGACAGCGAGCACATTGATGGTAGTGTGTTAGGCTGAGTCAGAGGTTGGGGTGGTGAGAGGTACAGGAGACTGGAATGTTATCTCATCATCATCTGTTTCCATCAGGGCAGGCAGGTCACCTTCTTCTATGTCTGCCTGTCTCGATGTTGAAGGTCGAAGTTCGTCGTCTGCTGTGGATAATGTGGAAGGCTTGAAAAACAACAGTATGCTTGACTGCTGAGCCGCACGCATTTTTCTATCATGGTTCTTTGTAACCACTCAACCATCCTGCAAATATGCCCTAAACCTATGTACTCTTTCAAAATTAAAGTCATACTTTTCTGCAATCATTGCAGCGTTGTCAATCACAGCGAAAGTCTCACGCAATTGCTTCACGTTCAGTTCCTAGATGACTTTGGTTTTGGGCCATTCACTACTGCATTCAGTTTTGATTGTTATCCTTTCCTCTTGCAATTACATCAGCTCTTCATCTGTCAGTTCTTGGTCATGGGTTACCAAAACCTCTTCAACATCATCTTTGTCAACTTCCACAAACTCAACCTCCTTAGCCAAACTCACTTTTGCCATTCTTATTGTTGATGATTCGAACCCTTTAAAATCGCTCACTGCTTCGGGACACAGTTTCCTCTAAATGCCATTTCTCATTGAGACTGTTAGCCTATCGAGAGCATCTCCAATGTTGGCTATTGCCAGGTTTATGCTGTACTCTTTCCAGATCTTTCGCAAAGATGCTTTAGAGTTGTCCTCTGTCAATGGTACTTACAAAAAAACACATCACACTTTGCGTATAGAAAGGCTTAATTGTGGCTATTAGGCCTTGGTCACACAGCTGCAGCAACGATGTCGTATTCAGCAGTAAGAACACGAATGTTACCGCCATGCTCGGTAATGCCAGGTAGATGAGCAGCACAATTATTGACAATCACAAGACACCTATTATTGAGGTTATTTTCTCTACAGTATTTTTCAACAAAAGGACTAACGTGTCCACTCATGTACTCAGAAAAAAGCACTTGTGTATTCCAACTACTTGGATGTGAATGGAACACAACGGGAAGTGTTTTCTTTAAGTGCCCTTGGATTTTCTGAATGGTACACTAGTAGAGGCTTAAGGACAGCGTCACCAGTGCCGTTAATAATAGGCATTAGGGTAAACCTGTCCTTCAATGCCTTGTGTCCCTTAGCCTGCTTTTCTTCTATTAAAATAAATGTCTTGCTCAGCAATTTTTTCCAATAAATTGCAGTTTTGTCACAGTTAAATGCTTGCTTATATGAATAACCACCTTCTGTAATTATTTTCTTCAGTTCTGCTGGGAACTTTTCAGCAGTTTCAGTATCAGCCGAAGCACTCTTTCCAGTAAACTTTGAGCTATGAAGCTGCCCTCATCTCAGAGACCGATCAAACCATCAAACCACCCATGACTACTTTTATGTTCCACTTTCACAACACTTTCATCACCATCGTCCAGTGCTTTCTGTTTCAGCTTTTTAAAAAGACTGTCTGATTTCTCCTTGTACAAGATAACTTAATGGAACACCACACCTTGTACACCCATCAATCCACTCCAGCAGTAGACTTTCCATTTTATCCATTATTGGATGCGGACTAAAAGAGACCACTTTACTACAAGCAGAATCAACAGTAACATCAGCAGCTTTCAAGATTCTTTCTCTCTGCGTGTAAATAGTGTGAATGGTGGATGCAGACAAGTTCAACGCACAGACAATGTCCTTACTTCATTCACCACGATCGAAACGCTTAACCGTGTCTAGTTTTATGCTAAGTATAACACCCTTAAGAGCTATTTTAGGATTTTCTGATACCTTAGAACTCACCTTGCTAACGGATGCACAAAATAAATCGAGATAAAGCACAGAGGTTCACAGGCACGTGTTTAAGCAATGGCAGCTAGAATGCAGTTCCGGGGGAGGAGCTTGGCTGCTCGAGGCGCATGCTGCCTTTTTTCCGTAGAAGTGTGTGGTAAACCATGTATACCTGTCTAAACATGCTCCTCTGCTGACTACTCCTGTGGCTCCTCCCACAGACCCCTGTATAAAAGTGATTGGGGCACTGCTCCTCCCACAGTCATCCAACATGGTCGTGCTCCGTTTTCGCTGTTAATAAAAGCCTATCGTTATTTACTCACTCCCAGTCTCCTAGAGTTATTGATAGAGCAACAAAGTGAAAACACTCTTTGGTTAGCGAAAACAGGGTACTAATGTAGGTCTTTCGTAACAGTGAGGTGTCATAAAGCAAACGTTTGGAAAACAGGCTATTGTAGTACATAGATATACAAATATTGGAAGGAAGTAAGAAAGGAATAAAAAATAAGTTACCTCAAACAGTCTAACAGGAGGGGGTCATCTCTTTGCTGTACTGCACAGCAATCCCAATTTAATTTGGGCCTACTTACAGGACAAATTACGATGACCACTTAACCTACCAACTGGTATGCCTTTGGACTGTGGGAGGAAACCGGAGCACCCAGAGAAACCCACGGGGGTGGCAGATAGTTTAATTATTGTGTAAAATTAAGCCAAGTTGTTCAGACTGCTTCTCAGTAGGTTTTTGCTGCTTGTAGTAATCTGTCAGAAGGAGGACACACTTTGATTCCAGGCGAGTGGGCCTTGCTCAAGAAATCACATAAGAAACCTCTGGAAGCTCAGTGGATAGGTCCTTACCAAGTACTGTTAATTATCAATTTGGTAGTCATGGTAGAAGGCAAAAGCAAGTGGATACACACCAAGTGTATACCAAGTGTATACACACTGCAGGTGAGCTAAAATGACACCAGATTAAAAGAAATGCTGTGAGAAGATTTCAAGCATGAATATAATGACTGGATATTATGGATTTTGTTTTGATGTTTGTTGTTAGTACAGGTTACCTATTTCCCCTATTCGTGATGTGCAGGTTGAAATGATTCATAATATATACTTAAGGGTATCACATGAACATCAAGATGCTGTTGATGATTCACGTTGTTTGGTATGTCAGTAAATGTCACATACTTCAGCAATGTTGAGCATTCCTGCAGATCCAGAGCAAGTATATTCCCCTTAAACATTCCAGCAATAGTGATGTAGATACTTCACCTGTGGTTCATCACTCTGACAAGGAATGTGAGTACACGATGGTCATAACCCCCCACACAATATCGTCTTAAACTGTCATTCATGTGGATATGATCAACATGATTTGAGAAACGACATATCTGACCTTATCTATATTATACTCCCAGACATAATCATCTCAATTCATGACAAGGCTATCCTATCTTATCATGTATTTGCCATAAAGGTTGCGTAACAGTACAGTAATAGGTGAGGAACGTTGTGTCTATATTCTTGATTACTCCAATGACATAACTAATTTGGCTGACCGCATTTGTAAAGAAGTGGCTAAACTACATCAAACTGATGGATGGGATTTCAATAATTGTATTCACTTCAGTCTTGGAAACTCTGGTTACTCAATATTAAAAATCATAATATTCATATTAATATGCATTGTCATAATCTATATTTTTTGTGTTTGCTTAAAGGCAATCAACATCAGAATAATCCAAACTTGTAAAAGTATTCCTGATGTATCCAATCCAATGATGTAATGCTATAAATGCTTTGAATATATATTCTTTGATGTTATACAACAGAAGCAAACTGATTACTCTGTAATGTAGGTATTTTAAATTTTCTGTCTCTGAATTTTCAGAAGTAATGATTTTAAATGACTGAGTTAAAAACAAACGAAGATTGTTGGAATTGTTTTTATAATGCTTTTAAGGCAGCATTAGTTGAATTAATGAAAAATTGAAATTGTAGTTTCACGAACATATTTGTATTTTAACGTATATTTTCACAATATATGAGCAAAGCAGTATAGCAGTCACATAATGTTTTATCAACTTTTCAAGTTTCATTGACCAAATGTTAGCACAACACACATGCTGTAACACTTTTAAATTGGCCCTTTGCTTATCTCAAGAATTTGCCCTAAGTCAGTATAAAAGTGTCAGTCCTTGATAAAATTGCCATCTTGTTTTTGTCTTGAGTCTTAGGTTCCTTTACTTAGTTTCATATCCTCTGTATCTGTTCCCTTGTTTAAACTTTAAGATAAGCTATCATGATGCAACAAGTTTTCACTCATTCTTGGACTCCTAAAAGAACCCGGGGGGGGGGGGGTCAAAAAAAAAACTAGATCCCACAGAACCCGGGGGGGGGGGGGGTAAAAAAAAAACTTGATCCCACATTACCAACTTAAAGAAAAACAAATCCTCCAATTGAAAAGCCTTGTTTGACCATTTCCTTTGAAATTCTGCTAGCTAAGGATAAACTCAAAATGACTTTTAGACAGTTTAATGTAGATTTCTCCTTTTATACCACATTCATACAGACCTGGTATTTGAATGTTTGGGTAAACGTCTATGATCTGTCAACAAATTTTCATCATCAGCAAGAAGATCATGTTCAGTGACTTCAGTACTCGAGGACCTGCCATCTCCAATGAAATGACTCTACAAATTTTAAGCAAAAAATACAATAAAAAATATTTTTTTGTTGTCAGAATATTTCCAATTTCCAGTACAATCTTTCCCGCAACACCGAGGACTAATAACAGATTATTTTAATATTTGGGGCCTAAATAATTACAGAGGAAAGAAGACAATGAACACCACCAGAAATGGGTACATATTTTAAAAGTTTCTGAACTTCCTACCCAGATTGAGCTTTGTAATTCTTGCCCAATTTCTTCTATACTTGATTCCTGTCTCCTAGTGGTGATGTTAATAACCCCCACCCCACAAAATTACACTACCAATTGCTTTACTACTACAAGCTCAAGGTCATCTGCTATCAGCATTGCAGGGGAATGAAGCATTAGTAATACTATGCATCTTGTCACACCACATCATAAGAACAAATGGAAAAGAAAATGCAAGTAAAGTTAGAACATAGAAAACCTACAGCACAATACAGGCCCTTTGGTCCACAATGCTGTGGCGAACATGTACTTACTTTAGAAATGACATAGGGTTACCCATAGCTCTCTATTTTTCTAAGCTCCATGTACCTATCCAGGAATCTCCTAAAAGGCCCTATTGTATCCGCCTCCACCACAGTTGCCAGCAGCCCATTCCACACACCCACTGCACATCTTGTAAAAAAACTTACTCTTGACATCCCCTCTGTACTTACTTCCAAGCACCCTAAAACTGTGCCCTCTCATGCTAGTAGCCATTTCAGTCCTGGGAAAACGCCTCTGACTATCCACACGATCAATGCCTCACATCATCATATACACCTCTATCAGGTCACCCCTCATCCTCTGTTGCTCCAAGGCCAAGTTCACTCAACCTATTCTCATGAGGCATGCTCCCCAATCTAGGCAATATCCTTGTAAATCTCCCCTGCACCCTTTCTATAGTTTCCACATCCTTCCTGTAGTGAGATGACCAGTACTCCCAAGTGGGGTCTGACCAGGGTCCTATATAGCTCTAACATTACCTCTTGACTAATTATTCAATTATTCAATTAATAAGTTCAATTATTACTCAGTTCATTAGCAGGATTATACAGTAAAAAAAAACAAAGTTAGCTAAATGAATACATTATTCAGTTTCATCTTTACCTGGTCTCAAATGGTAGCTGACAACACAAATTACTTCCATGTCTCTTTGAGCAAGGAAGGTAACTCCACAAGGCCATCACTTGTTTTATAAGTACTGACAATTACTTCATTAATTGAAAGCAGAATTAACTTACCTCCATCACTAAATAGTCGAATAACATAAAGCAGCCCACATTCTTTTTCTTGTATAGAGTAACTGAGCACTTCAGCACAACCAGTCCATACTGGCCATAGCTACACAGCTGGTTTATTCCAATTTCCTGTGCTTGGCCCATATATCTCTAAGCCCTACACTTACCCGTCCAAGTGTTTCCAAATTATACTACTGTACCTGTTTCAACCACTCCCTGTGACACCTCTTACCACATATTTTATTTATTTTTATTCATTTAGAGATGCTGCATAGAATAAGCCTTTCTGGCCATTCAAGTAGCAATGTCCACAACTACGACGGTCCTGATTTAACCCAAACCGAATCACGAGAGAACTTACAATGACCAATTAACCTACCCGGAATATCTTTGTACTGTGGAAGGAAACTAGAGGACTTGGAGAAAACCCACATATTCCACATGGAGAATGTACAAAGACCCCTTACTGAGGATGCCAGAATTGAACACCAAACTCTGATGCTCCAAGCTGTAAAAGTGTCGCACTAACTGTTACACTATCTTGGTGCCCTATTCCACATATACTCAGTACCCTGGGCATTAAACAGTTGCCCCTCAGCTCACTTATAAATCCTCACCCCAACCCCTAGTTTAGGTCTCCCAACCTGGGGAAAAGACTGTACCATTCACCTTTTCTATGCCTTTTGTAATTTTCATCATTTCAAAGGTCCCTTCTCATTCTTCTACATTCCAAGAAATAAAAACCTAGTTTGACCAACCTCTCTCTATAACTCAGGCTCTCTAGTCCAAGCAACATTCTCGTAAATCTTTTCTGTATTTTCCTGTTTAACAAAGTCTTTCCTATAACATGGCAACCTAAACTGTGCCCAATGCTCCAAATGTAGCCTTAACAATACAAATATTTCTCTCTCTCTCTATTCCCTAAATGTAGCTGTAGAACTTCTTGGTACTTTCCTAAATCTTACCTGTCCGATTCACCTCACACCCTCTTAACCCTGCCCATTTCCTTCATGTATATTCTTACTTTTTCTAATCATCAAGGGATTCATTTGCTCCCAACTTTCTAAATCTAATATGCGCTATCAGAATTAATACAAAATGCTCCATGAATGCTAATTCAGTTACTTGCCCTGTACCATTTCCTAAGAGAAGATCCAATATTGTATATTCCTGAGTAGAACCCTCTGTAGAACCCTCACTCAGGAAACTTTCCTGAAAGCATTTCATGAACTCCACTCTGTCAACGCCCTTCACATTCTGGCTGGCCCAGTTAATACCCCAAAATTAAAATACAGTTAATTATTAAAAATTTATTCTTATAGCTGCCATCAGCTTCTCTACATATCTGTTCCTCAAGTTCCCACTGACTAGTGGGGCGGGAGGGTTCTTTACAACACCCTCACTAAACTGATCCACCCTATTTCACCTTCTGTATCAGTAACATTATCAGAAAATTTAGTCAACGGACTTAGGTAATGGTTTTGAGAAATATCCCAGTTACTATACCCAGAAATATTAAATATTAGAAAATTAAAAAGTATATTAATGCTAAAGACACAAAAGTAAAAACAAAAATGTACAGTCTTTAAAATGGGTCAACAGCTTTTTTCAAACAAGGAAGCTATTTAGGATTGGCTGGCATAAAAGAAATGCTTAAGGTCTAAATATAATTTGGCAGTAAATAAATACTAGAATTCTCTTATATAAAAATCCTTTACAGTGTTTTATATTTCAGTTATCTTAATTATCTCTGTACAATTTAAATGTTTATTAAAGTTTATTTTTCCTCATCCTGATCTACCATTTGTAAGAATGTTTTTAAAGTGATACTTAGCAGCTTACTGATGTCCCAACCCAGCAGCATCTAAAAGCAGAAATGGGAAAGTCAATGACATTGATCTCACTATATGTTTTTGGGCAACATTTTAATGTTATTTGGTTTGCTGTTGAACGCTGATCTTATTATTTTTGAAGAAATACTTAATACATTTTGGGGGGAAGAATAAAAAGAATTCACATGCTATTTAATTCCAGGCATCACTTCAGCGCTTCAATTCAGATAAACAACCCAATGCATTCTCTTTAATCACATTTAAATTTTAGGTTGGCACCTACCTCTCCATATCTGAAGTTTGTTGTATTTGTAAAATGCTTTCTGCTGCTCCATTCTTCTTTCTGCATACTGTTAAAACAAAAAAAATTATGATTAGCTGACAGTTAAAGTAGCTCGATTAATTGTTCAGAGTAATTCAAGTTTAAGCTTATCATTATTTGATTGTATAAAGATACAACCAGACTATGGTGCATTCATACAACATATATCACACAGCACATTATATGGATAGAATTATAGTTAAGTTCTCTGGAAGTAAAGCAAACACTTTTATTGCAGCAGCAAATTACAGCTAGGGGATTTGCAGTGTTATGATGCGGATTTAACTTGTGCATCAAATTCAACTTTGTCCTACATGAGCTGAGGGGGATGGAGATAGGTGAACGTTAAAGTTGCTATTTACTTTCAGACACGAGTAAATACTGGTGTTACATCTGTAGCCCCCTTTGTGAGAATCGCAAGATCACTTGTTGGGTTGGGAAAAGAGACGTGCAGGCTGGCTCGTTTCTCCGGCGATGTAAAGCTACGGGACATGGCCATTGTCTCTTGAAGTCAGATTTGTGGATTGAGATGCTCTGCTACGTGAATGCCCTCGGGCAAAGTGGACTGGTTGAGGGAGAGATTGCATCACCCCCAACCTGATTGACATCTACAACCCTCTGAGTCAGAATAAAAGAGGGGCTGTAGGAACAACCCCTCAGACGCACCAGAAGAAACATTAAGCAACCACGTAACAGCAGACAGTCATCGGAAACCAAGCCACGTGCGTTCAATTCCGTGGCTGGAATTGGTGGCTGAAACCACGGAAAACGGCTTTTTAGCTAACAACGGGGAAACCCGCTCCCCTGACTCAATGGATTGGCATCATAAAAGACTTGGGCAAGTTTAAACGCCTCCCTCTCTTAAACCCAAAACGCTGCAGCCTGAACGAACTAATGACTTTTATATTTCCATCAGACAATACATTATCCCCTAGACAACGATAGAGTTGCGTTTTATGAGTTATGATCATACCTGCACTTTAGATTTAGTATTGACAACATATATTATCTGTATGTTTGCATTAATCTTATTTTTGTGCCCCTTTATCAATAAATACTTAAAAAAATAGTACCATCAGACTTCAACGGGCCTCTCTATCTTTGCTGGTAAGTGATCCAGTTACAGGAATTCGTAACACTGGATACTCTATAGTTTCATCCCTCTTTCACATACACAAAAATTCAGAGTCACACAGGCCTGCTTTTCATTGAGAAGTCTATATATGTTGGCATTTGGTAAGAACAGCACCTGACGATGCCCTAAAAGATTACCTCCCAAAACTCACTATTCAATTTTGCACATATATATCTCTTAGATGAGGTACTGAAGAGGACTGATAGTCATGACTTAGGCTCAGGTGGAAATGAAAAGAAGATGGTATGGAAATCACTGCTTTGCAAAGGGAGAATCAGTAATCAATTTTTCAGGTCAATGACCTTTCAGGAGCATTCAAGTTTGAAAACATGGCTTTGTCAAGGGTAGAACCTGTCTGACTCATCTGACTGAGAGGGTTGCCAAATGGCTTAAATCTGCTCTTATGTCTAATGATTGAATTCTTTGAAATGGTAACAAAGTGTATTGACGAGCACAAGACAGTGATTGCAATACACACGGACTTTAGAAAGGTCTTTTGCACGTCCCATATGGGAGACTGTTTCAAAAGGAAAAGACCCATGGAATCCAACATAAGTTGCCAAACTACATCCAACCTTGAGCAACAAACAACCTACTGGAGGTTGAACAGCATCTTAAGAACAAAGGAACTGTCGACATCTCTGCTTGAAATTCTTTCAGCATATCCTTTCATCCTATCTATCCTCAACACACTCTCTGTTGCCTAGAACTTCCTTTCAACTTTCCCAAATCTTCAAGGTAAAACACAAACTCAGTTTCTCCTTCCTGATGAGGCCGACCTGCCGAGCATTTCCCAAATATTCTCATCTTATTTTGCTTATAGATGTTTGAGGTAGTAAGTGGAGACATGACAGTTTTTGGAGAAATTTTAAATTACACAAATTGAGAAAGTGCAAATCTAAAAATTGTCATGTGTTTGAACAATACACCTTTGACATGCATAATTCCTGGACCGTTACAACAGAATAAAAGTGCAAACAGACAACAAAGAAATTCCATGATAGAATGTATCATTTGCTAATTATATTACTGTTTGTGATGCTTTTTAAATGTTTAACCAAACTTTTTACTTTTTAAAAGCTATTTATTAATGCTTTTTGGGAGGGTGATTTTAGATGCATATCATATTTATACTGAGTTAAATACTGTATATAATTAGTTTTGCTACAATAAGTGTATGGGACACTGGAAAAATGTTGAATTTCCCCTTGGGGATGAATAAAGTATCTATCTATCTATCTATCAAAAGCAGCACGGCACATGCATTGCAGTGGAGGCACTCAAATCCAAAACATTCGTAAAAATTACCTGTGTTGACTCTCCTCCAAGAATATTCGAGAGGGTGTAGAGCAAGGAGACATTGGCAACTCAATGTTATGCCGTCTAATTGGTACTTTTGTATCTTTCTTCATGTCTAGTTGAACAACATTGTTTGATGCCTCTTTGAAGAAAAGGTGAGATATTTGGTCATTTTACTGTTGTCAGATATTGATCTAGGAGTTGAGAAAGTTATATTTTCAAGATACAGGCAGTCCCCCGGTTATGCACTAGTTACGTTCCTGAGTCCGTCCTTACGTCAGATTTGTACGCAGGTCAGAATGGGTACATCGGTATTATTTAATGTCAGTTCGTCAAACGTTTGTCTTAGTATATAGTATATGTTTTACCTTTCTATGCATATAAAACACTTAAGAAATGTATGCATTCCAATAATTAAACCACTGTGTTGCTTAGTAATAATTGTAGCTTTCGTCGGGGCAGGGCCTTTCACATGTCCATTATTCTCACTTTATCCATTATCCTTTAAAATTGTTCCGATCATTGACCGACCGTAGCCTAACGCTTTTCTAATGACCGATGGCGTTTCACCTCTTTCCAAACACTTTATTATTTCCACTTTATTTTCAATCGCGATTGCTTCCCGTCAATGGAACAGGAACACTGCGGGCGGCAGGTCCTGAGCTCCGCTGGGTCCTAAGGACCACCGCACTGAGACAGGTTAAATGGGACAAGTGGAGGCTGTGCTAGGTTTGGGTATTTGATCCTCCACAATATTCCGTGTGGGAATTTAAACTGGAGGTGGCAGTGTTTTGTTTTTTTCTTACAAGGTCAAGTTGCAAGCTCGATATCAACCCGGCACGGGAGCGGTCTGCCACTGGATCAAACTTAGGAACCCCAGCGCTGATCTCACTGTGCCACCAGCCGACCAAAATGGGGGTGGGGGGGGGGGGTAATCAGGGTGAAACTTACTAAGAAAAGTTTAAGCCAAATACAAAGTTAAACACTCAACACAGTGCCAATGGCAACCACTTAAAATGGCGGACAGCGTTGAGATCCAACTTAAAATGGCAGACGGCGTCGCGATCTGACATAAAATGGTGGACGGTGTTCTCCTTCCTCAGTTCATAAGTACGAGTTGTCTGTAAGTCGGACGTTCGTAACTTGGGGACTATCTGTATTTACAAGATACTTGGGCAGGCATGTAGGTAGTAAAGGGTGTGGGGGATTCGGGCCAAACACCAGCAAGTGGTTCGAAATGGAAATCTTGGTCAGCATGGATGAGTTGGACCGAAAGGCCTGTTGTACTGCTGTATGACTCCATGCAATGGATACTCATCTTTGACCTGAATTAAATTCTGCTTCTCCACTGATGCTGCTTGGCCTGCTGAATGTTTTCTGTATTTTTATGTTTTTATTGCATATACTTGTGCTATCTACTACTTTCTTATAAAATGTTGATACACATTTCATGACATATGCCAGTGATATTAAATCTAACTCTGATTCTGACACCCTTTTGAGTTACAAAGCAAGCAAGATTGCTAACTAAATATTCCAGGATGCCTGATTTATCAGGACAATGGCAAAATACAGGAGCAAGGGAAGCCCTGAAAATAAAGGATGGGATAAAGGCAGTTAGCATAATAAAAAAGCATTACCAGTTATGTCTGATCTCTAACGTAGTTTCAAGAAACAGTATTAGTTTAATTTATATTATTGTTACAATTTTGAGCAAAACGCTTTATGATAGGAAAAAGACATTATCACCAGCTAGCTAATCTCAGGCTCACCATTAGACAGAAAATTATTTTCTTGAAGGCCACTATACCACAAGACGTCTTCACCACACTGTCCACCTGTCACTCCATTTTCAATAACCATATATCTTGTGTTCAAGGTTCCTGCTGAAGCTAAATACTTTTAAAATTCAAAATTGCTCCTCAGCTCTTGCCCCACCAAATTCCTTCAGTCTAACTTCACATTCCAAAGAAAACACACTGTGTTTAAATAACCTATAATTTTAAAAATATATAGTTGCTTCTCTACATACCACGACCTCAGCTAAAAGGAATTTCAATGAACCTCACAACAGAAGTTTCAGTATTTTAAGACTTCACAATGTGATTGACATTGTTCTATTGTAAAGTGCAATCAATTGTTTTTATTTAAACATCTAATAATCTGTTCCCAATTTCCTCCCAGTAAAATAGGTTTGTTGTCATGGGTGATTTTAGTTTTCCTAATATTGACTTGCATCTCCTTACAGCAAGGAGTTTAGATGACATGGAGCTTGTTAGGTGCGTTCAGGAAGGTCTCCTGACGCAGTATGTAGATAAACCAACTAGAGGAGAAGCTGTACTTGATCTGGTATTGGGGAATTAACCTAGTCAGGTGTTTGGGAAAACATACAAGTGGGGTAGGGAGAAGTATGATGCTATTAGTCAGGAAATTGGGAACATAAATTAGGAGCAGATGTTCTCAGGAACTGCACTGTTCAGGGTATATTCCTTGGCATTCTGCCTAGATATGTTCCATTGAGGCATGGAAAGGATGGTAGGATAAAAGATCCATGATGTACAAAAGATGTAGAAAATTTAGTTAAGAAGAACAGCATATGAAAAATTCAAGAAACTAGGTACTGTTAGAGCTCTAGAAAATTACAAGGATGCCAGGAAGGAGCTCAAGAATGAAGTTAAGAGAGCTAAATGGGGCCATGAGAAGGCCTTGGCGTGTAGGTTTAAGGAAACTCCAAAGGCATTCTACAAGTATGTGAAGAGCAAGAGAATGAGCCATGTGAGAAAAAGACCAATCAGGAGCAAGAATGGAAACATGAGCATGGCGCCGGAGGAGGTAGCAGAGGTACTTAATGAATACTTTGCTTCAGTATTCACCAGTGAAAAGGACCTCGGCAACTGTGTGGATGACACAGCAAACTGAACTGCTTAAGTGTATAGATATTAACAAAGAGGATGTGCTGAAGCTTTTGAAAGGTATTAAGTTAGATAAGTCGCCAGGAGCAGACAAAATAAATAAATAAATAAATACATACACATACACACACACACACATACACATATATAGACATCTATATAGCTCTCTCTCCCCCCCACCCCTGACTACATTGGGAAGCAAGGGAGGGGACTGCTGAACCTCTGGCGATGATCTTTCCATCGTCAATAGGGACAGGAGAACTACCAGAGGATTGGAAATTCTAAACATTGTTCCCTTGTTCAAGAAAGGGAGTAGAGATAACCCAGGAAATCATAGACCAGTGAGTTTTACTTCAGACAACACACACAAAATGCTGGTGGAACGCAGCAGGCCAGACAGCACCTATAAGGAGAAGCACTGTCGACGTTTTGGGCTGAAATCCTTCATCAGGGCTAACCGAAAGGAAAGATAGTAAGAGATTTGAAAGTAGTGGGGGAGGGGGAAATGCAAAATGAAATTAGACCAGAGGGGGTGGGATGAAGCTAAGAGCTGGAAAGGTGATTGGTGAAAGTGATACAGAGCTGGAGAAGGGAAAGGATCATGGGACGGGAGGCCTCTGGAGAAAGAAAGGGGGAGGGGGGAAGCACCAGAAGGAGATAACAAGCAAACAGCTAAATATGTCAGGGCTGGGTTAAGAAAGGGAGGACGGGCATTAATGGAAGTTAGAGAAGTCAATGTTCATGCCATCAGGTTGAGGGCTACCCAGCTGGTATATAAGGTGTTGTTCCTCCAACCTGAGTTTGGATTCATTTTGACAGTAGAGGAGGCCATGGATAGATATATCAGAATGGGAATGGGACGTGGAATTAAAATGTGTGGCCACTGGGAGATCCTGCTTTCTCTGGCGGACCGAGCATAGGCGTTCAGCGAAACGGTCTCCCAGTCTGCGTCCGGTCTCACCAATATGTAAAAGGCCACACCGGGAGCACCGGATGCAGTAAACCACACCAGCCAACTCACAGGTGAAGTGTCGCCTCACCTGGAAGGACTGTCTGGGGCCCTGAATGGTGGTGAGGGAGGAAGTGTAAGAGCAGGTGTAGCACTTGTTCCATTTACAAGGATAAGTGCCAGGAGGGAGATCGGTGGGAAGGGATTGGGGGGGGGGGGGGGGGAGTGGACAAGGGAAAGCAGCAGTGGGGGGGGGGGGGGAGGAAAAGATGTGCTTGGTAGTGGGATCCCGTTGGAGGTGGCGGAAGTTATGGAGAATTATACGTTGGACCTGGAGGCTAGTGGGGTCGTAGGTGAGGACAAGGGGAACCCTATCGCAAGTGGGGTGGCGGGCAGATGGGGTGAGAGCAGATGTGCGGGAAATGGGAGAGATGCGTTTGAGAGCAGAGCTGATGGTGGAAGAAGGGAAGCTCCTTTGTTTAAAAAAGGAAAACATCTCCTTCGTCCTGGAATGAAAAGCCTCATCCTGAGAGCAGATGCGGCGGACACAGAGGAATTGTGAGAAGGGGATAGCATTTTTGCAAGAGACAGGGTTTTACTTCAGTGCTGGGCAGGTTGTTAAAGATCCTGAGAGGCAGGATTTATGAGCTTTTGGAGAGACGTAATCTGATTAACAATAGTCTTTGTCATGGTCCATGTCATTCCTTACAAACCTGATTGAATTCTTGAGGATGTAACAAAACACATTGATGAAGATAGAACAGTGGATGTAGTGTATATGGATTTCAGTAAGGCATTTGATAAGGTTCCCCATGCAAGGCCCCTTCAGAAAGTAATGAGTCATGAGATCCAAGGAAACCTTGCTTTGTGAATCCAGAATTGGCTTGAACACAGAAGGCAAAGAGTAGTTGTGGATGGTTTGTATTCCGCATGGAAGACATTGACCAGTGGTGTTGTGCAGGAATCCGTTCTGGGATCCTGGATGAGGAAGTAGAAGGGAGGGTTAGTAAGTCTGCTGATGACACAAAAGTTAGGGGTATTGTGGATAGTCTGGAGGGTTGTCAGAAATTATAGTGCAACATTGAAAGGATGCAGAACTGGGCTGAGAAGTGGCAGATGGAGTTCAACCCAGATAAGTAGTTAATTTCAGTAGGTCAAACCTGAAGACAGAATATAATATTAATGGTAAGTCTCTTGGCAGCGTGGAGGATCAGTGAGATCTTGGGGCTTGTGTCCACAGGACACTCAAACTGCTGCACAGGTTGACAGTGTTGCTAAGAAGGCACATGGTGTGTTGGCCCTCATCACCCATGACACTGAGTTCAAGAGGCATGAGGTAATGTTACAGATATACAAGACCTTAGTTAAACTCCACTTGGAGTACTGTATTCAGTTTTGGTCACCTCATTACAGAAAGGATATGGATACTATAGAGAGAGTGCAGGGGAGCTTTACAAGGATGTGGCCTGGATTGGAGAAATTGCCTTACTAGAATCAGTTGAGTGAACTTGGCCTTTTCTCCTTGGAGCAACAGAGAATGAGAGGTGATCTGATAGAGGCATATAAGATGATGAGAGGCATAGATCGTGTGGATAGCCAGAGGCTTTTTCCCCAGGGCTGAACTGATTAACAAGAGGGTGCATAGTTTTAAGGTGCTTGGAAGTAGGTACGGTGGGATATCAGAGGTAAGTTTTTCCACACAGTCGTGGATGCGTGCAAAGCACTGCCAGTGAAGGTGGTTGAGGTGCATACATGGGGTCTTTTAAGAGACTCTTAGGTAAGTACATGGAGCTTAGAAAAATGGAGAGCTATGAGGTAGGGAAATCCTAGGAAATCCTAGTACATTACATGGTCGGCACAACATTGTGGGCCGAAGGGCCTGTAATGTGCTGTAAATTTCTAAGTTTCTAACAGTATTTGTCTATTTGTCCTTTTTTAAAAAAATTCTGTTTACCCTTTGGTCACACTTCTATTAAACTATTAACATACTGATTTGTTTCTCATATGGGTTGTGGACCAATTAAAGCATATAATTCACTTATAGTCATCATTTTGAAATTACATGAGTGTTATCCAACTCATTGGGAGATTAAAAACTACTTTATACAACAAAACAGCTGAACAAAGCTATCAGATAATCTGTAACAAGCACTGGACCAAAATGAACAAATTGCTGGAGGAAACACGAGGAAATCTGCAGATGCTGGAAATTCAAACAACAACACACACAAAATGCTGGTGGAACACAGCAGGCCAGGCAGCATCTATGGGGATAAGCGCTGTCGACGTTTCGGGCCGAGACCCTTCAGGACGAAGGGTCTTGGCCCGAAACATTGACAGCGCTTCTCCCTATAAATTGCTAGAGGAACTCATGGAATCAAACTGTATCCATGGAAGCAAAATAATGTGTTGAGATCCTGCATCAAAACTGTAACAGGAAGGTAGGCAATATGAAGAGGCAAGAGGGAGGGTTAAGAAAGGGGCTGGTAAGCGAGGTGGTGGAAGAAGAACTGGGAGTTTAGAGACGGGGCTGATGGGTGATAAATGGGTATCGATAGGAAGAAGAAATGGGTGGACAGAGCAGGCTTTGGGCATGGGAGAAGGGGGCACGGTAGGAGAGGGAAGGCAGAGAGGGAAATGAACCTTGCTGCTACAGATTCCAGCATTTGCTATATTGTTTCTCCATATTACTGAACCACAATGTTCAGAATGGCTAATTAATTGTACACTCACTTTGATCACTTCTTCACAACACAGTCTGGTTGAAGTCCTGCATTTGGAATCTTTTTGGTACTCAGCAATGATGCATAAAGTCTCAGGCTGAAATATTTACCCCTTTGAGTTAGTTCTAGACAGAAGTGCCACAGTCATACAGCTAGAAGAACCACTGCTTCAGAATGGCAGAGAGCCAGTTTCAATCCTGACCAGAATATTGTTTGCACATTTACCCGTTTTCTGCGTGGGTTTTGTTCAGGTGCATTAGTTTTCTCCCACGTCCCAAAGACTGGCAGATTGTCTGTTCACTGTAAACAGCTTGGAACATGTAAGTAAGTGGTAAACTAAGGAGAGGCGTGAGGATGAAATTGAGATTAAATTTATTTACTGTAAATTACATGTAAATGCATGATCGACCACTAGAGCTCTGAACTGTTTGTTTCTATGCTGTATCTCTCAATCTATTTGTGTAGTTTTTATTTCATCAGTTTCTTGTATTTTAGTTGCAACTGCAGGTTTTCTCAACCATCCAAGAAATCTGTTCAACAAGTTGTTATCAGATCCTTTGGTCTTAGATTCATGCATGCTTTATATTCTAACAATTAAAATTCCCAGATTCCATAGAATTCTTCCTGTAAACAAAAATTTAGAATGTCTTTCCTTTCCAGTTTATGGATTCTTAATTTAATGTTTATTTTAATTTATTTGTTAACAGGATGTGGGCATTGCCAGCTAAGCCACCATTATTGCCATCCCTAGTTGCCCTTAAGAAGATGGTGATAAGCTGCCTTCTTGAACCACTGTAATCCCTAAGGTGTAAGTATACCCACAACACTGTTAGGGAGGGAATATGTGAGTTAATATGGGGATTTTTAAGGGGGAAGTTGTTTCTGCCTGAGTGTCAATTATTTATCAAGTGTCCCAGATGACTAAAACAGATAACATTCAACAATTCATTCTGATAAATCACAAGACAAAAAATATGTATCCATTATTTGGGCACAACTCCAGCACCTCTATCGAGCAACTTCATGCTATTTAATTTCTTGTGATTTTCCTGATTTTTTATTTCAGGACTCAAGTATTAAAGGGCAATTGATACATTTTTTTAAAAAAACTTTTGAACTACTGGGGTTCCCTGGGATATAAAAGACCTAACAGAAACTGACTTTATGCATACTCTGTCATTCATGCTTTGTTGGTCTAACAAATAATAAAATGCTTTGCAGTATTTATTAAAACTGGATGTTATACATGTTCCAATTTAATCGTGTGCAGTGTTAGGGCGAACCTCAAAGATAACTGATGAAATGAAAAGTCATGGAAGTGACAGCAGAGTGGTGAGTACCTGCAGAAAACAGACCACAGTGTGATGCAATATTGAGGCAAACTGAAGGACAAGCTCAACTATTTTGGGTAATGCATTTTTATCTTGCCTTTGTGGGAAATCAGTTCTGAAAAATTTGGTTTATAGAGGATTCTCAAGAATTAAACTATTTCATAACCCAGTGACTGCCTGGGTGCCAATTATTTTTCAAGTGGCCCAGACGAGTAAAACTGATAATATTCAACAATTCATTCTATTAAATCACTAGACAAAAAAAAAACAGAAGATTCTTATATTCTTACAATCTGAAACAAAACAAAGAAACAAACAGAGTTACATCAAAGGCGAGCATTATAGAGTTGCAATGGATGCCTTTTTGGATTTGATTATGTCACTCCTCTAAATTAGCTCAGTAACTCAGTTTTATCAGAGTTGACTCATAATTATCCATTCCTTCTTGTCCTGTACTATTAAACAAACCAGTAAAAATTACTTGTGATCCAAGCTGAAAATAAATTTTAATGCCACTGTGATTCTTCAATTTCTTCAAAGCAATACCAAACAAGCAAATACTTGAAATATGGGATTCCATATAAAACTAAACACTGCTTGTCTGATTTCAAACAGTGCTTTATAAGATATAAAACACTGAAAGTGTAAAACATTAGTACCTGTGCTAATTAAGGTCAGTTAGGAGATCTGAAGTTGAAAGCTGATAAAATGATAGAATGAAAGAAATAAGATAAAGTACATTCATGTAGAATACAAATACTAACATAGATCTTTTAAACCAAATGATCATTCTCTGCAGTGTAAAATCCTATATAACGTACACTGTGAATATATCTTAAAATTAACTTTCCTGACTTACCAGTAGATTCCTTTTTTGTAGCTATTCGGTTAACAATATGCAGAGTAAGTAGGTCCCAGCTAACTGAAGAGTTCTGTTGAGGTGACACCAATGGTGCTAACAGTTTAAATTTGGACCTGAGCTTTCTCTTCTCAAAAAATTCCTTGAAAATGCAAGTAAAACTATCAGACATAAAGATCTTTCAATGGAACACGTTCTGTTGAGCTCAAAACAGCTAACTAATTGAATCACATGTCTAAAGCTGTATTCTCCGGGCCTCAGAAACCATTAAGGGGCTAGCAGGTAGACATGGCAAATTATGATGTGACAGATTTTTTTTTTAAGAACCAAAGTAGTAACTCCCTTAAAATTCAGTGTTTATGTACTCTGAATGGAGCTACTTGAGAGAATCAGACTATCACTGTATATAGCAGAGAGATACCCTTCAGAGTCTCGAAATAATAAAAGTAACAGGTAAAATTGAGCCATCATGTCTCAATTTTTCATTTTAAATTTTTGCCTAACCTATTTGCCATATCTAACTGTATGCAGGCAAACTGATTCATCGTATGTTGAATTCGTGCCATGATGCAGGAACATTCTGTCAACCAATTGACTTTTAACTACCACAATAATATTGTCTGAGGCTAGGTATAGTTGACAAATAGTATATTCTGTCCTTAATTTCCACTGGCAACAATTCTATTAGGGCTTAATGATACCATGTCACCTTAATATTTCATCCTCAAATCCGAATTCAGCTTTTTCCCACCTCTATGTTGTGCGAGAAGTGATCCTGGGAGAAATCACACTGAGTTTCATTGACAATACTTTTGTCACCTCCCATTTCTTTCTATAACTGTAAATTGACTAAGGAGCAGTAGCTAGCAACATACAATTTGATTCTCATTTTGAATAGGGTATTACCTTTCAAGCTCCCATTTTACCAGAGATACATTTACTATGGAACTACTGTACATCTTCTAAATTACAGCTAGGATTTTGCCAAAGCAATAATCTTGTGGTATCTAGATGCTTATATATCAGGACACCTATTAAAAACTGTTTACCGAACAGTCAATAAATATTAACAGTCACAGGGGGATAAGGTAACTCAATATATTTACTGCTGGTTTGTTATCTACAATAACTCAAACTGAATCTGTAGGTAACTTGTTGAATTAGCACAGGAGAAGGGTTAAAATAAGTTCTACCATTCATATTGACAAACATACATGCGTATATCAAACTTCTGAATTTACTATTATGGGAGTTTTAAGGTATGCAAAGATATCCATAAATCAAGCGTTCTTAATATGGGAACAGCTTGTAATGAATCCCAGTAATTCATTTTATCTTAAAATCAAAAAATATCAGGGGACACACTTCAAATGTTATTGATTCTTACCTTTTGCTGCCTCTTCTGTTGCCTCAGTTTAATTCTGTTCCTATGTAAAATAAATTTTGTGCCATTACTCCATCAATGCACCATGGCTGTAATCTGTAACCTCTATAAAATGTACTAACTTCATTTGCCTTAAAGACATCACCTTTCAAATCCAAAACTGTGAACATCAAGGACAGCAGAGACTCATAAATATCAATCACACATTATCCGATCTTAGAAGTATCAATAATCTACTTATTTGAAACTCCCTTCCTGTGCTGTGTAAGGACTTCCATCAAAATGAATCCTTCAGTTTAAGAATCTAGCACAAGTATATTATTATGAGGAGTTCAATAATTTCTCACAATGACAGCAATGGCCACAACCACAAATTAATTTAAATACAAAGGAACATTTATGTTGCATAATGACAAAAAAAATCTACTCCCATGCTGCAGCTTTCCAGCATCCTCTGGAGTATGTCTTACATTTTCATGAAAATCCACATGATAGCATAGCAAATAATTCTGACTACCACTACCATTACATTTCTATCCATTATGATCCTCATAGTGAGTTCATGATAAAATGTAAATCAGTAACACATATCTATTGACACTCAAATTTTACAACTGGGCAAACCTCTGGAAATTCACTGCCAGATAATAGATGAAATTCAAAAACCTCATCTGAACCCTAATTTCTTCTTCAGTACACAACAGGAGTCAGGAAGGTGAAATAAATTTTCAAAATAATGTGTCTTAAACAGGTATTCACTGTAGAGATTGAGGTAGCATGAAGTAGCCTTGGTATCTCATTTGGCAGTCAGGATGCATTTGTGGGAGAAATGCAGTAACTTAAATCAGTTCTTAAAAGGGTCATTACACTCTGCATACTCATTGGCTTAAGGCCAAAGACAGTGCACTCATATTGAATAAAAATAACAGTACAGCAATAGGTCCTTCAGCTCAGTGTTGTGCCAAACCAATTGAACTTCAGCATCTAAATCCTATTAAATTATATTTAATTGAAAACAGCGGAAGTCCAATCCATAAGGACCTCCAGCCAGTGTTTCAGGCCCATTAATCAACATCCTCTATTATAAGCAAGCTAATTTTGAATCCAACAGGCAATGTCATGCATTTTAATTTTCTGGGTGAGCCTACTATGAGGGACCCTGTTGGATGCATTATTAAAATCCACCTAGACCTCATTCATGGCTCAACCTTCATCAATCAATTTTATCACTTGCTTAAAAAAATCCATAAACTTCATAAAACCATTCAGTAATTTCCAGGTTTACTCCTATTTCTCTTATTGAACAAAGGAATAGTGTCAGCAAATCTACTGCTCTCCAAGACCTCAGCTGTGGCTAGAGAAAGCATAATGATCTTGGTCAAGGCCCCAGAATCTCATCACTTGCCTCTCTGAATAAGCTGGGCATATCCCATCAGTTCCTGGGAACTTATCCACCTTCGACAAACCCAACACCACTGCTCTTACTATCTCAAAATTTCCAAGCATATTATCATTCTCCACACTGATCTCATTACTCTTGGTAAATATCCTTGGCAAAGTACTTATTTAGGAGAATACATACACAATGCTGGAAGAACTCAGCAGGTCAGGCAGCATCGGTGAGAAAAGAGTAGCCAACGTTTCGGGCTGAGACCCTTCATCAGGAATGGGTGGAAGAGAGGGCCGAAGCCCAATAATAGAGATGGGGAGGGGGTAGGGCCTAGAGGCGCCAGGTTGAAAACCAATCAGAGGAAAGATAAAGGGGGTAGGGGAGGGGATAAGCATGAAAGAACTGTGGAGATAAAGAAACAGAAAGTTGAAAGGGGAGAATGACAGAGAGGAATTCCTCCCACTACCCCAGGTCCCTCTCTGCCTCTCTCCCCTTTCAATTTTCTGTTTCTTTATCTCCACAGTTCTTTCATGCTTATCCCCTCCCCCTCCTCCCTTTATCTTTCCTCTGATTGATGCATACTCAAATATAATACTATTACTTGTATTTACACATCAATAGAAATGGACATCATTTTCTCAAGCCAGCATTTTAACATACATTTTCTTGTTTCTGTTGGCACCTCTAGCACTCTGATGTCACTATTAAATGCACCATCATCTTCAGATGTAGCCAGCAAGGCTTTACAGAACAGTATTGTTAAAGCACAGTGTCGATCTTAAAGCACAGAGAACCGGAAAGTGTCAAACAAAAGACCAAAATTGTTTATCACTTGGAACTATGGAATTTAGACAATAAAACCAAAAGATATTGGAACAGAATTAGACCATTTGGTCCATTGTGTCTGCTCTTCATGATGATCCATTTTCTCTCTAACCCCCAATCTCCTGTCTTCTCCTGTATCACTTTATGGCCTGACCAATCAAGAATCTATTAATCTCTGTATTAAATATACATAAAGACTTGGCCCCCACAGCTGCTTGGAGCAATGAATTCCAGAATCACCATTCCCTAGCGAAAGAAATGCCTCCTCACCTTCATTCTAAAAGGACACCCCCCACCCCCCGCCCCCCATTCAGAGGCTCTGTTTTTTGGTCTTAGACCAGGCACGGGCAAACTACGGCCCGGGGGCCATATGCAGCCCGTTAAGCTTTTTAATCCGGCCCGCAGAACTTGATGAAATTATATTAATAAACCTTGTTAATGTTTTTTCCCCGCAATTCTGGCGTTTTCCTAATAGATGACGCACTCTATATACATTTGTGGCGACCCATTTCCTGGCACATCCGAACCAGCTCACAATTAGCCAGCATTCAGGCTAAGGGAGATAGCCTGCGGGGATTTGCGAGCTCAGAGCTTTGGAGCCTCTGCGCCACGGGGGGGCAGGTTGAGGGAGGCTTAAAAGTGAGGCTGGGGATTTTGAATAAAGTTTTTTTCTTCGACTGCAGTTACCGACTCCGTGTCGTAATTTTAGCGCTGCATGTAGCACACCGCTACACATTGACCTTTGTTGAGGTGCAGCGTATTACTCAACATTCGCGCTTTACTCTTTGTTCGGTTCGACCTATTTGTGTGAACAGGCGTTCAGCGTCATGAACATCAACAAAGCCAGCCACAGATCCAAGTTAACTGACCAACACCTCAGATCCATCCTGAGAATCGCCACAACAAAACTAAATCCAGACTTTGATGCGCTGGCTAAAAAGGGAGATGTTCCCACTGAAATTAAAAATAAGTTTCTTCATTGTGTTATGTAAAAAATGCATTTGAAAATATTTTTTTCAATAAGCCTTACATGTTATATGTCATTTCTGTTAAGTGATGGACATGAGTAGTGCGCAGGTGCATGTACGTTCTCAAAATAAAAAAATGCGCTCCAGATCAAATAATGCGCTCCGCATACTGGCACGCTGTCACTGTTCTGTCCTTGTGCTGGTCGTTGTTGAGTTTTGGCACAGGGGACAATTGAATAAGAAGGAGCAGGACAAGTAGACCTGCATCTCCTACCATTTTTGAAATAAAGACAGGCAGGAGTAGAGTAATGATGATAATATCTTGAAGGATAACAGAATTTTCAGTGCTTTAAAATAATAACTGTTACTATAAAAAAAAGCTGTATTTTATTCATTTAATTTTCAGTGTTTTAAAAGTCATTTCAATAAATAGCTAAATACCATGGGACTTCAAAGACAGATATTTTGTTGTAATGCATTTGTTCATTTTCAATTGAAATTAAAGCACGTTTTCTACATATCCCATGATATTTTATTTTCTCTTATGAGGTGTATTACCAAAACACTCCGTCCATTTGCTCCTGGTCCGGCCCCCCTGTCAAATTTTAGAACCCTTTGTGGCCCACAAGTCAAAAAGTTTGCCCACCCCTGTCTTAGACTCTCTCAACAGAGAAAACATCCTCGTCTCGGCCTGAAACGTCAACATCACTTCTCCCTATAGATGCTGTTCTACCAGCTTTTTGTGTGTGTTGTTGTTTGAATTTCCAGCATCTGCAGATTTCCTCGTGTATCCTCTCCTCATCCACTGTTATTAAGGCCTTTCGCCATTTGATAGATTTGAATAAGAACACACCTCATTGTTCTGAAATACAGGCCCAGAGCTATCAGACACTTCTCATATAACAATCCAGTCAACCCAAAACTGCTCACAATACTCCAAGTAAAGCCTCACCAGTGCTTTATAAAGTCTCAACATTACATCCTTGCTTTTATATTCTCGTCCTTTTGAAGTGAATGCTAACATTGCATTTGACTTCCTCACAATTGATTCAACCTGCAGATTAACCTTCAAGGAATCCTGCACAAGGAATCCTTAGTCCCTTATCACCTCAATTTTTTGTATTTTCTTTCCATTTAGAAAACAGTCTGCCCTTTCATTTCTTCTACCAAAATGCATGATTATAGACTTCCCGATACTGTAGTCAACCTGCCATCACTTTGCTTATTCGCCCAAGTCCTTCTGTAGCCTCTCTACTTCCTCAAAACGACCTGCCCCTCCATCTATCTCTGCATTATCTGCAAAATTTGCAATAAAGCAATCAATTTCATCATCCAAATCGTTGGCAAAGTAAAAAGAAATGATCCCCACAGAGACCCCTTTGGAACACCACTAGTCAACAGTAGCCAACTAGAAAAGGCTCCTTTTATTCCCACCCTCTTCCTCCAGCCAGTCTGCCATTGCTTTATCCATGCTAGAATCTTTCATGTAATACCATGGTCTCATAACTTGTTAAGCAGCCTTATGGGGGGCACCTTGTCAAATGCTTTCTGAAAATCCATGTACATAACCTCCACTGATTCTCCTTTGTCTATCCTGCCTGATATTTCCTCAAAGAATTCCAACAGACTTGTCAGACAAGATTTTCCCTCAAGGAAACCATACATACTTCAGGCTATTTTATCATATGTCTCCAAATATTCTATAATTTCCTTTCTTCTGCCTTTCTCCCTTCTTGAAAAGTGGAGTGACAACTGCAATTTTCCAGTCTTCTGGAACCATTCCAGAATCTAGTGATTCTTGAAAGATTATTAGTAATGCCTCCACAATCACTTCAGCTACCACTTTCAGAACCCTAGAGTGTACACCATCTGGTCCAGATGACTTATCTACCTTCAGACCTTTCAGTTACCCAACAACCTTCTCCCTAGTAACTTTACACTTCATAACCCCTGACACCTGGAACTTCCACCATACTGCTCGAGTCTTCCTCAGTGAAGACTGATGCAAAATACTTAATCAGTTGTTTATCTGGAGAGCTATAATATAAGGAATACAGTAGTCAGCATGGCTTTGTCAAGGGGAGGTATTGCCTTACAAACCTGATTGAATTTTTTGAGGATGTGACTAAACACATTGATGAAGGAAGAACAGATGTAGTGAGTACGAATTTCGGCAAGGCATTTGATAAGATACCCCATGCAAAGCTTATTGAGAAAGTAAGGAGGCATGGGATCCAAGGGACATTGCTTTGTGGATCCAGAACTGGCTTGTCCACAGAAGACAAAGAGTGGTTGTAGACGGGTCATATTCTGCATGGAGGTCGGTGACCAGTGGTGTGCTTCAGGGATCTGTTCTGGGATCCTTACTCTTCATGATTTTTATAAATGACCTGGATGAGGAAGTGGAGGAATGGATTTGTAAGTTCATTGATGACACAAAGGTTGGAGGTGTTGTGGCTAGTATGGCGAGCTGTCAGAGGTTACAGCAAGACATTGATAGAATGCAAATCTGGGCTGAGAAGTGGCAGATGGAGTTCAACCCAGATAAGTGTGAAGTGGTTCATTTCGGTAGGTCAAATATGATGGCAGAATATAATATTAATGGTAAGACTCTTGGCAGTGTTGGGGATCAGAGAGATCTTGGGGTCCGAGTCCATAGGACGCTCAAAGCAGCTGTGCAGGTTGACTCTGTGGTTAAGAAGGTGTACGGTATATTGGCCTTCATCAATTGTGGAACTGAATTTAGGAGGCGAGAGGTAATGCTGCAGCTGTATATGACCCTGGTCAGACCCCACTTGGAGTACTGTGCTCAGTTCTGGTCGCCTCACTAAAGCAAGGATGTGGAAGCCATAGAAACAGTGCAGAGGAGATTTACAAGGATGTTGCCTGGATTGGGGAGCAAGCCTTATGAGAATAGGTTGAGTGAACTCGGCCTTTTCTCCTTGGAGCGATGGAGGATGAGAGGTGACCTGATAAAAGTGTATAAGATGATGAGAGGCATTGATCTTGTGGATTGTCAAAGGCTTTTCCCCAGGGCTGAAATGGTCGCCACAAGAGGACACAGGTTTAAGGTGCTGGGGAGTAGGTAGAGGAAATGTCAGGGGTAAGTTTTTTTTTACTCAGAGTGGTGAATGCATGAAATGGGCTGCCGACAATTGTGCTGGAGGTGGTGGATAGGTACATGGAGCTTAGGAAAATAGAGGGCTATGGGTAAGCCTAGTAATTTCTAAGGTAGGGACATGTTCAGCACAACTTTGTGGGCCAAAGGGCCTGTATTGTGCTGTAGATTTTCTGTTTCTATGTTTAAGAAGTTCATCCACCATTTCCTTGCACCTCATTACTACCTCTCCAACATAATTTTCTAGCAGTCTGATATCCATTCTCACTTCACTTTCTGTATATAAAGAAACTTCTGCTATCCTCTTTTATATTATTGCCCAGCTTACCTTCATATTTCATCTTTAACTTAATGACTTTCTTTATCTGCCTTCTGTTGATTTTTAAAAGTTTCCCAATCCTTTAACTTCCCACTTAATTTTTTTCTCTATTATATATGCCCTCTCTTTGGCTTTTATGTTGGCTTTGACTTCTCTTGTCAGCCACGCTTGTATCATCTTGTCTTCAGAATACTTCCACTTTCGAATGTATATATCCTGTGCCTTCTGAATTGTTTCCATAAATTCCAACCATTCCTATTCTACTGTCAACCCTATCAGTGTTCTATTCCAATCAATGCTAACAGTTCGTTCATGCCTCTTTAATTCCCTTTACTCAACTGTAATACTGATACACCTGACTTTAGTTTCTTCTTCTCAAATTTCAGCATGAATTTGATCATATTATGATCACTTGTCCCCAAGTGTTTTTACCTTAAGCTCTCTAATCAATTCTGGTTCATTGTGTTAACACCCAATCCAGAATCACTGATCCTCCTGTGGACTCAACTATGAGGTACTCTAAAAAGCCATCTCATAGGCACTCTAAAAATTCACCCTCCTGGAATCCACTAATAACTTGATTTTCCCAATCTACCTGCATACTGACCTGCAACCTTTTGGTATGCATTTCCTATCTCTCGTTGTAACTTGTAGACCATACCCTTGCTAATTTTTGGGCATTTGTATTAAACTCCCATCAGGGAGTTTGTACCCCTGCAGTTCCTTACCTCTACTACAATGATTCAACACCTTCAGACCTTCTGTCACCTCTTTCTAATGATTTGATTTCATTTATTTTACCAAAAAAAAGCCACACTTCCCTCTTTGCCTAACTGCCTGTCCGTCTGATACAATGTGTACCCTCGGACCTTAAGCTCCCAGCTATAATCTTAGTCCCTCAGGGCTGCGTACTGAGTCCCCTCCTTTACTCCCTGTATATCCATGACTGTATCGCCACCCACAGCTCCAATCTGCTAATTAAATTTGCTTACGACACTACATTGATAAGTGACACTACACTTACCTCAAACAATAATAAGGTGGCCTACAGGAGAGAAGTCATCTCTCTGACACAGAGGTGTCAAAAAAACCTCTCCCTCAATGTCAAAAAAGCAAAGGAGCTGGTTGTGGATTACAAGAGGAATGGAGATGGGCTAACCACTATTGACATCAATGGATAGGGGGTTGAGAGGGTAAATGGCTTCAAGTTCCTCGGCATTCACATCAATGAGGACTTCACGTGGTCTATACACACCAGCTGTGTGGGTGAAAAAGGCACAACAGCACCTCTTTCACCTCAGAAAGTTGAGGAAGTTTGGTATGGGCACCCAACTCCTAAGAACTTTCTAAAGGGGCATAATTGAGAGCATTCTGACTGTCTGCATCACTGCCTTGTACCAGAATTGTACCTCCCTTAATCACAGGACTCCGCAGAGAGTGGTGCGGACAGCGCAGCGTATCTGTAGTTGTGAACTTCCCATGATTCAGGACATTTACAAGGACAGATGTGTAAAAAGGGCCCGTAGGATCACTGGGGACCCGAGTCATCCCAACCACAATCTATTCTAGCTGATACCATCCAGGAAGCAGTACCGCAGCATAAAAGGCACGCTGATTTAAGAATACTCTATATTACATTGACCTTTCTATTTATTGTAAATTACAGTATTATAAATTACTATGATTGGATATGGCATATTTAGATGGAGACGTAACAAAGATTTTTACTCATGTATGTGAAGGATGTAAGAAATAAAGTCAATTCAAGTCTTTCAGCCATGATTCAGTGATGCCTACAACATCGTACATGCCAATCTGTAACTGTGCTACAAATTCATCTACCTTATTCCACATACTACACACAGTTGAATGTAACATGTTTAGTCTTGTATTTACCCTTTTCGATTTTATCCGCCTTTTAAGTTGCAGTTCATCCTGTTGACTGCAATTTTGCCCTCTCAACAGCCTCTCCTTGCTGGGAGTTTCACTGCGCATTGCCCCAGCTCTATCACTCCAGTTCCCATATCCGTCAGATCAGTTTGAGCCCTCCTGAACAACTCTAGCTAACCTGCCCATTAGGATATTGAACCCCTTCGGGTTCAGGTGTAGCCTGTCCCTTTCATACAGGTCATACCTTCCTCAGAGGAGATCCCAATGAACCATAAATCTGAACCCCTGCCCCCTGCAGCAGTTCCTCAGCCACACAATGACCTGCCAAATCATCCTATTCTGACCCTCACTGGTACATGGAACAGGCAGCAATCCAGAGATTACTACTCTGGTAGTCCTGTTTTTCAGCTTTCTAGCTATCTCCAAAAAAATCTCTCTTCAGGACCTTCTCACCTTGTCCACCCATGTCATTCATGCGAATATGTACCAAAACTTCTCGCTGCTCACCCTCACCCCGAGAATGCCATGGATCCAATCCAAGATATCCCTGATCCTGGCATCAGGGAGGCAACATACCATCTAGGTGTCTATTGCACCCAGAGTATTGTCTCTGTTCCTCTGATTATGGAATCTCCTGTCAACACTGCATTCCACTTCACCTCTCTGCTCTTCTGAGCCACAGCCAGAGACCCGGTCACTGTGGTTCCCCCTGTAGATTGCCCCCCTCAACAGTAACCAAACTAGTATACTTTTTATTGAGGGGAATGGCCACAGATGAACTCTGCATTGGCTGTGCATTTCCCCTCCTTCTCCTGACAGTCAACCAGTTACCTGTCTCCTGCAACCTAGCAGTGATTACCTCCCTGTAGCTCCTATCATTCTCCTGTTTGAGTTGAAGGCATCGAGCTGCAGCTTCAGTTCCTTAATATATTCTCTCAGGAGCTGCGGCTCAGTGCACCTGGTGCAGATGTGGTTATCTGGGAGACTGAAGGCCTCCCAGACTTCCCACATCCTACATAGAAGAAAACATTGCCTTTGGAGCCATTCTCAGTACACTAGTATGCCCATACAGATGAGGGATGAACAATTAAGAATAGAAAGAGAGTAACTTACTAGATACTCTACCTCACCCGGGCCTGATCTAGCCTAAGCCTGATGAACCGAAGCCACTCTAAACACTAGTACACTCAAAAGAATGGGGCGCTCCGCTTGCACTTGTATTATTTTTATTGGCCTAATGAATCCTTCTTGTGATTGGTCACTCCTCAGCTCAAAGAAACTGCTGTGAAGCTCTGCCTTTTAAATCTTGATTGTGGGCCTGATTGATAGGTAGCTCTTTTTATACAAGCCCTGACATTGCGTTTCAGGACTAGTTACATAATTGCTATCTAATCGTTTTGACTACTCAAGCTGCTTGTGTCAAAAAGTGCTGCTCCTTTGGGGATGAATTTCTAAAGGTGCAGAATACAAAGATTGGGAAGATATCTGAAACCTGATGCAGATGTGGTTCTTGAGTCTTTGTGAACAGATAAAGCAGCACTGGGCCCAAATGCAAAAATGATTTACAATGATCAGACAAAAAAATCTTGCTAATGCTGGAAATGCTGGACAAAGTCAGTTGTACAGGCAGCATCTACGGAGGAAAATAACAATTGCCATTTTGGGACAAGATTTCTCTCCGTAGATACTGCCTAACTTGCTGGATTATAAATACAAGGATGAAATACTACATGTGATCAGAATTTGGAAACAGGAGAGATGAGTCCTGGGAGCTTTTGCACAGTTTCATCAAGAAGGTGCTTAAAAAAGGCATATCTGCAAAGTTTTAGGTGAAAATGGTTAATTAGTTCATTGGCAATAGCAAATAAAAATAGTTATTGTTAAACAGAGTGGTCATGGTGGGAGTGGGTGAGTGTTGGTGTGAGGAGCTGAGGTTGACATGAAGAGGCAGAGCTAAGTTAAGGTTCTGGTAAGTTCATTTTCACTCTTTCTTATTGCACTGTTAAAGTTCAAAGTTCAAAACCTCACAGTAAATTTATGATCAAAGTACATATATGTCACCATATACAACACTGAGATTATTTTCTTGCGGGCATACAAATCAATGAAATACCGCACCACCAGGTGACAACCTGTGTGCAAAAGACAACAAATGGAGCAAATATAAAGGGAAATAAATAAATAAATATTGTGATTCAGCGAGTTATTTGTTTTTGGTCTCCCCTCTCACTGTGTGACACCTCTCTGTCCTTTTGTTAGGGAAAGAGAGAGAGAGAAAGTCTGTGGTACATTGAATTGTCAGGTAATAAATTATTTTTGTTTTACTACAGATCATGGTCTCCCTTGAGGGCTTTGCGATTGCTTGCTTGGTGTGTGGAGGATATTGATGCTTTTTTGCTGAAATAAATGGAGGAGGAGGACAGATGCTTGTGTATGGGGGTGGGGGGAGTTGGGGGGCTTTGGCGTACTAACTGGGGTTCTAACTTTTTTTACTGTCACTCATTCTTTGGGGCACTCTTCTGCTTTTGTGGATGTCTGCAAAGAACAAGAATTTCAGGTTTTATGTTGTATATATTTTCTGATATTAAATAGAATTATTGAACTATTGAACATGAAATGAAGAGTCTTTTGGTTGTGGGATCAGTCCAGTGACAGGGCAAGTGAAGTTGAGTAAAGTTTGGTTCAAGAGCTTGATGATTGAGGGGTAATACTGTTCCTGAACCTGGTGGTGAAAGTCTTGAGGCTCCTCTACCACCTTTCTGATGGCAGCAGCGAGAAAGGAGCATGACCAGGGTTCACTGATGAGAGATTATGCTTTCCTGTGACAATGCTTCTTGCAAATGTGCTCAAAGGTGGGGTGAGCTTTATCCATGAAGAACTGGGCCACTTTTTCTATTGTAAATTACAGTATTATAAATTACTATGATTGGACATGGCATATGTAGATGGAGATGTAACAAAGATTTTTACTCATGTACGTAAAGGATGTAAGAAATAAAGTCAATTCAAGTCTTTCAGCCATGATTCAGTGATGCCTACAACATCATACATGCCAATCTGTAACTGTGCTACAAATTCATCTACCTTATTCCACATACTACACACAGTTGAATGTAACATCTTCAGTCTTGTATTTACCCTTTTTGATTTTATCTGCTTTTTAAGTTGCAGCTCATCTTGTTGACTACAATTTTGCCCTCTCAACAGCCTCTCCTTGCTGGGAGTTTCACTGCACATTTCTACTATTACTACTTTTTCTAGGATTTTTCATTCAAGGGCATTTCCACGCTAGTCAGTGATGCAGACAATGGTGATACTCTCCACCACACATCTATATAAGTTTGTCAAAGTTTTACATATCATGCCAACTTTTTGTAAATATAAAAGGAAGTAGTGGCATTTCCATGTTTTCTTATCATTGTACTTTTGTGCAGAACCCAGGACATATGCTTTGAAATGATAACACCGAGGAATTTAAAGTTGCTGACCCTCTCCATACCTGCTCCCCAAGTGAGGTCTGGGTTCCTCCTCCTGAAGTCAGTAATCAGCTCTTTAGTCTTAAAACAATGAATTGCTGTAGCACTGCTCAGTTCAGCCACATTTTCAATCTCCATCCTAAATGCAGAATATCAGCACCTTTGATTCGGCTTTTGACAGTGGTGTTGTCAGCAAACTTGACTATGGCATTGAAATCTTTGAGCTGTGTTTAACAGTCATAAGTGTAAAAACAGTAAAGTATGAGACGAAGTACGCAGCATTCTCATTAAGAAGTTCATACATCCTCCCTATGAATGCATGGGTTTTCACTGGGTTCTCCAGTTTTCTCCCACAGACAAACACCAGTTAGAAGATTAATTTTGTCATTGAAAATTGTTCAGTGATTAGCCTAGGGTTAAATAAGCAAGGTGCTGGGCAGTGTGGCTCCTTAGGAAGTAGAGGCACTGTCGTAACTGCACTTACCTGCTGAGTCTAGGACTCCAAGGAATTTAAAGTTGCTGACCCTTTCCACCACTGATCCTGCGATAAGGATTGGCTCATGAATTTCTGGTTTTCTTTTCCTGAAGTCAAAAATCAGTTACTTGGTCTTGCTGAGATTAAGTAAGAGGCTGTTGTTAAGACACCATCCGGCCAGATTTTCAGTCTCCCTCCTATGTAGTGATTTATCACACATTTGAATTGGCCTACTACAGTGGTGTCATCAGCAAACTTAAATATGGCATTGGAGCAGTGCTTAGTCATACAGTCAAGGTATAAAGCAAGTAGAGCAGGGGGCTAAGCACACAGCCTTGTCATGCACCTGTGGTTGATGGAGATTTTGTTGCCAATCTGAGCTGACTGGTAATGTAGTCAGAGCAGTGGGAATGGCAGTCAGATCTCCTCTTGCAGGATGTGGGAAGTCAGGAAGCCCGCCACTGTCTCTGATGACTACATCTCTGAGAAGCGCTTCTGGCTGCAGCTCCTTGCTGATCATGTTAGGGAATTAAACCTGAGGATGGATGATCCATGAATCATTCAGGAGACAGAGGACATGATAAACAAGAGTTACAGGGATGCAGTAAGTTGCAGGAGGTAGGTTGCTTGCTAACTGTCTGGACAGGGAAAGGGAATAGGCATATTGTGCAGAGTCCCCCTGTGGCTGTCCCCCTCATAACAATTAACCTGCTTTGGATTCTTTTGAACAAGACAACCTACTAGGGGAAAGCTGCAGCAGCCAGGTCCTTGGCACTGCCTGACTCTGTGGCTCCAAAGGGAAGGGGGTGAAGTGAAATGTGGTGATAAGGGAGTTGTCAGTTTGGGGAACATACAGGAGATCCTGTGGATGTAAATGAGTCTCCTGGATGCAGTGTTACCTCCCTGGCGTTAGAATCAGAGATGTCATATAGAGTCCTCAGCTTCTTAAGGGGGAAGGTGAGTAGCCAGATGCCATGATACAACAACATAGCTAGCAAAAGGGAAGAAGTCCTGATGAGTGACTGTAGGGAGTTAGGAAGGAAACTAAAGCCAGGACCTCAAGGGTAGCAATCTTTGGATTGCTGCCTGTGCCATGTGCCAATGAGGATAAAAGTAGGACAACATGGCAGATGAATGCATGACTGAAGAGTTGGTGAAAGTAGTTTTCAGATTTATAGATCATTGAATGTATGAGCTGTACAAAAGGGACAGGTTACACCAAAACTAAAGGGAGCCAATATTTTTGTGAGCAAGTTTGCTTGGGCAACCCTCCTGTTGGGGAGGATTTAAACTAGATTTGCAGGGAATGGGAACCTGAATAATAAGTCAAATGATGGTCAACTGGTGTAAAGGTAGAGGCAATGTGAAGAGAGACTGAGAAAGGACAGACAGTGGTGAGACATAAATACATTCAGCTGGATAAGTTGAAATGCATTTACTTCAATGCAAGAAGTATTAAGAACGAGGGTGACAAACTTAGAAAAATGAAACAGTGCTTGGAATTAAGATGTTGTGGCCATTACCAAAACTTGGCTCTCTCGAGGCAGAATTGTCTGATTGATATTCTGGGGTTTAGATGTTTCAAAGGGGAGGGGGGAGGAGAAAGGTGGAGGAGGAGAGGTAGCATTCCTAATTAGGGATAGTATCACAACTGCAGCGCAGAAGGACGTTGAGGAGAGATCACCTACTGAGTCAGGGTGTGCGGAAGTCAGAAACAGGAAGGGAGCAAACAATCTATTGAGAGCATTCTATAGGTTGCCCAGTAGCAACAAAGATTGTGAGAACTGAGCAACACACACAACATGCTGGAGGAACTCAGCAGGTCGGGTAGCATCTATGGAAACGAACAGTCAACGTTTCAGGCCAAGACCCTTCTTCAGGACTGAAAGGGGGGGCAGGGGCTCTATAAAGAAGGTGGGGAGAGGGTGGGAAGGAGAAGGCTGGTAGGTTGCAGGTGAAAAACCAGTAAGGGGAAAGATCAAGCGATGGGAGAGGGGAGACAGGGAGGGGATAGGCAGGAAAGGTGAAGAAGGGATGTAAGGGGAAAGCACAATGGGTAGTAGGAGGAGGCAGAACCATCACTATGGGTAGTAGAAGGAAACCTTCTTCAGTCCTGACGAAGGGTCTCGGCTCAAAACGTTGACTGTTCGTTTCCACGGATACTGCCTGACCTGCTGAGTTCCTCCAGCGTGTTGTGCATGTTACGTGCAGAGTAGTTTGTGGTGAGAACGGAGAGTAGGCAGATTTTAGGATGGCAGAAAAATAACCAGATTGTTGTCATACAACTAACATACACAAAATGCTGGTGGAACACAGCAGGCCAGGCAGCATCTATAGGGAGAAGCACTGTCGACGTTTCGGGCTGAGACCCTTTGTCAGGACTAACCAAAAGGAAAGATAGTAAGAGATTTTAAAGTAGTGGGGAGAGGGGGAAATGCAAAATGATAGGAGAAGACCGGAGGGGGTGGGATGAAGCTAAAAGCTGGAAAGGTGATTGGCGAAAGTGATAGAGCTGGAGAAGCGAAAGGATCATGGGACAGGAGGCCTCAGGAGAAAGAAGGGGGGGGAAGCACCAGCGGGAGATGGAGAACAGGCAAACAGCTAAATATGTCAGAGATGGGGTAAGAAGGGGAGGAGGGGCATTAACTGAAGTTAGAGAAGTCAATGTTCATGCCATCAGGTTGGAGGCTACCCAGCCGGTATATATGGTGTTGTTCCTCCAACCTGAGTTTGGATTCATTTTGACAATAGAGGAGGCCATGGATAGACATATCAGAATGGGAATGGGACGTGGAATTAAAATGTGTGGCCACTGGGAGATCCTGATTTTTCTGGCGGACCGAGCGTAGTTGTTCAGCGAAACGGTCTCCCAGTCTGCGTCCGGTCTTACCAACATATAAAAGGCCACACCGGGGGCACCGGACGCTGTATACCACACCAGCCAACTCACAGGTGAAGTGTTGCCTCACCTGGAAGGACTGTCTGGGGCCCTGAATGGTGGTGAGGGAGGAAGTGTAAGGGCAGGTGTAGCACTTGTTCCATTTACAAGGATAAGTCCCAGGAGGGAGATAAGTGGGAAAGGATGGGGGGGACGAGTGGACAAGGGAGATGCGTAGGGAGTGATCCCTGCGAAAAGTAGAAAGCCGGGGGGGGGGGGGGGGAGGGAAAAATGTGTTTGGGAGGTGGCGGAAATTACAGAGAATTATATGTTGGACCTGGAGGCTGGTGGGGTGGTAGGTAAAGACAAGGGGAACCCTATCCCGAGCGGGGTGGCAGGTGGATGGGGTGAGGGCAGATGTGCGGGAATTGGAGAGATGCATTTGAGAGCAGAGTTGTTGGTGGACGAAGGGAAGCCCCTTTGTTTAAAAAAGGAAGACATCTCCTTCATCCTGGAATAAAAAGCTTCATCCTGAGAGCAGATGCGGCAGAGACGGAGGAATTGTGAGAAGGGGATAGCCTTTTTGCAAGAGATAGTGGGAAGAAGAATAGTCCAGGTAGCTGTGAGAGCCTGTAGGCTTATTCCTCCAAACTCAGGTTGGAGGAACAACACCTTATATGCTGGCTGGGTAGCCTCCAACCTGATGGCATGAACATTGACTTCTCTATCTTCCGTTAATGCCCCACCTCCCCTTCTTACCCCAACCCTGACATATTTAGTTGTTTGCCTGTTCTCCATCTCCCGCTGGTGCTCCCCCACTTTCTTTCTCCTGAGGCCTCCTGTCCCATGATTCTTTCCCTTCTCCAGCTCTGTTTCACTTTCGCCAATCACCTTTCCAGCTCTTAGCTTCATCCCACCCCCTCCGGTCTTCTCCTATCATTTTGCATTTCCCCTCCCCCCACTACTTTCAAATCTCTTACTATCTTTCCTTTCAGTTAGTCCTGACGAAGGGTCTCAGCCTGAAATGTCGACAGTGCTTCTCCCTATAGATGCTGCCTGGCCTGCTGTGTTCCACCAGCATTTTGTGTGTGTTGTTGTTTGAATTTCCAGCATCTGCAGATTTCCTCGAGATTGTTGTCATAGATCCCTTCAACTTCCCTAATAATGACTGGCACCTCCTCAGTTCAAAAAGATGAGGCAAAGTTTGTTAGGTGTAATCATGAAGTATTCCTGACACAGTACATGGTCAGGTAGACTGGAGGAAAGGCCATACTGGACCTAGTGCCATGTAATGAACCCTGTCAGGGGACAGATCACTGAGTAAACATTTGAGAAATGGTGTCCACAGCTCCCTGACCTTTAGTACAGCCATTGACAAGGATAGCAACAGATAGTATGGGAAGAAATTTAATTGAGGGAGAGCTAATTAAGATGGTATTATACAGGAACTTGGTATCATAGATTGGAAGATGTTCTTAGGAAAAGGCACAGAAGAAAGAGGAGGTTGTTTAGGAAGCACTTGCCTGGGGTTCTGGATAAGATTTTGCTTTTGAGACATGGAAAGAATGGTAGGGTAAAGGAACCACAATTGATAAAAGATGTGGATTATTTAGTCAAGAGGAAAAAGAAAACATAGTTAAGATATTGAAAACAGGGATCAGACAGGGCTCTTGAGTTACAAGGTAGTCAGGAAGGAGCTTACAAATAGAATTTTTTGGAGAGTTAGATAGGGACATGAGAACGCCCTGGTGAGCAGGATTAGGGAAAACCAAAAAGGTGTTTTATGCAAATATGAAGAGCAGGATGACTGAAGTGAATTTTCTTTCAGCAACTTCCTATTGTCTCAAAAAAAATCTCATCAGGATACTGACTTCCAATCTGACAGAAAAACTGCAGTTTCATCAACATAAAAGCCACCTGAGGACAAAAATGCCCAACCTGATTGCACTCTATCTACCGTAGAGAACAAGAATTCCTTCCACTACCTGTGTGCCATGGTAATAGTCTGTTCTATCTACAAAATGTACTGCAGTTCCTCACCTTCAACTATTCACAGCACCTCCTTGTCACGACCTTTACTATCAAGAAGCACAAGCGCGTGGGAACATCGCACGATTCCTACAAGTCCTCGAGGTATATCACCATTGATTCTTTGCTATTAGGTGAGAACAATCCATTTCCTTAGATCGACCATTAAGTAGGACTACAATGATTTTTTGTTAAATAGCTCAAGAGCAGTTACGGATGGACCGTGAAACTGGTCAAGCATTGCCCACTTCAAGAAAAGTAAATATAAAGCAAACCCCAGCAGCTCTTAAAAATGCGCTAACAAATGACAGTTGAATTTCAAGGAGACGAGAATATGGTTCCACTATCACCCATCCTTCTCCCTCAGCTTCATTCCACTTCGCTGCCAGTAACTTCCATTTCCCCAAGCCTACCAACTCGGAAGGTGGTTCTTTACTCCACCCCAAAGTGATGGCATCGCCACAGCCTACGGCGCGTCGGAAACTCACCGCACACCTCCCACCCAGTTCATGGCGCCTCCACCTTCGGTACCCGGCCGCCGCGGCGCTCGCGAAACCCCCCCCCCCCCCCCCAGGCATCGCGAGATCTCCAAGCAATTCACGCCGCTCTTTCTCCCGAGCCCGGAGGACCAAGCGCGAAGGGGCTCTTCAGATTAGCGGCGAAGGTCTTGGTCCAACGCTTGAGGAGAAAATATTACCCCACCCGCCATTAAGCGGTAACAAGTGAAATTCAATCCGAATCAATCGTATCCCCTCCCCAACTGCCTTGACATCCATCTCTCCCGCTTCCACCCGACCACCAACACCTCACCTACCGTTTCAAGCCTCCTTGCTTTCTTCTTTCCTTTAATTCTCTCCCGCCGCCCCATTTAACGTTTATGAATTCCATTTGCAACTTTGCTGTGCAATTTTAACTGACCTGAAATCTTTCTTTCCACAGGTCTGTCCCAAAGGGAAAACTGGATATAACAGTGAACATTCTCCTGAAGTGGGAAAGTTTTAGGTGAAGTGTATAATTGTGAATTGAGTTTCCTCGAATGCTGTTTAATTTATTATGTCACTTTTTAAGTTAAGCACTTTTGGTGATATTAGTAACTGTCCTCTTGTTGGTATTCTCCCACCAGTGGAAACATTTTAATATCTACAGAATCAGCTTCCTAAGACTTGTAATGTTTGATTGTATCTCATTTTAAATTTCCAAAGAATAAAGATCTAGTTTCTTCAGCTGTTTGTGACAGACAATCTTTTCATCCCTGGATTTGGCTTCCTATCAATATTACCAAGTTAAAAGTTACCCAAGTTCATCACCACCCTCATTTTCACCAAAAGGTTCTTGCATGGTTTTAGTTTAGTCCTGATGAAGGGTCTAGGCCTGAAACATTGACTGTACTTCATCCTATAGATGCTGCCTGGCCTGCTGCATTCCACCAGCATTATGTGTGTGTTGTTTGAATTCCCAGTACCTGCAGATTTCCTCGTGTTTAGTTGAGGATATTCTTTTGGACTGACTGTAATAACAGTATATGGTTTCTTAAATAACGAGACCAAAACTACACAACATACCAACTCTGGCATCATTATTTCCCTGTGCCATTGTAACAACTCTTTCCATATTTCTAAACTGAAATTCACTTGTAACCCTTTTCTAACACCTTTTGCCCCTTCTTCCTAATTGTTATTTAAGCACACCCAGATCCTCATCTGCAGTCTTCTTCCATTTAAATTTTAAGCAGCCTTTCTGTTGATGAAGTATGTGAGTTCACATTTCCCACATTAAACTCTACTAATTCTTGCCCACTCACATAACCTATTAAAGAGTCATAATCTCATTGCAACGTGCCCCACCTATTTTAGTGCAATTGGCATCTATAACTTCGTATCAATATTATTGAGTTAACAGTTACTCAGATTCATCACCACTCTCATTTTTGCCAAAAGGTTCTTGCATGGTTTTAGTCTAAAGCAAATCTAGGAATGTGGAATCATTCATGCACAAATGCATAGCCAAAGATAATAATGGTATGAACTTTACCTGCTGTAATGCCAGTCTGAAAGTCAACAAAAACATAGTATCCATGGATACCTTCCTGCATTCAATATTGCTCTTATTTACTACCAACGACTCTGCTGATCTTAGTATGCAGTCTTGTTCCTCTACTAGCTAATCACTGTGAAAATAAAAATACTTTTCAATGAAGCTAATTTTCTGTGATAATTTTTTGAGCATATTGCTCAAAAATGGTGAAATTGGTGTGTAATGAGCAACTATTAAGTCTGAACAAGTGATTACTCAGATTCTATGTCTGGCATTCAATAAATTGTGGGTAGGAAATTTGCTCAGGGTTCTCCTGTTTTGATTTCATAATTGTCTTAGCAATACACAAAATTATGAAAGCCGATTCAGAGAAATTTGACCTGTCATCATGCTTCTACAAATGTATCTGTCAATTTACAGATTTGGAATATTGTATCTTTCAATGTTTATTGCTATTCTAATACATTTTGTGTGGCACAAATAAATTAATCTTCAACGTGAGGATGATTAGTAAAGTCAATATGAGACATCTAAAATTCCTCTCATTGCTACCTGGATAATTACTCATACAGAATGACTGTGTGATAAGGTAGTGCAGAAATGGATACATTTGAGGTGCAGTTTGATCAATGTTCTTTTCAGCTTATTTGTATTTTGACTAGCTGAGAAAATTTATATTAGTAACATATTAAAATATATTTTCACTGCAAAAGTAGAGAAAGTACTGAGACTTATGAGCTCTTATCCCAGAAATTGATTAGATGTTCAACTATTTTACAAGTGAATTGCCAGGAATATCGGTAAAGTTATCACAGTGCCTCTGTGTTGCCTTTATGGCATTTGTTTAGTTTATAATATTTTCGCTTTAGTAATTCGTTTGTTAGCATTTTCTAGTTAAAGTTAGGATTGTTTAAAGTAAATTTGTTGTCTGTGATATATCGCGGCATGCGATGACGTCACACCCGGTTTCGCCGCGTCTTGTGGGAAAATACCGGTTCAGAGAAATGGGAAGGAGGGGCTCATGTGCAGGATCAGCGCAAGAAAAGTTTTCTTTCTACGCACTAGAAACATCAGTGAAGCAATGCCGTAAGTTCATGATATAATCGATGTGTTGAATTAAAAATGTTAATGCTGATTCTGTTAAGAGTAATGACAGTTGATAAGGTTTATGTTTTCGTTAGTTAAAGAGTTGTGGATAGTTTGTGTTGAAGTGTATTTAAAGCAGTCAATGGCGTAGGTAGATTCTGACTGTATGCTGCACTTTAATGTAATGTAGTTGTAGTTTTACTTTTGCAAGTATTTACGATGTAAATGTGATATCAAGAAGGAAACAAATACTGTATACATTTTGTATTGTTTTATCAACAGTTTTCGCCATACGTTAATGTGGAAGAGTGAATAGTAAACGGTTAATCTTACTGCAATTCTGTTTTCATTGACTACGGTTTACCTCGGTGTTTAGTTCAGAGTTCCGTTACACCTGAGCGAGAACACTACAGCCTCCACTGAAGCATTTATCTTTTCTACAGCCTGCTTTTCTTCTTGATCTTTCATTTATCCCAGCTCAAGCAAATTGATATGCAATTTTATTGGTATCGTATTGATAGTCAGATATGAACTCTTAACACCCAATTTACTTTAATTCCTCCATGGATATCACCATTACTTTAATCACATTTGTTCTCTGAAAAGTTGTTCAGCAAAATTGCATAAACTAACTTAATTATAGGCTGATTTCACTGCTGGACATTTAATTCATACCTGGAACAATGTCAAAGCTGACTGCACTTTGCTCTCCTGACGTTCTCCATTCTCAAAGGTTTCAAAGATAGACAGACAAATAAACTTTATTGATCCCAAGAGAAATTGGGTTTTGTTACAGTCGCACCAATCAAGAATAGTGTAGAAATATAGAAATATAAAACCATAAATAATTAAATAATAATAAGTAAATTATTCCAAGTGGAAATAAGGCCAGGCTATTGGCTCAGGGTGTCTGACACTCCAAGGGAGGAGTTGTAAAGTTTGATGGCCACAGGCAGGAATGACTTCCTATGATGCTGAGAGTTGCATCTTGGTGGAATGAGTCTCTAGCTGAACGTTCTCCTGTGTCTAACCAGTACATTACGGAGTGGATGGGAGACATTGTCCAAGATGGCATGACAGCATCCTCTTTTCCGACACCACCGTCAGAGAGTCCAGTTCCACCCCCACAACATCACTGGCCTTACGCATGAGTTTGTTGATTCTGTTGGCATCTGCTACCCTCAGCTTGCTGCCCCAGCACACAACAGCAAACATGATAGCACTGGCCACCACAGACTCGTAGAACATCCTCAGCATCATCCGGCAGATGTTAAAGGACCTCAGTCTCCTCAGGAAGTAGAGATGGCTTTGACCCTTCTTGTTGACAGCCGCCGTGTTCTTTTAACACTTAATGTCACAGAAATGTATACAATATACATCCTGAAATGCTTTTTCTTCGCAACCATCCGCGAAAACAGAGGAGTACCCCCAAGGAATGAATGACAGTTAAATGTTAGAACCACAAGTTTCCCGCCCCCCCCCCAGCTCCCCTCACTCCCGCATGTAAGCAGCAGCAAGTAATGATCCCTCCCCCCACCAGCAAAAAAAAGCATCAGCACCCACCCCTGAGCACTCAAGCATACAGCAAAGACTCAGGCTTGCAGTACCCCAAAGACTACTCGTTCACCCAGTATTCAACATACCACAGGCTCTCTCTCTCCTAATAAGAGAGGAGATGTCTCTGTTTCACAGCAAGAGGGGAGACATGACAAACAACTCACTGGTTTATTGAGTTAAAAGTCTGTTGTGTCGCTTTTTCTGAGCTCTATGCCCAAAGATCTCAGGTCTCTGGGCACACAGCCATATATCTTATGACTCCCACAACACACCAGTATGCTGGGACACCGACCTTCGATTCGCCCGTCTCCAGAGCCACAAGATCTCAGCCCTCTGAAGATGAGCTAAGCTCTTAGGCCACACCCTTGGCGCACTGAATAATGGTCAGTCATGAAACCCCGAGAGCAGGTCCCATTCCCGCAATAAACTGAAGTAAGTGTGTAACTCCAGGTCGGGGTCTTCAAAAGAACCCTGAAAGAGAAAAACAGATATTAAAGATGGAAATAGAGCTGTTTCCGGAGATGAAAGCAGAGGAGTTGCCATTAGGCGCTTTTGTCTCCTCCTCTTTTATGGTTATTTGCAGAAATTATTTTATTGTTGCTGCATTTGAAATGCTTGAGCAGAGGATCTGGTGATGCAAGTGCCTATGAAAGACTGCATACATCTTAGAAGGAGCTTTTGTTTTGTCAGTACCTGCTATATTCTACATAATCCATCTGTTATGAAGATGCTGCCCATTTCCCAATGATCACTGCAAAAGGAAGAGAAGCAGGACAATTAAAAATAGAAAGACTGGAACAAAAGTATCTCTCTGGACATACATCAAGAATAATGTTAATTATCCTGCAATTTATTAAGAAGCTAACTGGATCATTATCTTAAATAGGAAAATGCAAGCAAAAGAACTTACGTGTTATTAAGGTTTGGAAGCTAAATGTAATAACTTACATAATGCTGTATGTGCAAGTAATATATATTTCCAGCAAGTGAGAGTTGACTTTAATATGTTGCTATTGTTGAATTCTCCATGATATCCTTGAGATCACTGATGAATAGAAATTTACCTGGACTAAAGAATTAATGTATCCACTGCTACATATTTTCTATAGGGAAGGTTAAAACTTAACACTTTACAAAGTTTTCCAACAGTTACAAGACGAATGTTTACAAATTAAGTTTTTCACCTGCATGGATGAGCACACAACTGATCGTACTGAAGAATGTTCTCTCCTTAACTGGATTGGAAGTTGCAGTCAGGACAAAGCAGTCTACTTAATTCGTCAGTTTGAATATTGATTCCTTTTCACCACAGGGAGACTAATTAATTACAATGTGTATTTTTTACACAACAGATGGGAGCAATTTATTATGACTTTGTCAATAGAAATTTGCTTCTATTACCTAGAAAGATAAAATACACAAAATGTTGCCATTGTGATTTGGAAATATATTTGCTTATTAATGTGCTTGGTTGAAATCTTGTAGCTCCTCATTGAAACACTTTTCCAGGATGGTAAACTTATGGCGTGCGTGCCCAAATTGGAATATGCAAAAAATTTTGTTGACACACCCATGATTAAAAATATATACCTAATGGGTTACCTAACAACCTTTACAACTTTCGGTTCTTTTGTTGTGAAATGTCACTAACTTACCCTGTTGAGATTAATAAACCCAAAATTCCAAAAGTTGTTTTGTTTTAATTTTCCCCATCAAATAATGCATTGAAGTGAATCAATTTGTGATTGTTATTGTTTAAATGCTCATTTGTGAGACTTAAGGACATGCCCTTGTCCCATTACTACAGTCAAGGAAGAGGTACATGAGCCTGAAGACACATACTCAGTGTTAAGGCAACACACACAAAATGCTGGAGGAACTCAGCAGGCCAGGCAGCATCTATGGAAAAAAGTACAGTTGACATTTCTGGCCGAGTCCCTTCAGGAACAGCTTCTTCCCCTCCTCCATCAGATATCTGAATGGACAATGAACTCATGAATATCACTTAATTATTTTTTGTTTTGTTCTCTTTTTGAACTAATTTAATTTATTGTTTTTGTATACTTACAGTAATTTATATTTTTATTAGTATGTGTAGCAATGTACTGCTGCACAAAACTACAAAATTCACGACATATAGCAGTGATATTAAACCTGATTGTGATTCTGTTAACCAAATCTGAGTCATTTCACATTTTTGGATCCTGGTATTACCAAGGCCATGTCATTTATAATTTTACAAACTATTTTGAGTGGTAGATCTAGGGAAAGGTCTGTAAGTACTGGTTAAAGAAGTTGATAATGATTTCCTTCAGATACTTAGTCAGGAGGAGTTAACTAGTATTTCTTTTCCTTGATACTTTTGTTCTCAAAGATTTATGTGCAATGTTGGATTATCTTGGAAATACTTTGTTTATTTTCCTAATGGTAAAAACAGCAAATAAATAAGAATTCTCAAAGCCATATTCATAGATTGCAATGATTGTTTTTCTAACAAGTTACACATTTACAAATGAATGATAGCGTATAGTGTTAACTAGAAAATTCAAAAGGATAACAGAGGAGATAAAAATCAAGGCTGGATGACAAGATCCGAACTAGGATAAGGAGCTGTGTCACAGAAATAGATCTTGGTAATGTCCTAAATTGATAGAGATGGAGCATGAATAAATTTAGTCATACACTTTCCTGAGCCCTCTAATCATTGTCAATTTATGTCAGGTCTGTGGTTATAATAGTGTGTCCATCTACAGTAGGTGATACAGAAACAACACAGGCCTTTAAGATTCAGATGCCTAATTAGGAGGAGGCCAATCTTTCTATATATGAATTTTTGTAAGATTGGTTGTTTTTCAATGAGCAATCCATGTAGGTTGCAAGATGAAATTTCATTTCTGTTCCATACCCGAGATAATCAAACATGAAAAGTAGGGTTATGTTTCTAAATGTTTATGTCCTCTGTTTCAGTATTATGCAAGATATATGGTGCTAGAAAATGGAAAGACATAAATAATTTGCCTGAAAAGTACAAGCCTTGGACAGATTTGCTTTATATCCACCATGCTACCATCTTTTGAATGTATTGTTCTCTGTTTAAATATGTCCTGGTGATCACATGCAGCCAACATTGGCAGGACAAGATTCCAAACAAATGCAGTACCTGAGAAATTAAATTTCATCTATGTTTAGTTGTATTGCATGGCTAAAGATATACTGAGCATAACATTAGTTTAAATCCAGAAAGAAGCACTAAAATGGAACCTGTATGTCTTCCAATAGGATCCATACAATTCAGTGCATGTGTGAATGCAGTAACAGGGATCCACATCTAAAGGTACATTTTCTATGGAATCAAGGCAGCAGCGGCACATTTTTGTCATTGAGAAAAAAAAACAAAGGCTGAAATCCTCTAGAATTAAATCTAACAGTGAGACACAGTTGGCCTGGGGGTGGGACAGTAAGGTTGCAGTTTAGTGCTGCAAGATACCCACCAGGGCCAGCATTAGAAGAGCCCGCTCGAAATGAAGAGAACAATCTTACCAGAATGAAAACCTCAGAACCTGGACTAGGGCACTAGCCTCCCCAGCATCTAGGACATCTTCAAGGTGCAATGCCTCAAGAAGACAGCATCCATCCCTGACCCTCATCACCTAGGACATGCTGTCTTCTCATTGCCATCATCAGGGAAGAAATACAGGAGCCTGAAGGCACACACTCAACAATTCAGGAATAGCTTATTCCCCTCTGTCATGAAATTTCTGAATGGACTTTGAGCTCATGAACACTACCTCATTACTTTTTTTCATTTTTTCCAATACTTAATTTAAATTTTTAAATATATATTATATATGTAGTTTTTTTATGTACTGCTGCTGCATAACAACAAATTTCACAACTTGTGCCAATGATTTTAAACCTAATTCTGATTCTGATATTGTCACAAGAAATTTCACGATCTCTCAAGACCCATCAAGGTAAGTTGAAAAAAATCCTGAAATCACATCCACCTATGTGAACAAATTTCAGCAATACAATCTGAAGCTACTCCTCAGTGCATTACTGTTTCCTTTGAGCTCTGATGATTGAATCCTCCACTATTAACTTCCTAAGGCCATCATTGATCAGAAATTTAACAGCACCAGCAATATAAGTGCACAGCAACATGTTGAAATTGCATTCTGTGCATCCTAACACTCTTTCATCATCTGTAAGGCATGAATTGGGATTATGCTGCAATTCTCACCACTTGCTTGGATATGTGCAGCACCATCATCTCAAGAAGCTTGATACAAACATCCTGTTCGGTATCCATCACTCCAACACTGGTGCACAGTAGCTGTAGGGGCTACAAAATGCTTGTCTATGTGATTCCAAATCCATGACTTCTATAACCAAGAAAGCAAATCAGCATATGTGGGGTACTCTCCATGTCAGGCACAATCCATACTGAATTGGAAATATATTTGTGGTTCTTCCTGATAAATGGATCTAATCCTTAGGACACCCTATTCATCAGCATTGTGGGAGTAACTTCACCAGAAAGACTGCAACAAAGTTGGCTCAGTGCCATCTTTTCAAGAGCATTTAAAGATTGACAACAAATGCTAATCACATCAGCAATGGCCACAGAAAATAAGAAAAACAAATGTACTGTCTCTGAGTGGCCATCAAGCAAGACATTGGAGGAAATTGTCACAAAATCCCTTGAGCCCTAAACCACTCGTAATAGCTGAGGTACTTAGATTTTACGGAAGGAACCAGTCAAAGGCTGAAAGCTTTTGCAGAAACTGTGCAAACTTTCCCAATACTGTAACTTTACAGATGGACTTTCTGATACCTTAAGGGACAGAGTTGTATGTGGCATGCATAGTCAAAACACTCAAAAGAGGCTACGTGTAGAAATAGACTTAACCTTAAAACGGACATTGACCATTAGAGACTGCTGCAAAGGATGTAGCAGGACTATAGAGAAGGTGTTTAGAATGTGCAACACACAAAATATCCCTGAATGGTGCAAAAATCCAAAACTGTTCTCGATGTGGCAAATACTCCCATGATGCAAATTACTGTTGGTTCAATGAATGTGTTAAAATGTGTCTGGTGTAAAACTGAAAATGGAGCTGGATAAAGGGCCAGGTTTGTCTATCATTTCAGAGGCTGATTACAACAGACTTTTTGAAGCTACCATTAAAAAGACCTGGGTGATGCTAAAGACCAACACCAGCAAGAAAGTATCTCCCAAAGGCAAACTGAAAGTGTGACTTACGAAGGCAAAACTCAGAATTAGAGCTTTAGGTACTGAAAACAAGAGGGCCAGCACTTTTTGGAAGTGAATGGTTAAGAAAATACCAGTTGGACTGGCACACAATCAAAGCTGTCAATGTGGCATCTGCAGGCAACTGCAGCCCAAATGTCAGTACTAACCAGGGACTGTCACAGCTGCTTAATGCTAATGAGAAAGTGTTTGAGAAGGTTATTGGTGAGCTCAAAGACATGAAGGCCAGAATTTAACTGGATGGCACAGAAACACCAAGATTCCATAAATTGTGTCCAGTGCCTTACATATTATGTCCTAAATTGGAGGCTGAACTGTAGAACTTTGGCAACGTCTGGCATTCTCTCCAAGGTTGAATGGAGCAATTAAGTCATGCCCATTGTCCTGGTGATCAAGAAAGGGAACGCTGAATCTGTTTGCACATGCAGAGACTTCCCTGAGAGCATCAACCCAGTGCCGCGTACTATGCAGTATCCCCTACCATGAATAGAAGACATTTTTGCACCTTTGGCAGGTGGGGAAAGGTTTTCAAAGAATGGTTTGTCACAAGCTTATTGGCAAATGGAGATTGAAGAGTCAAGTAGGAAGTTTCTCACAATCGACACTCACAAGAGACAACTCTAGTGTAATCATCTTGTCTTTGATATCGCACTAACTTCAGCAATTTGGCTACAAGTGCTTCAAGATATCCAAGCAACACATCATTGCGGCTGGCAAGGATTATGGAGAGAACCTCCAGATCCTTGGTAAAGTACCTACCAATCTGATTGAGTATGATCTGTGTGCAAAGAGAAGTGTGAGTTTTTCAAGAATGAAATCTCATATGACAAGCAGAGCTTATATAAGTCACAAGAGAAGATGCAAGCAGTGCTACAGGCACCCAAACCAGAAAATGTGTCACACCTCAGGTCATACTTCAGCTTAGTAAACTACTCTAACCAATTTCTTCCAAACATTGCTACAGTGCTGCAACCATTGAAGAATAAGGAGACCGACTGTGGGTCTAACTTACTTTAAACGAAGTGCGCACATATTACATGGTAGAGTGATGATGTAGGCAATTAATCAATTTTTACATATAACCTGTAATGAATTAATTAAACAAATAAGAATGCTTAATCACCCAATATATATAAAATTAACTGAAAAATTAAATTAAATATTAAATACACATACTGCTTACTATGATCAGGGACAATAAAACCACCATTTGCAATAAATATGAGGAATTCACAGGTAAGATGCGCCAGGTTTTCAACCATCCGGGAAGTGAAAGGGAGGCAGTGAATGGATATTTGGCCTGTTTCAAGGCTCACATTTTGTGCTTGACTTCACTGTGGAATTCAGGACTCTCATGGCAGAATGCAGCTGTAATGTAATAGCAACATTGGCCCATTACCGTCATGGCTTCTCGGAGCAATTGAATTCCAAGCTGTCCACCCTGGAGTTACCCATCAACCTTGAAAGCCTCATCATTTTGGCCATCTGTATCATCAAGCATTTTCTGGAATGACTCAACAGATCATCCTGCCGAACCCCAGTTTCATTCTCAGATCATTTCACGCTGCGAGTCAATCATCAGCAAATCCTCCTGAACCCATACAGTTAAGACACACCACCCCTCCCCCACAAGTGTGTGAGAGTCGGTGGAGAAATGACGAGCTCTTACTGCGGAGTACTCAATGACCCACATATCAGGTGCCTAATGCATCTGAGAAATTACACCAACTGGGAGAGAAAAGGGGCCTTCTATCTGGTAAGCTCCCAGATAGCCTGTTGTTTATAAACTCACTTCACTCTCTTTGTCCTCTTCCATACCCCACTGTACACACAAAAGTCTCTGGTGGATTCTGCCACAGCAGGCAACTTTCAAGCCCAGACTCTGTGTGTGCAGCTTGGACTCCTTACCTAGCTTATCTTTCACACCTTCTACATCATGGCCATTAAAAGATGTTCCTAGGAGTGTGAGATGATCAGACCACACATGTAGCCTGTGCACCTACACATCAGAGAGCACCACGTTCAACCAATTCCTCCTGATCAACTCACCTAACACTAATCTCATCTCTAGGGTAGCCCTGGCTCTCCACTCACAACCTTCACTTGGCCTTCTCATCCAGTTCACTGATAAGTTGGGGACCCTCCTGCTGGACCAGCTGCCTGCAACCTCAGTCGACTTCATCTCATAAATCCATGGAGACCTTTGGCTTCACCAAGCTCCAACAGGGCCCAGGAGTATTGGAAACACTCCACAGGGCCCAAATCTCCACCCAACTGGATCAACAAAGTGCAAGCAACCTGATCCGTGTTCACTAGGGGGGTGGGTGGAAAGCAGCATTTATAACACCAATTGGCCACTATGAAGACATATTGATGCCTTTTGGATGTTCCAACAGTCCAGCCATTTTCGAAGCCTTTATTAATGGGATCCTCTGAGACATGCTTCACAGGTATTATATATGTTCACCTACCTTAATGGCAGCCTTCTCTTCTCCAAGGACCGAAGACCACATGTGTCATGTGCAATTAGTATTTCAGCATCTCCTTGAAAATGGAAGTTAGAAAAATGCCAGTTCAACACCCCAGTCATTTCCTTCCACGTTTACATCCTTTCACCCCAAGGCATAACTATGGACCCAAAGAAAGTGTGCGCAGTCATTGAATAGTCCCAACTGCACTCCCTCAAACAACTATAGTGCTTCTTGGTCTTCTCCAATTTCTACCATCCTTTCATCAAGAACTTAAGCCAAATTACTGCTCTTTTCACTTACCTCATGTTTAACCTGTTCTGCTGACAAAGACCAAACCTTTGGGGAGCTCAAGAAATACTTCACTACCACTCTCATTCTCTGCCATCCAAACCCCGTAGACCTTTTGTGGTAGAGGTGGACATATCTGACGTGGTGCCAGGGCCCTCCTCTCCCATTGTGGACCCTTGTGGCTTCTTCTCATGCAAGTTCAACTCTTACTGTTACAGAGTAGGAGACTCGCCATTATATGGGTCTTGGAGGAATGGAGATATTGGATAAAGGGAAACACTGATCAGGACTGACAAGCAGAGCCTCATATTCATACAGCAAACTCACTTGGCCCAGTTCTTTGACCAATTCAACTTCACCATCTGACTCAGTACTTGGGTTCATCATCATCCATAGCTCATTACAATTAACACACTGTGACCCCTCACATTGACTCAACTTAGCCAGCGCAGACTAGGCAACTCAGCAGGATAGAAACTCTGTGGCAAGTGATTTAACCATTTTATCCTTATCACTATTCACCTGGCATATGGCAGAATCTACCTAGAATTTCTTCCACTTGCCTGGATGAAAGCAATTTTACAATTTTACAACATGCAAGAAGGTTGACACCATCCAAATCCAAATAACCAATCATTGTGCATTATGGATGTACCATAGTTGCATTGCCTATATGATACAAATGCACCTCAACAGCATGGCAGATGTTCTTTTGAAACTGGCTCCTAAACTTCTGATGTGTAACATTATGAAAGGCACATTGGAATAAAGCCAGTTATGTTCACAAATTGCATGCATGCCAGTTCTCCAATGAAAATCGATCTTTCATCACTGCTGGATTGAAACTGTAGAACTCCGTATTTAATTGTACCTTACTTAGGTTACACATGAACAGGAATGAGTGTAATTTAATTATACATGTCACCATCTCTATCTCAAGGGCAATTTGGGTAGGGCCATATCCCTTAAAAAAAAGTACCTGCTTACCCTCATGAGTCATAAAAGATCACAGCTAATGCTGCAGCAAGATTCATCCCAATACTTCATCAATGTAGAATAGACAATGGACAATAGGTGTAGGAGTAGGCCATTCGGCCCTTCTAGCCAGCACCGCCATTCACCATGATCATGGCTGATCATACACAATCAGTACCCCGTTCCTGCCCTCTCCCCATATCACTTGACCCCGCTACCTATAAGAGCTCTATCTAACTCTCTCTTGAATGCGTCCAGAGACTTGGCCTCCACTGCCTTCTGGGGCAGAGCATTCCACATATCCACCAGTCTCTGGGTGAAAAACTTTTTCCGCATCTCAGTTCTAAATGGCCTACCCCTTATTCTTAAACTGTGGCCTCTAGTTCTGGACTCACCCATCAGCGGGAACATGCTTCCTGCCTCCAGCATGTCCAATCCCTTAATAATCTTATATGTCTCAATCAAATCCCCTCTCAACCTTCTAAATTCCAGTGTATACAAGCCCAGTCGCTCCAATCTTTCAACATATGACAGTCCCGCCATTCCGGGAATTAACCTTGTGAACCTACGCCGCACTCCCTCAATAGCAAGAATGTCCTTCCTCAAATTTGGAGACCAAAACTGCACACAATACTCCAGGTGTGGTCTCACCAGGGCCCTGTATAGCTGCAGAAGGACCTCTTTATTCCTATGCTCAATTCCTCTTGTTATAAAGGCCAGGATGCCATTAGCTTTCTTCACTGCCTGCTGTACCTGCATGCTTGCTTTCATTGACTAATGTAAAAGAACACCTAGATCTCGTTATGCTTCCCCTTTTTCTAATTTGACTCCATTTAGATAGTAATCTGCCTTCCTGTTCTTGCCACCAAAGTGGATAACCTCACATTTATCCACATTAAACTGCATCTGCCATACATTTGCCCACTCACCCAACCTGTCCAAGTCACCCTGCATTATCTTAACATCTTCCTGACATTTCACAATGCCACCCAGCTTTGTGTCATCAGCAAATTTGCTAATGTTACTTTTAATCCCTTCATCTAAATCATTAATGTATATTGTAAACAGCTGTGGTCCCAGCACCAAACCTTGTGGTACCCCACTGGTCACAGCCTGCCGTTCCGAAAAGGACCCGTTAATCGCTACTCTTTGTTTCCTGTCAGCCAGCCAATTTTCAATCCATGTCAGTACTCTGCCCCCAATACCATGTGCCCTAATTTTGCTCACTAATCTCCTATGTGGGACTTCATCAAAAGCTTTCTGGAAGTCCAGGTACACTACATCCACTGGCTCTCCCTTGCCCATTTTCATAGTTACATCCTCAAAAAACTCCAGAAGATTAGTCAAGCATGATTTTCCCTTCATAAATCCATGCTGACTTGGACTGATCCTTCTACTGCTATCCAAATGTGTCGTAATTTTATAATTGACTCCAGCATCTTTCCCAACACTGACATCAGGCTAATCGGTCTATAATTCCCTGTTTTCTCTCTCCCTCTTTTCTTGAAAAGTGGGACAACATTAGCCACCCTCTAGTCAGCAGGGACTGTTCCTGAATCTATAGAACATTGGAAAATGATTGCCAATAAGTCCACGATTTCTAGAGCCACCTCTTTAAGTACCCTGGGATGCAGACCATCAGGTCCCGGGGACTTATCAGCCTTCAGACTCAACAGTCTATCCAACACTGTTTCTTGCCTAATATAAATTTCCTTCAGTTCATCCTTTACCCTAATTCCTTTGACCACTATTACATCTGGGAGATTGTTTGTGTCTTCCCTAGTGAAGACAGATCCAAAGTACTTGTTCAACTCATCTGCCATTTCCTTGTACCCCATAATAAATTCACCTGTTTCTGTCTTCAATGGTCCAATTTTGGTCTTAATTTTTTTTTTGCTATTCACATACCTAAATAAGCTTTTACTATCCTCCTTTATATTCTTGGCTAGTTTACTTTCGTACCTCATTTTTTCTTGGCGTATTGCCTTTTTTGTTATCTTCTGTTGCTCTTTAAAAGCTTCCCAGTCCTCTGGTTTCCCGCTCATCTTTGCTATGTTATACTTCTTCTCTTTTATTTTTATACTGCCCTTTACTTCCCTCATCAGCCATGGCCGCCCTTTACTCCCCTTAGGATCTTTCTTCCTCTTTGGAATGAACCGATCCTGCACCTTCTGCATTATTCCCAGAAATACCTGCCATTGTTGTTCCACTGTCTTCCCTGCTAGGGTATTGTTCCATTGTACTTTGGCCAGCTCCTCCCTCATAGCTCCATAGTTCCCTTTGTTCAACTGTAATACTGACACATCCGATTTTCCCTTCCCCTTCTCAAATTGTAGGTTAAAACATATCATATTATGGTCATTACCTCCTAATGGTTCCTTTACCTCCAGGTCCCTGATCAAATCCGGTTCATTGCACAACACTAAATCTAGAATTGCCTTCTCCCTGGTAGGCTCCAGTACAAGCTGTTCTAAGAATCCATCTCGGAGGCACTCCACAAACTCCCTTTCTTGGGGTCCAGTACCATTCTGATTCTCCCATTCTACCTGCATGTTGAAATCCCCCATGACAACAGTATCATTATCTTTGCGACATGCCAATTTTAACTCTTCATTCAACTTACACCCTATATCCAGACTGCTGTTTGGGGACCTGTAGATAACTCCCATTAGGGTCTTTCTACCCTTAGAATTTCTCAGTTCTATCCATACTGACTCTACATCCCTTGATTCTATGTCCCCCCTCGCAAGGGACTGAATATCATTCCTCACCAACAGAGCAACCCCAGCCCCTCTGCCAGTCAGTCTGTCCTTTCGATAAGATGTATATCCTTGAATATTCATTTCCCAGGCCCTGTCCGCTTGAAGCCATGTCTCTGTTATTCCCACAACATCGTACTTGCCAATTTCCAACTGAGCCTCAAGCTCGTCTACTTTATTCCTTATACTTTGTGCATTCATATATAATACTTTTAATTCATTACTCCCCTCTCCTTTCATATCAATTCCTATTTCACTTGGCCATACTGTATGATCTCTTCTTGAGCTTTCTACTCCATTGATTCTGTTGTCCTTTTTAACTTTTCTTATTTTCACTTTCCCTTTAACTCCATCCTTATATTTCCAGTTCATCCCCTTCCCCCCCCCCACTACTTAGTTTAAACACATCCGTGTTGCAGTGGCAAACCTGTCTGCCAGAATGCTGGTCCCCCGCCTATTAAGGTGCAACCCGTCCCTTTTGTAAAATTCATCCCTACCCCAAAACTGATCCCAGTGGTCCAAGAATGTAAATCCTTGCTTCCTGCACCATTTCCTCAGCCACACATTCAGATCCATTATCTCTCTGTTCCTGCCCTCTCCAGCACAAGGAACTGGAAGCAAACCGGAGATAACCACCCTGGAAGTCCTGTTTTTCAGCCTTCTTCCGAGTTCTCTGAAGTCCCGCTGCAGAATGTCCTTCCTCTTCTTCCCGATGTCATTTGTGCCGACGTGCACTACCACTTCCGGCTGTTCATCTTCACCCTTGAGGATTCCCTGCAATCAGTTCGTGATGTCCTGGATCCTAGCACCAGGGAGGCAACATACCATCCTTAAATCTCGCCTGTTGCCGCAGAAATCTCTTTCCGTACCTCTCACTATGGAGTCCCCTACTACCACGGCTCTTCCTGATGTCTGACTCATCGGCTCTGCTTCTGTACCAATTTTCGGCTCGCAGACCTGTCTACCTCTCAGACTGGCAGTATCTTCCATCCTGACAGCTTCCAAGAGGGTGAACCTGTTTACGAGAGGTACATCCCCTGGGGTCTCCTGTATTTCAAGCATCCTTTCCATCCTCATCGTTGCCCCCTTTCTCTCTTCCGGTATTGTGTAACAACCTCACTATAGGTCCTGTCCAGAAAATTCTCGTTTTTGCGGAAGAACCTGAGGTCATCCAGTTCTTTCTTCAGTGCTGCAACATGCTCCTTCAGAAGCTGAATCTGGACACATTTTCCACAGCTGTAGCAGCCGGGGGCCACCATCAGTGTCCCTGACCTCCCACATCATGCACGTAGCACACTGAATCAGCTTAGCGGTCATGTCTTCACCCTCTCCATTTGTGCCTGGCGTAGTCTCCTCCGTCAGCCTCCTCGCCGAAGACTCTCGAGCCAAAGACTAGCACTTCCCTCAACCAGGCCGCTTTTGGACAATTATTTGTAAGAATATTTGTAACTGATGCGAGGAACATGTTTGTTTCAAAATTATCTAAATTTTACAACATTTTGTTTGCCTGATTTCAAATTCTTTGGCTTCATGACATAGAAACATAGAAAACCTACAGCACAATACAGGCCCTTCAGCCCACAAAGTTGTGTCGAACATGTCCCTACCTTAGAAATTACTAGGCTTACCTGTAGCCGTGTATTTTACTAGGCTCCGTGTACCTATCTAAAAGTCTGTTAAAAAACCCTATCGTATGACGTAAAAACAAGTAACTCAACGTGAAGCTTTCAGTGAAATTTTCTTCTTTTCAGCAATTTATCTTTAACTTCAGTGTCATTTTGCTTCACTTGCGACATTTCCAACGTACTGTGATGACAGTTTAGGAATCGTATGAGCAGGTTTAAATTACAACATTTTTAAGATTAATGTTATCTTTTATTATGCTATATGAACACTTTTACACATCTTTAACTTCTTTAACCACTTTTTCTTGAACACTGTATGTATTTTACTTTGTTGGTTGCCAAAAAGAAATGCTTTTTGATTTTGGAGACCTTTTTCAGGACAGTCTGTGTGCTTTATGTGTTATGAATGTACCACAGCTCTGAGGGGCCGAAGGGTGCGGGGTAGCCCCCTCCTTTGTGAGAATCGCAAGATCACTATTGAGTCCGTTCAGGAGACCCAGGAAATGAGAGAAAGACATGCGGAATGTCTTGACTCCCCCTACAGGAAAGCTACAGGAAACGGCCATTGTCTCTTGGAGACGGACTTGTGTATTACAATACTGTGCTACGTGGAAGCCCTCAGGCAAAGTGGGCTGGTTGAGGGAGGGATTGCATCACCCCCAACCTGATTGACATCTGAGACCCTGTGAGTCAGGTTAAAAGAGGGTCTGTGGGAACAGCCCCTTCAGATGCACCAGAAGAAACGCTAGCGATCCCATAATAGCGGAAGCCGGTGGGGAGGCCACATGCATTCGGTTCCATTTGCCCCGGAACCAGTGCCCTTTACCATGGAAAAACGGCTTTTAGCTAACAACGGGGAAACCAACTCCCAACAACTCTTGAAGGATTGACATCATAAAAGGACTGGGCAAGTTTTAACCCATCTTTCTCTAAAACCAAAACGCTTCAGCTTGAATGAACTAACAGTGACTTTTTTATTTCCATTGGACAATACGTTATCCCCTAGACAACGATAGAGCTATTTCTTATTGATTATTATTATACCCGCGCTTTTAGATTTAGTATTGACGATGTATATTATCTGTATGTTTGCATTGATCTTATTTTTGTGTATCTTTATCAATAAATACTGTTAAAAATAGTACCATCAGACTTCAACAGACCTCTCTATCTTTGCTGGTAAGTGACCCAGTTACGGGGTTCGTAACATATGTTTTATCTTGCTTGATCAAGATCACGTGGATCTTGAAATGTGCTTTGTAGTCAGTACCCATACTAATCCCAAAGGCATGAAAGAGCAAGATATATGAGTGACAGTCTGGAAGAAAAAGAAGAGAAGTGCAGAGGAAGGCAGAGTTATATGGAATATGTTAGGAAAGAGTTGTAAAGAAAGAATTACATTTGATTCCTCTTGGGTACATGCTAAAATGTGTAATACAAAATGGACATTTGGAAGATAAAATGGTGTCAGCTTGGAATGTGGTAATGGCCTGTTTTTCCCTTACAGGTGAATGTTCTGTCTCTGTTTTGAATGCACATCGTTAAGATTAGATACTGGTGAAGAACATTCTCCTCCTTTCACACCTGCTGTCTCCACTTCTAAGTTGTGTGTGTCCAGACTCCCGATTAGCACTTATTGTGGGGAGTCCTTGTATCTCAAGGATGATTCATTTCATAGTATCACTCGGTCTAGCGGCTGCTGTTCTGTTGGAATTCCTCTGAATAAACGCTTATTTGTCTCTACATGGGAGCATGTCTTTCTTCCACACCTGGTTCGATCATTCGTCAGTGCATACCATGATAAAAAGGAAAGTGGTGCAACTATTTCCAAGTCAGTCAGAAAAAACTGAAGTGTAAATTAGGGTCAATGATGAAGTCATGTCTCACATAAAAGAAGATTATTGGGCTTGCTAGAGGCTAATCACCTCAGCCCCAAGACTTAATTGCAAGTTCATGACAGCATTACTTTTGGATAAATATTCTCAGCTTCTTCATCAAAAACCTCTGTTCTTTGAGCAATCTGAAGAAGTTATGTCCATTGATGAATGCACAACTACTCAGAATGTGTTGTTGCCCTTTACTTCAAGCAAGAAGACCAAGACAATGTTAAAGCAGAGACTGCTCAATGGGAATTAATATCCACTGTACAAAAATTCAAGACAATGACAATCTTGAACAAGAGAGAGCTGAGCCACTTACTCTTCACATTTTGTGGGATTACCATTGTTGATTCCACCCATTGCCAAAATTGGGTGGACATGGGATGGAAGGTGTTGCATAGGGCAGTACCATACAACAGTTTTTAAGCAGGTTCACTGACACACCATCTACCTGTCCATTCTGCGGCCTGGAGGAGTCAGTGTAGCACATTTATATGGAGTGTGAGCTTGCAGCCCTGTTTGAGTATCTGAAGAGACAGCTGCTCAAGTTCAGGTTGCACTTTAGCCCCACGCTCCTTATATACAGGCACCCAGCAGGGAGGGGATGGGTCGTGAGGCAGATCTACTGGTGGGCTTGCTCCTGGGCCTGGCCAAGATGGCTATTCATGGGTTTAGGTGGTAGAAAGTCAAGGGCTCTGCCAGGGTTGATGGCCTGCCCCTCTTTTGAGGATACATTCGTGCCCGGCTGTCCTTGGAGAGGGAGCATGCCGTCACAATGGGTACAGTGGGAGATTTCCAGGAGCAGTCGACTCCCCAGGCAATTGACTGTTTTAGAGACAATAGTATTTTATTTTAATTTGATTTTATTCACTGTCTTGTAAATACTTCATGTTTATCTTTGTGTATTTGTTGTGTAAATAAACTTTTATAGTTCTGTAAAAAAAAGGACTTTTTTGTGGCCATTGTTGTACTAGCGCAGTGAAATTACTCAGAAGATTGTAATTCTTCAACATTAACCTTATCAGAATTGTCCATACACCTAGGCTTAGAATTCTCCTTTATCATCTCATAGCTCCTCCTCAAAAATGACCACACTGAAACGTCTTTAGAATGAAAATTTCCCTCCAACTTTCTACTACACTGGTAGAGTTTCTTCACTCCTATAAGTTATTCAGCAGTGCTTAAGGGAGAGCTGGTGGAAATAATTCTGGAGGAAGTGGTTAATGTCACAGTCCAAGTTAGGTGAGTTCATTCAATGCTTGGAAAACACTCTTCACACGTCTCATCAGCTTACCTTCCACACCTCCATGCAATACAGTGTTCACCAATTATCAGCCTACCACCCTCCCCTCCGTGCAATACAGTGCTCACCAATTATCAGCCTACCACCCTCCCCTCCGTGCAATATAGTGCTCACCAATTATCAATGACCTCCCCATCTCATGTTAAAAACTGAGAATGGACTTAAGCAAATAAACACAGACCTACTGGGCTGAGAGACCTCTAACAAGATTGCTAATAGTGCTGCTCAGTCACTGCCCACCACTGTGAGCATTAGCGTCATGCATTGCATGAAGTTCAAACACACTTTTTAAATCTTTTTTTTAAAAATCACGATCTCATATGGAACCCCTTGCAACTTCTCATGGAACCCTTGGGTTCCACAGAACCCCAGCTGAGAAACCTTGCTCTAAACATTATAATGCAAGCCTTTCAGTCACATTAACATCCACAAACCTTTCTGTGCACTCTCCACTTGAATGCCATTGATAATAATAATATTGAGAAAAATAGTCTGAATACTCAGTATCAAAACATTTACTGTTCAAAGTTCAACATAAACGTATTATCAAAGTATGTATATGTCAACCTATACTACCTTAAGAATTCATTTTACTGTAGGTATTTACGGTAGAGCAGAGAAATATATTGGAATCAATAAAAAGCTACACACAAATACTGACATTTGTACTGACTAGTGTACAAAAGAAAACAAACTGCAAACAACAAAAAATGTAAGTAATCAAGTAATACTGAGAATATGAACTGTAGAGTCATAGAAAAATACAGCACACAAACAGACCCTTCACCCCATCTGGTCCGTGCTGAATCAGTTAAACTCTCATTGACCTGCACTGGATCATAGCCTTCCACACCCCTACCATCCATGTGCCTATCTTGTCTTCTCTTAAGTGTTGAAATCGAGCTTGCATGCAGCAGTTGCGCTGGCAGCTCTTTCCACATTCTCACATCCCTCTGAGTGAGGGAGTTTCAAAGATTCAAAGTATGTATAAATTGTACAATCCTGACTTGACTGCACACAGGCAGCCAGAAACCTGAAAGAATCCAATTAAGAACAAAATAAAGACCAACACCCAATGCACAGAGAAAGGGAAAAAAACTAATTATGTAAACAATAGAAGCGAGGAACAGCACTCCAAACCAAAATGAGTCCTTAGATCCAAATCCCCGGAGTAGGCCCAAAGCCATGGTCTCAGTTCGTCATATTAGCAGAGCAAAACTCGCAGACATGAAGCACAGCAGCCAGAACAGCCTCACAGCCTCAGTCAAAGAAAGGTTAAAAGGCATTGATCTTATCTGGGAACAAAGTCCTGTTCTCAGTTAAGTTACTTGGTTTTTCGTTGTAGGAGGTGATGGCATTTAAGTCTTGCTGCAGTTGTCAAACATCCTTCTGTGATTCAGATTTGGTCCAGATTTGCAACCAAAGCAGGTGATATGACTCTAGAAGTCATATCTGGACCTGATGTACTTTCCTGGGTTATCAGTCTTGAATGTTACCAATCTCACCCTCAGCAGATTGCAGATCTCTTGATTTACCCAGGGTTTTTAGCTGGAGAGACTCTGAATGATTTTGTGGGGTCACACTCGTCAATGAGTGTCTTTATAAAGTCAATAACAACTGTGGCATATTCACTTAGATCCTCTGATGAGTCGTTGAACATGGTCTAGTCCACAGACTCCAAGCAATCTTATAGCTGCTCTTTTGACTGCCGTGACAACCTCTTTGTTGTCCTTACCTCTGCTGCCTTGCTCTTTAGCTTCTGCCTGTATGCAAGTAGTAGAAGGACAACCGTATGACCAGATTTCATGATGTCTGGTCAAGAGATGGAACAGTAGACATGGCTCCAGAGTCACAGAAATCCGGCACCCTGGAGGTGCACTAGACTTCTAGGCCGCGTCCCGCTTATCAAAAATCGGCCAGTTCTGAGACCCTGAGAGCGGGTCCCATTTCCACGAAGAAACAAAGTCAGTGTGTGACTCCGGGTCAGGGTCTTCAAAAGAACTCTGAAAAAGGAAAAAAAAAGATATTAAAGATAGAAATAGAACTGTTTTCAAAGATGCAAGCAAAGGAGTCATTGTTAGGCGCCATCATCCTCCTAAGCTCCATTAAACTGAAAAAGGAACTTTGAAAATATTTAAACATTATGTATTTACAGGAAGTTTTGTCAGTTCCAAAAATAGTATATTTGGAAAATGAACTTGTTTGTAATGGAACACTCTTAAGTTATTTTGTTCTTCAAAGGTTAAACTGTCACATGTAACCTCTGTAAACATAACAAAAAGATAGCAGAACCCCTGGGGCAATACTCTTTCAGTGTTGTCCAAAACTGACACTTCTGTAGAAGAACAACAATGTATAAGAGGTGCATTGAGAATGTGCAATAAACATTGGCACGAGAAAACAGTCAAGCATGCTGGCTCATGATCACTGTTGAAGAGTTGCGAATGAATATTATCAGCCATTACACTGAGATTCCACAATGAGATAAATGCCTAATCCAAGGTATTTCAATTACTTGGAACAAGGAAAACAGCAGAGTTTTGAAATCTGATCATGATTTCATTGAACACACTTCATCCAGGCAATTTTTCAATCTGTTAAAAAACTCAAGAACTCAAATGCTCTTTTAAGAACATTGACAACTAGCACATCTGTGCTCACAAGCTCCTTAATCTCTGTTCTTTTACCCCTTTTGGAAATGAAAACCCTCTAGTTTTTATTATCTGTTCTCATTCTCTCTACCAAAATGTGATATTTTGCATTTCTTTATATTAAATTTCACCTGCCACCCACAGTAAATGCAGTTTCTCAACATCTCTTTAGACTTCTCATGTTTCACAGAGCTTCCAACTGTGGCATTTGCAGTTTTGGAAATTTTTCTCTTAATGATACATTAATGGCATTAGTATGTCAGGCAAACAAAATGTTATAAAGTTTAGATAATTTCGAAACATACAAGTTTTTTGCATCAATTACAACATATTCTACATTGATGAAGTATTGGGATGAATCTTGCTGCAGCATTTGCTGTGATCATTTATGATTCACCAGCATAAGCAGGTATTTTTGCTAAGGGATATGGCCCATCCCAAATTGCCTTTGAGGTAGAGATGGTAACGTAATTAAATAACACTAATTCCCTTTCATGTGAAACCGAAGTAATGTAGAATTAAATAAGGAGTTATACAATTTTTATCCAGCAGTGATTTAAGAACTTCCTTCATCACCAAACTGGCATAACATGTATTGTGTAAACATAGCTGGCTTTATTCATATTGAATTGAATTGACTTTATTTCTTACATCTTTCACATACATGAGGAAAAAAATCTTTATGTTACATCTCCATCTAAACATGCAATGTGCAATCATTGTAATTTATAATACTTTATAACAAATAGAACATTCCATGTAATATAGAATACACTCAAGTCAGCGTGAGTTCATCAGTCTGATGGCCTGGTGGAAGAAGCTGTCCCGGAGCCTATCGGTCCTGGCTTTTAAGCTGTGCTACCACTTTCCAGATGGTTGTAGCTGGAATAGATTGTGGTTGGAATGACTTGGGTCTCCAATGACCCTACGGGCCCTTTTTACACAAGTCCTTGTAAATGTCCTAAGTCATGGGAAGCCCACAACTACATATGTGCTAGGCTGTCCGCACCACTCTCTGCAGAATCCTGTGATTCAAGAAGGCACAGTCCTCATACCAGCCAGTAATGAAGCCAGTCAGTTGCTCTCATTTGTGCCTTTCCTAGTGTTACAGATCAGACGTTTAGGAGCCAGTTTCAAAAGAAATCTGCCATGCTGTTGAGGTGCATTTGTATCATATATGCAATGCAACTATAGTGCATCCATATTGCACTGTGATTGGTTATTTGGATTTGGATGGAGTCAACCTTCTTGCATGTTGTAAAATTGTAAAATTGCATTCATCCAGGCAAGCGGAAGAAATTCTAGGAAGATTCTGACATATGCCATGTGAATGGTGTTAGGGATAAAATAGTTAAATCATTTGACAGAGTATCCACCCTAGTGAGTTGTCTAGTTTGTGCTGGTTAATTTGAGTCAATGTGAGTCACAGTGTATTAATTGTAATGAGAGAACTATGGATGGTGGTGAACCCAAGTGCCAAGTCAGATTGGTCAAAGATCTGGGGCTAGCAAGTTTGTTGTGTGGTTATGAGTCAATGTGAGGGGTCACAATGTGTTAATTGTAATGAGCTATGGATGATGATGAACCCAAGTACCGAGTCAGATGGTGAAGTTGAATTGATAAAAGAACTGGGCCAAGTGAGTTTGCTGTATGGATATGAGGCTCTGCTTGTCAGTCCTGATCAGTGCTTCCCATCATCCAATATCTCCATTCCTCCAAGGCCCATTTAATTGTGAGTCTCCTCCTCTGTAACAGTACTGTGTAGAGTTAAACTTGCATGAGAAAAAGGCACAAGGGTCCTCATTGGGACAGGATGGCCCTGGTGCCCACGTCAGATATGTCCACCTCTACTACAAAAGGTCTAAAAGGGTTTGGATAGCAGAGAATGTGAGTGGTAGTGAAATGTCTCTGGAGCTTCACAAAAGTATGGTCTTTGGCAGCAAAACAGGTTAAACATGAGTTAAGTGAAAAGAGCAGCAATTTGGCTGAAGTTCCTGATGAAAGGGTGGTGGAAGTTGGAGAAGACCAAGAAGCACTGTAGTTGTTTGAGGAAGTGCAGTTGGGACTATTCAATGACTGCGCACACTTTCTTTGGTTCCATTGATATGCCTTGGGATGAAAGGTCGCAACCCTGGATGGAAATTGTTAAGTATTGAAATGGTATTTTTTTTTTATTGCATTTTCAAGGAGATGCTGACAAACTAACTGCATGTGACACATGTGGTCTTGTGTCCTTGGAGAAGAGAAGGATGTCATTAAGGTAGGTGAACATATATAATATCTGTGAAGCATTTCTCAGAGGATCTCATTACTAAAGGCTTCAGAAATGGCTTGACTGTTGGAAAATCCAAAAGGCATCAATATGTCTTCATAGTGGCCAATTGGTGTAATAAATGCTGCCATCCACTCACCCCCCCCCCCCCCCCCCCGGTGAACACAGATCAGGTTGTTTGCACTCCGTTGATCCAGCTGGGTGGAGATTTGGGCCCAGTGGAGTGTTTCCAATACTCCTGGGCCCTGTTGGAGTTCTCCACGGATTTATGCAGTGAAGTTGACTGTGGTCCGGCTGGAGGGTCCCCAACTTATCAGTGAACCAGGTGAGAAGGCAAAGTGAAGGTTGTGAATGGAGTATCAGGGCTAACCTAGAGATGGGAGCTGTGTTAGATGAGGAATTGGATAGACATGGTGCTCTCTAATTTGTATGTGTGTAGGCTACATGTGTGGTCTGATCATCTCACACTCCGAGGAACATCTTTTAATGACCATGATGCAGAAGGGGTGAGGGATAAGCTAGGTAGGGAGTCCAAGCTGCACAGACAGGGTCTGAGCTTGAAAGTTGCCTGCTGTAGCAGAATCCACCAGAGATTTTTGAGTGCATAGTGGGGTATAGAGCAGGAGCAGGACAAAGAGAGTGAGGTGAGTTATGGTAAAGGAACAAGAGGCTGGGGAGTTTACCAGATAGAAAGCCCCTTTTCTCTCCCAGTTGGTGTAATTTCTTGGATGCATTGGGCACCTGACATGTGGGTGATTTGCTGCTCTGCAGTAAGAGCTCAAGTCATTTTTCCACTGACTCTCACACACTTGTGGGGGAGGGGTGGAGGGGGTTAAGGAAGCTCTCCCTAACTGCATGGGTTCAGGAGGTTTTGGTGGTGACAAACTTGCAGCCTGAAATGATCTGGAAATGAAATGGGGGCTCTACATGATGATTGTTGGGTCATTCCAGAAGATGCTTCCCAATATAGATGGTCAAAATGATGAGGCTTTTGAAGTCGATGGGCATCTCCAGGGTGGACAGCTCGGAATTCAAGTGCTTCGAGAAGCCATGATGGAAATGGGCCGGTGCTACTATTACATTACAGCTGCACTCCGCCATGAGAGTCCTGAATACCACAGTGAAATCAAGTACAAAATGTGAGCCTTGAAACAGGCCAAATATCCATTCACTGCCTTCCTTACACTTCCCAGATGGTTGAAAACCCACCGTATCTCACCTGTGAATTCCTCATATTTATTGCAAATGGTGGTTTTATTGTCCCAGTTGTCAGTGACCCAAATCAAAGTTCATCTAGTCAAGACAGAGATGACAAAGGCAATCTTGGCTTGATCTATACAATACAGAAATGGCTGTAGCTCAGAATATGGAACAGGAAGTTGTGGCATCGGGTTGGAGTTCTCAGGTGTTGACATGCTCATCGTTATGCTGTGATGCCAAGGGCATGGAATCCTGATGGGCTGATTTAAGCGGATCTACTGAAATATGTTCAGGTTTATCCCTCCTATCTATGATAAAAGGCTTTTTTCCCCGTTCTAATATGTGGAACAGGCCATCATATGGGGGCCTAAGGGGATATCTGTGTGCATCATGGTGGACAAAAACAAACAAGGCGGAATGTACATCAACAGGAACCCAGGAGTGCTTGCTGTATGCCATGATGGGAGGTAGGAATAGCTGAAAAGAAATTGAATTTACTGAGGAGGGTGTGTTATGAATGTACCACAGCAATGAGGGGCAGAAGGGTGCGGGGTAGCCCCCTCCTTTGTGAGAATCACAAGATCACTATTGAGTCCATTCAGGAGACCCAGGAAATGGGAGAGAGAGATGCGCCGAATACATCGTTCCACCGCGATGCAAAATAATGCGACATTGACCATTGTCTCCTGGAGACCACGTTTGTGGATTGGGGACTACACTACATGCAAGCCCTCGGGCAAAGTGGGCTATTTGAGAGAGAGATTGCATCATCCCAACCTGATTGACACCTGCGACCCCGTGAGGAAGTATAAGAGAGGGTCTGGGGGGAACACCCCCTTCAGACGCACCAGAAGAAACGTTAACAATCCCGTAGTAGCGGGAAGCCATTTGAAGGAAGCCACGTGCGTTGGATTCCGTGGCTGGAATCGGTGACTGGAACCACGGAAACCAGCGTTTAGCTAACAACGGGGAAGCCCGTTCCCCTGATTCAACGGATTCGCTTCATAAAAGACCCGGGCAAGTTTCTTTTCTCACCAATCTCTCTCTCTCTCTCCAACAAGTGAAAACCCAGCGGCCCCCCCCAAAAGGCTGAGGCCTGCAGGAACTGAGTGACTTTTATATTTCCATCGGACCATATATTATCCCCTAGACAAACGATCGAACTGTTTCTTATTGATGGTTATTATTAGACCCGCACTTTTAGATTGAGTAGTGACGACGTATATTATCTGAACGTTTGTATTAATCTTATTTTTGTGCCCCTTCATAAATAAAGACTTTTAAAAATAGTACCATCAGACTTCAACGGACCTCTCTATCTTTGCTGGTAAGTGATCCAGTTACGGGATTTCGTAACAGGTGGAACACTGGTGAGAGGCTGACCAGGCAGGAATGAAATCACCTAGCACTTGTAATGGATGCCTGTATACCAACTGTGCCACGGATGATTGCAGGTCCTCTTTTGAAGCAGTTCTGAGCTATATCAGGACCAACGGGAGACAATCATGCCAACACTCATCTGTCAGGGAAGCCCTCAGAGCAGCATTTAAAGACTGATAAAACTGCTTGCACAGGCCATTGGACTGTGGGTGATACACTGTAGCCTAAGGCTGAGGTTCCAGCCCATTGCAGTCCAAAGGTCTGAAATGAAATGGGGACCGCAGTCAGAGAGAATAACAGATGGGGTGACAAAATGAGCAACTCCAGTGCTGCTGAATGCCCAAGACATGTCTGTGGCTGTCGTCGATGCTAGAGGGACGACCTCTGGCCACCTGGTGGTACGGTCCACCATGCTAAGAAGATGCGTGAAACTGCGAATAGGTGTTTAACCACTCAACATCACTTACCTCATCACATGTTCTCGATATTTATTGCTTATTTATTAATTATTCAAAGTCTTTTTTTCTTTTGTGTTTGCATACTGTGTTGTCTTTTGCACATTGTTTTTGCTTGAATGGTTGGGCACAGTCTTTCAATGATTCTGTTGTGTTTCTTGGATTTTCTGTTTATGCCTGCAAGTAAACAAATCTCAGGTTTGTAGATGGTGACATATATGACTTAGATAATAAATTGTATAAGAAATTGAAAATTCAAAGGTCAGGTTCCCACTTTTTTCTAATTTTCTGATCTGAATCAGGTGTTGGGAAAATCTGGTACAACTGGAGCACATGAAGAGAGGGAAAACCTTAGCAGAATTCCTCACACTATAGTATGATGCAGCTGGTTTGGAAAAGCATATTTGTACACTAATTGGATTTGGCTGTCAAAACCCAAAATGATACATTGACATTCCATTATTATAGCTCCATTATTATTGTGGATCCAAATTACACTAAAAGTCAAAACTAGATTATTTATGTGTGATTAATCTGGCAGAATTTCTCACAATATGCTATTGCTGTTTATTGGTGACATAAACAAAATGCTGAAAAATATCATCAGAGGGTCATGCAAATATTCCAAATAATATTTAGGAAACACCTTACGGTTGGTGAAAAAATCAGATTTTGGGTTCTGCAATATAGAGTTTCAACAGTTCAAGGTTCAAAATTGTTTAATTTCCAGTACACAAGTGTAAAGGAGAACAAAATTACTGTTACTCCAGATCTGATGCAGCACAATAAAGTACAATAATATAAAGTTGTAGCGGTGTGCTACATGCAGCGCTGCAATAACGACACAGAGTCGGTGAACTGCAGTTACAAAAAGATTTTATTCGAACTTTGCGGCCTCGCTTTAAAGCCTTCCTGATCCTGCTCTACCCGGGCGCGGATGCTGTAGGGGGCACGTATTCACAGTCCTGTCCCGTGCATGGATGCTATAGGGGGCACGTATTCACAGTCCTGTCCCGTGCATGGATGCTATAGGGGGCACGTATTCACAGTCCTGTCCCGCGCGCGGATGCTGTAGGGGGCACGTATTCACAGTCCCGCGCGCGGATGCCGTAGGGGGCACGTATTCACAGTCCCACGCGGGCTTCTCCCTTTGCTGGTGAAGCAGATTTGGCGCCCTTTTGGGACTGGCCTTTATGCCGGCGTGCTGGCTATTTGTGAGCCAGTTTGGGTGCGCTAGGAAGTGGGTCACCACATAACCCCCCCCCCCCCATAACTGGCGATACACCCCCCAATGTCGACAGTCTGGGCCGGACCCTGTTTGGGCGCCGCAGTGCCGGAAACTCGACCGGTTGCGCCATGTCCACATGGGCTGGTTTGAGTCGGTCCACCGTGAAAACCTTCTCTCTCCCCCCAACGTCCAGCACAAACGTGGACACATTGTTCCTGATCACTGTAAACGGCCCCTCGTAGGGCCGCTGTAGCAGTGGCCAATGCCCGCCCCTTCATACAAACACAAACTTACAGTTCTGCAGGTCTTTGGGTACACAGGTCGGGTTCTGCCCATGCTGAAAAGTGGGTATGGGGGCCAGGTTGCCGAGCCTCTCGCATAGTCTGCCCAGGACTGCTGCGGGTTCTTCGTCATGCCCCCTTGGGACTGGTATGAACTCCCCGGGGACGACCAGTGGTGCGCTGTACACCAACTCAGCCGACGAGGTGTGCAGATCATCTTTGGGCGCCGTGCGGATGCCGAGCAGGACCCAGGGAAGCTCGTCCACCCAGTTAGCTCCTCTCAGGCGGGCCATGAGAGCCGACTTTAGGTGACGGTGGAAACGCTCCACCAGGCCGTTCAACTGTGGGTGGTAGGCAGATGTGTGGTGCGGACCATCAATAACTCACTCTGAGACGTAAGGCGAGATATCGGCTTTTATTGACTGGAAGAAGGAACCAGGAGTGAGTGACCATCATACTACGTCCTGGAGACTGAGAGAGAGCATAGGCCTCAGATCGCCTTTATACAGGGGTCTGTGGGAGGAGCCACAGGAGCAGTCAGCAGGGGCGTGTCCAGACAGGCACACGTAGTTCACCACATTCACCCCCCCCCCCTTTGTTTAAAAGAGTCCCCATGTGGCGAAGATTCTTACAAGTCAAGTCTATCAGGTGGTCGAATCTGTCGCTGCGATCTACGTAGCACCGGCTGTGATCGCACGGATGCCGGCGACATTGGTGATTGCACAGGGGACGGAGGTTGTGCTTGTTCCAGCCCACTAGGCGCCGGTGCCTTGCTTTTGATGGGAGTTACCTTAAGTGGAGATTGAGAGTTGTAGCTTCCAAGTTGAGAGCTAAGTTGTTGGAGGAGCTACATGCAGGTCATCAGGGCATGGTTAAAATGAAAGCATCCACTCAAAGCTTTATCTGGTGACCTGGGATAGATCAGCAGATCAAGCAGCTTGCCATGCATTGTTCAGGATGTCAACACGTCCAGAAAATGCCAAGAGCAGCGCTTCTCCATTCCTGGTGATGGCCTGCATTTCCCTGGGAATGGCCTGTATTTCCCTGGAAATGTCTTGCATTGCCAGTGTCATTTCATCAGTAAACATGACAGAGTGATTACTCAGGTGTTTGGCCATGCAATCATGCATGAGCAGAGTGTACAGCAGTGAGCTCAGCACACAACCCTAGGGTGAGGGGCACTTGTATTGAGCATGAAGGGGAGGAAGGAGAGGTCTATATTTTAGGAACACCCAATAGTATATTTAGAGCTCGGAGTAGGAGTTTGTTCACCAAGGTTTATTAGACAGTAGTGTTGAATGCTGAAATGAAATCCAGAAACAGTATTCTGACATAAGTGTCCTTGTCTTCTTGGTGTATCATGGCCAGATGCATGTTATGGCATCTACCTTAGAGAGGTTCTGTTGTTAAGCATATTGTTGAGTGCTGACTGTGGCAGAAATGGAGTTTTTGCTAATTGGAATTAAAAGTTATTCTTACCATTTCATAATGATTGGTATCGATGCCACTGTGCAGTAAAAATTTAGCTTTGATAATCAATGACAACATTTTTGCAACGATGTGTATCGTTTAATTCACCACATCCCAGTGATTCATTTGCCAATAATTTCCATTATTCAGCACAAAATTAATTTGGTGTATATAATATCTTTGACAATAGTGTTTGAAGAAGAATGGTGTATGACAACCACACCCTTCCTCTATACATGCTGCCAACTACTTAACCAGTCAGTATGGAACAATTCATGCCTGAGGTGTCCTCTATTTTGTATAACAAACGGAAGCTTCCCAACACCTGAGCACATAAAATCAAAGCTCAGCTGATCTTAACACAGATTTACTTCACTGACATGAAAGTTTAGATAACTGAAAATGGAGTTTTACTCAGATAAGTGTGAGGGATGCATTTTGGGAAAACAAATTGGGGTAGCGATTTACAATAAGTGGAAAGATACAAAGGGATGAATGGAGAGACCTAGGGATGGAAATTCATTGTTCCCTGAAAGTAGCAACAAAGGTAGATGGGGTGGTGAAGCAGACAGGTGGCATGCTTGCCTTGAGAGATTGGACCATAGACCAGCCATGGGCAAACTACAGCCCGCGGGCCATATGCGGCCCGTTAAGCTTTTTAATCCGGCCTGCAGAACTTGATGAAATTATATTAATAAACCTTGTTAACGTTTTCTCCCCGCAATTCTGGCATTTTCCCAATAGATGACGCACTCTATATACATTGACCTTTGTTGAGGTGCAGCGTATTACTCCACATTTGCACTTTACTCTTTGTTCGGCTCAACCTATTTGTGTGAACAGGCGTTCAGCGTCATGAACATCAACAAAGCCAGCCACAGATCCAAGTTAACTGACCAACACCTCAGATCCATCCTGAGAATCGCCACAACAAAACTAAATCCAGACTTTGATGCGCTGGCTAAAAAGGGAGACCAACAACACTGTTACCACTGAAATTAAAAATAAGTTTCTTCGTTGTGTTATGTAAAAAATGCATTTGAAAATATTTTTTTCAATAAGCCTTACATGTTACATGTCATTTCTGTTAAGTGATGGACATGAGTAGTGCGCAGGTGCACGTATGTTCTCAAAATAAAAAATGCGCTCCAGATCAAATAACGCGCTCCGCATACTGGCGCGCTGTTATTGTTCTGTCATTGTGCTGGTCGTTATTGAGTTTTGGCACAGGGGACAATTGAATAAGAAGGAGCAGGACAAGTAGACCTGCATCTCCTACCGTTTTTGAAATAAAGACAGTCAGGAGGAGAGTGATGATGTTAATATCTTGAAGGATAACAGAATTTTCAGTGCTTTAAAATAATAACTGTTACTATTAAAAAAGCTGTATTTTATTCATTTAATTTTCAGTGTTTTAAAAGATTTCAATAAATAGCTAAATACCATGGGACTTCAAAGACAGATATTTTGTTGTAATGCATTTGTTCATTTTCAATTGAAATTAAAGCACATGTTTTCTACATACCCCATGATATTTTATTTTCTCTTATGAGGTGTGTTACCAAAACACTCCGTCCATCTGCTCCTGGTCCGGCCCCCCTGTCAAATTTTAGAACCCTTTGTGGCCCACAAGTCAAAAAGTTTGCCCACCGCTGCCATAGAGCATTGAACTCTATGAGTAAGAATTGGGAACTTACTTTACAACTTTACAAAATTCTGGTTTGCCACAGTTAGAGTCTTGTGTGCATTATGTTTACAGAGTCATGAATTTATACAGCATGAAAACAGGCCTTCCTATCCAAATGGACTATGCTGGCCAGGGTGCCTACTTAAGATAGTCCGTTTTGCCTGCATTTGGCCTTATCTAAATGTTAATATTTTTTTAAATGGTTGCGCTGCTATAAGAAGGATTAACTTGAGTGGTGGAATAAGTTCCAGAAATAACAGAGGATGGACTAAAGAGAGTCAATATGGATTTGTGAAAGGCAAATTGCGTCTACAAGTGACCGTTTTTTGATTAAATAACAAAGGGTTGTTGAGGGAAATAGAAGTCTTGACATAATACTTCCAAAAGGCATTTGCTAATGTCCCAAATAATAAGAATGTCATCAAGAGTGAAAGTCATGGAGTGAAAGGGTCTGCAGCAGTACAGACAGAAATAGGCTAAGTAACAGGAAATAGAGACCAGCAGGTGCAATTTATTTTTCAACAAAGGAATAGTCCGTAAAATAGTTAATAATTTGAACTTAAGTGTACAGAAAACAATTTCCAACTCTGGGAATGGTTACAAAACGTAGAAGCCTATTGAAATGTGAGAAAACAGCTAGATTGGCAGAATGGGCAGTTAGATGGTGGATGAGATTTAATACTGAGAAACGTGGTGTTCCAATTGGTGGGAAGAATCAGAGGAGGCAAAATAAACAAAAGGGCACAGTTCTACAGGTGGTAAGAGAGGCTCTCCATTGGTCAGGGTCTACCGTGGATGTTGCTGTCTACCTGATATGCAAACAAGTACACTAGACAGAACAGTATGATTTGGAAAGCAAGCTGTGGCCCATGTAGCAGGCTTCCCCTCTCCTTGCAGCTAATGAGTCCAAAGAAAAAGCAGAGACTGATACATTTTGGCACCAGTTGTGCTGCTAGTTACCACTGAACTCAACATAGAACTGCCCTAGGGACTTCAGCTCTGGATTTTTCCTCAGGGTTACTCCTGAAGCCTTCCTCATGAGTGGCTTGAGCCACAAGGCAGCGGAGGTTTGAGATCAGTGTTTTCCTTCTCTTAACTGAGCTGCCAAACATGGCTGTTTGAGCCCCATCTGCCTGAAGTGACAAGTTTTAAAGTACTATTAAAATGCCTTTGCATCTTCTTGTGTCAGTAGAAACTGTTCTGGGTTTAGTAGCTAAGCTGCATGTGAAGGCCAGGGGTTGGACTTGGTTGTCAGAGACTATGTGAGACTATATGCCATTGGGTGCATTGACGAGGCAGTGGGCGCTTATCCCCACAGCCACTTCCAGCTATAACAACCTTAGGAACCACGGGAGCACACAATTGAGAAGTCAAGGGAGGGATTGGTATATGTGTATAATTTGTTGAGGAAGAAAGGATGAAATAAGAAAGTGGTTTAAAAATATTCACAATATTGGAATTTAATCATATTACAAAAGCAATCCATGATAATCCTTTATAAAACACTGTTTCCATCATAGCTTTTATTTTAAGTCATTCTCAGGATCCAAGGTAGCTGACTAAACCAACATTTACTTCCCATCCCCAATGCCCTGTAAAAAGTAATGGTCAACCACCTTGTTGAATTGTTGCAGTCTTTCTCATGAAGATAGTCCTAAACTGTTATTGGACTGGGAATTCTAGGGTTTAGACCACCAAAATTAAGGACCAACGATCAATTTCCAAGTCAGAACGGAGATAAAATTGCATATAGCTATGATTCCTTTCACAGGCTACAACCATTTTTCTTGTTGGTAAAGGTTGCAAATTTGAGATGCGCTATAGGCAAATAAATACAGTACATTTGTAAGAGTACACACCACAGCCACTGATGGAATATTCAGAGTACAAAATAAATTGCTGGAAGGATTATTTGGCTTCGATATCTGTAGAAGAAACGGGATGGTCAACATTTCAGGATGAGACCTTGCATTAGAACTGTGTATGGGCGCCAATCAAATTTTTATTTCAAAGGAATTTTTTTCTCACTTTTCTTTGCTTTAGTAGGGTTTCTTTTTTCTTTTCCTTTTTTTTGTGTCACCATATTTTTCAATCTTTAAAACATTGTTTTTTTCCCCTTTGAGACATTGTGTTACCTACTTCGATGGGCTCTTTGTATTTTGGATAATAATAATAAAGATTTGAAAAGAAAGGGAATTTATAAGTGTGATTGTCAAGAGAGAAGTTGTAAGTTTGTTTAATAATTTCTTATGTTCTATAATTGCGAAACCGCACAATTTGCCATTTGCCTTAAGGGAAGTACTTGTCAGTTTGGTGTCACTGAAATCATTACTTGTTTCAAAAAATTTACCATCAAGCAACAATTTCCTCATTCTTTTATCACAGGACTAGTTAAAGCTTAGGTATAAAGTGCGTCAGAAACAGTACACCTAACAAACAGCAGAATTTACCTCTGCCAGATTGTTATCTAATTGATCTGCAGACTAATGCCATGAGGTATTACATATATATAATTACCTTTGTTCTGTTCCTTTTGAAAGGTAAGATTTTTACTGTGAATTATTTTTGTTATTGAATTAATGCAGCATGTAGGCATTGTTATATTGATAAGTAAAATCATACGGTGATATATGTATTGGGTAAACAACTTTAAATAATTTTAGAATAGATAGCACTCTGCAATAACTAATGTGATTTTGACTGGATATTTGTACAATTTACTACTGCAGAAAAATTACCATTAAAAGTTTTACAAACTGATACCCTATTATTGGAAATTTTGTCTCAATTTTTGAGTGTGATAGCTGAAATCATACTATTGCCACAGAGAGTGGAATAGAATGTGTGCTAATAGTATCCTTTGCTAAAGCTATGCTGTATTTTGTCTCACATTGTAAAGAGATGTTGACTGTTTAACTTCAAATGTTAACCTACGTAAACAAATCTGCAGACAAACTAAAGTTTGAGAGGAATCATTTCTCACGCTCAATATAAAACTGCATAATGGGGTGGGAATGTGAATTATTGATCTGTTTCAATAATCCAGTTTAGAGTTTCTCATCTTTTATGGCCACTATTGTAGGTTCTTTCAAATTTATTATTTTCTATACTGTAAACTTATTTTAAAATAGATAGAATTCATGAGAGGTTCTCACAGTTTCCAACTGAAAGTACCAGAAAATGTCAGGAAAGCCCTTAAAAAAAATAAAAATAGCACTGAGTTTTTTTTAAACTGGAGTTTCAACTCACTGAGTTTCCTGAATTGAGGACAAGCTCTGATATCCTTTTGAGTACAGTTATTGGATGGCTGAGCTTGCAAGAAACCAACAATATGAATTAATGCTGTTACGTACCCCGTAACTGGGTGTCTGACCAGCAGAGAAAGAAGAATCTGTTGGAGTCTGGTGGTACCAAACTAAAGGTGTTTATTAATAAAAATAAGCAAAACCATATCAATAATGCAAATATACATATAAAACAAGTTAGCAGTAATAAACCTATAAGTGTAGGAATAATAATCAATAATAAACAAGCTCTATTGATATCTAGGGATAAATAAATTGTCATAGAAAATTATAAAGTTCAGTTCAGTTCCTAAGTGCTGATGTAGTTATGGTTGTTGTATTGTAATCGTTGGAGAGAGAGAGCGGGAGCGAGAAAGAGAGAGCGAGCGAGATGTAACAGCTACAGTCAGTTAAAACTTCCTTTGCTTTCTTAATCCGTCGTATCGGTGTGGTCATTCAGTTATGACCTCTCCATCCTTCTGCTAGACCATTCTTCTGTGGTGGACTCGTCACTCTAGCATGAGTGGACACACACACAAGTCCCCACCGGCCCTGATTTTACACTGATAGCCTTAATGACCGACCTCCTGGTTTGGTCTTCGAAGCCCCCACCTTTCTTGTGGGTTCCAACACTCAATCAGTGTCCACTGGCATGTCTGGAGGGTGTCTCTCCAGACCTATCTTTTATCCCTACTCACGGGGACTCAGTTATCCATCACTCCTGAATAACCGTGTCCATCAAATAAGGCCACTCCTTCAGTCCACTGAGGAATGTCTATGAGCAAACTATTGTCCTTGCAACGAAACAGTAAATAATTCACAAAAGGAATCACAATACGGTTAATCAGCAATTTCCCCGTCTCTCTTATCTGTCGCCAATGTTCTTGCCTGTTTTTTGTCTCTCTCTCATGGTCAGCATAACAACAGTAATAGTTTGTGGTTTCTCGGGGGGGTGGGGAGGATGGTTAACTCTTTACCCCATTGTCCATCAGGTCTGTTCATCACTCATAACAATGCAACACACAAAAAATGATGGAGGAACTCAGCAGATCAGGTTGAGTTAATGAGTTAACACCCGGGCGCTGAGTTAATCTTAGTACCAGAGGTATCAGCTATCACTCACTGAAATTGAAATAGAACACCATTTGAACTCAGTGTCTAGTCACACTCTTTGGTGCAGCAGTGAGTAACAAATTGGTAGACATGACACTATCCCACCCTTGTATTGAGTGTCTGAGCAGCTAAGTGGTGGAAAAATCCATACAGTAACTAACCTGGAAAGTACTAGAGCAGCCTACAGTCAGTTCAGAATCAACCCTAGTCAAGTCCCCCAATGTCAGCAGGTTTTTGAATTTAAAATTGTTTATAACTGCACAGAAGTGCTGGAATTTGCATTAAAAATTATTTGTACATTTATGAATCATGCACAGGCATACTAGGTCAGTTTCTTAATGGACACTAAGTCAGACGGTAGTGATAAAAGGAGGCAGGCACTATTCAGCTCAACTTATGGGCTTCACTCTGTATATCCTCTATCCCAGCTCAAACATGTTAAAAAACACCTTCAAAAACATATTTAACGAAGTAGATAAGGGAGCACCATTGGAAGGCAAAACAGCCTTGCAGAAAATTCTGGGAGATTACTGCTAGAGGAGATATATTAGCACACAGCAAAAACACTTAGTGATGTTAGATTCAGCATTGTGATTCACCTCTGCTATTTGGACAACTTAATATCACATGAATTCTCATGTTCAAGAACTTTGTGCGCCAGTTTAATCTAAACGTGATTGGTATTTATTGAAAAGATAGCATAGTATGGAAATATTTTTGTGGGTGAATGCATTTAGGAGGGTCATCTGGGCACATGCAGAAGTGTCAAACAGCATGTAAAGCAAATTTTGATAAAACTTGTGCAAAATTAATTGCCATCAACTTCTCAGATAAATCAGGTCTTAGTAGAATAAGTGAACAAATAAAATGGGAACAGCCTGTATTGGTCCATACTCAATGTGTTAATTATCCTTTTGTGGAGCATCTGCAACTTGTCACATATAAGCCCTTCTCCAGAATGTTATCTAGATCTTACTGCATGCAAGAATGAGTTATTTCAATTGCTGAAGGCTTGCAAATGGATTTGAACATTCAACAACATCCCCACTACTGACTTCTCTTTTTCTTTTTCAATCTTTTTATTGAATTTCATATATAAAAAACATATCATAATATTGAATAGGTTATAAGTTCACTAGACTTGAAGTTGAATTAGTAATAAGATAACAATATCTTATTAAAATATCAGCAAAAAAGTAGTACATTAATCAATCAAACCTATATTAATTATACATGAATAAGAGTAAGAATAATCATCAAAAGAAAAAAAAATTAAAAATACAAGAAAAAAAATATATATTGAAAAAAAATTAAACCTAAACTAAACTAACATGGGCAGTAATAACAGTTTATATGTATATGATAGCATCAAAAACTCTGGAACTCCATACCAGAACAAGAATAAAAAGAGAAAAGGTCTGGAAGAGGCCAAATTAATTCATATGAAAGTGTCGAATGAACGGTCCCCAAGTTTCTTCAAATTTAATTGATGAGTCAAAAATAGTGCTTCTAATTTTTTCTACGCTCAAATAAGAAATAGTTTGAGAGAGCCACTGAAATGTGGTAGGAGGATTTACTTCTTTCCAATTTTGTAATATAGACCTTCTGGCCATTAATGTTACAAAGGTGATCATTCGTCTAATTGAAGGGGAAAACCGATTACCATCCTCATTTGGTATACCAAAAATTGCAGTAATAAAATGAGGTTGTAAATCAATATTCCAAATTGAGGAAATGGTAGCAAATATGTCCTTCCAATAGTTATGTAAAGTGGGACATGACCAAAACATGTGGGTCAATGAGGCCACATCTAAATGACATCTGTCACATTGAGGGTTAATATGAGAATAGAATCAAGCAAGCTTATCTTTAGACGTATGAGCTCTATGTACAACCTTAAACTGTATTAAAGCATGTTTAGCACATATAGAAGAAGAATTAACCATTTGTAAAATTTTTTCCCATTTTTCTGTTGATATATTATATTGAAGTTCTTTTTCCCATTCTTGTTTAATTCTACCTGATATTTCTGGTTGTATCTTCATAATCATATTATAAATAAGAGCCACTAATCCCTTCTGACAAGGATTCAAGGTAAAAATCATATCTGAAAAATCTATCAAAGTTGAATTGGGGAAGGATGGTAGAACTTTATATAAAAAAATTCTGATTTGTAAATATCTAAAAAAATTAGATTTAGGTAACTTAAATTTGTTGGAAAGTTGGTTGAAAGACATCAAACTACCTTCAAAAAAAAGATCACGAAAACATTTTATACCTTTCCTTTTCCATATGCTAAAAGCTTGATCTGTCAAAGAAGATTTAAAAAAGAAGTTAAGTAATATAGGGCTGTCAAGAACAAAGTTTTTCAGAGTAAAAAACTTACTAAATTGAAACCAAATTCGTAATGTATGTTTGACAATAGGGTTGGATATCTGTTTATTGAATTTAACTAAATCAGCAGGAAGAGAAGAACCAAGAACGGAGAATAAAGAATATCCCTGTGCATCATTGCATTCTAAATTTACCCACTGTGGGCACAATGGTGAATCCAAATCTAATTTCCAATATATTAAGTTTTGAATATTATTCGCCCAATAGTAAAATCTAAAGTTAGGTAAAGCTAAACCACCATCTTTTTTAGATTTTTGTAACTGCCTTTTACTTAACCTGGGGTTTTTATTTTGCCACACAAATGAGGAAATTTTTGAATCAATGTTATCAAAAAAGATTTAGGAATAAAAATTGGTAAGGCTTGAAATAAATATAAAAATTTCGGTAAAATCATCATTTTAATAGCATTAATCCGACCAACTAATGATAAGGATAAAGGAGACCATCTTGTAGTAAGTTGTTGAATTTGATGAAGCATAGGTAAAAAATTCAATCTGAATAAATTTTTATATTTCTTGGTAATTTTTATACCTAAATAGATAAAGTTATCAGTAACAACTTTAAATGGTATCCTGTCATTCAATAAAGTTTGCACATTTAAAGGGAATAATTCACTCTTATCCAAGTTTAGTTTATAACCAGAAAAACTACCAAATTGAACCAACAAGGATAAAATAGCGGGAATAGACCTGTCAGGATCAGAAATATATAACAACAAGTCATCAGCATAAAGTGATAACTTGTATAACTTCTCATTATGGGTAATACCAAAAATATTAGGGGATTCACGAATAGCAATGGCTAGAGGTTCTAATGCGATATTAAATAATAAAGGACTTAAGGGACGACCTTGTCTTGTACCACGAGATAATTGAAAAAAAGAGGATCTGTAATTATTTGTAAGAACAGAAGCAACAGGTTTATAATATATTAATTTAATCCATGATATAAAATTAGGACTAAAATTAAAATTTCTCAAGGCATTAAATAAGTATGTCCAACTGACTTCTCATGATTGCAATGTCATTAATGAAGAGGCTAAAGATGATTGGGCAGAGTACCTGTTCTGAGGGGGCTGGGTGACCAACAGCAATAACTACAACAGTCTTCTTTTGTGTCAGATATATTGCAACTCACTTTTAATGACCATTTACTTTAGTTTCATCAAGCAACCTCCATGGCCTACCATTCAAATGTTGTCTTGATACTCTTTTGCTCCTGTTTGAGTCAAAGTTGTGACGTGATCTGGAGCCATGTAATTCCAATAAACCCAGATTTTGTTTCCTTAGCATGTGATTGGGAAAGAAATTTGGCCTGATAATATTTCTGATGATTCCATCTCTTTGCTAATGATTTTTAGATTTTAGCCAGATTGGAATTTTTCCAGTTTTCTGAGAACAGGACGTTCTTGAGAAATTTGTCAAATAGTTGGTTAGGTGCCAGAGTTCCAGATTTATTGGGACAGCTAAGCAGGTGACATGCTTAGTTCTGATCTTCAGTAGCTCTCTGACACCATAGCCTTTGGTGTATCTAAAGCTCTCAGCCATTACATGATATTGCACGGCATGAATCAAATTCGCTAAAGGCTGTCTTCTGTGATCATGGGACTCTCAGGAAGAAACTGAAATAGATCATCGATTCAGTATTTCTGGCTGAAGATGTTTGCTAATCCCTTAAAGTATTTTTAGGACTTAGATAGTGCAATTGCAGAAGGAGCAGATGTTCTTGGGACCTCTATCTATCATTAGTTACTCAGAAAAGTTAGTTGAGTATTTCTTGCAACATTTTAAATACAAGGGTCAATTGTTAAGTTTATGGCCTAAGGTAGAAGGAGTCAATTTTAGAAAACCTAGCACATTTATTTTTCAACATAGTCCCCTCCTACATGTACAAACTTAGTCCAGCAGTGGTGGAGCACATGGATCCTTCTTTATAGAAATGGTCCACAGCAGCGGTGATTGATAAGTTTGTGGCCTAAGGTAGAAGGAGATGAGTTATTAACTTAAAACTTTCTGCATTATCACTCAAAGAGTTGAACTGCATGTGCATGTAACGAGAGCATCTTGGACCTCCAGGTGGTCCACAGCAGGGGTGATTGATAACTTTGTTGCCTATGGTAGGTGGAGATGAGTTATATAGCTCTCGTTAAATGCACATGCAGTTCAACTCTTCTACCTTAGGCCATGAACGTATCAATCACCCCATGCTGTGGACCACTTCTGGAGGTCCAAGATGCCAACTTCTACAAAGAAGAGATCCCTATACTCCACGACCGCTGGACTAAGTGTGTAAATGTAGGAAAATGTGCTAGGTTTTCTAAAATTGACTCCTTCTACCTTAGGCCACTAACTTATCAATCACCCCTTGGATATAACTAAGATCTACCTGATGCATTTACTTGCAATACAATCATTTTCATGCATTGACACTGATTTATTGTGCAGTCAATTTTAATATTAACATCATTCAGATACCATTACTAATTCTAATTAAAGCATGTGTAAAATTATGCTGATCATAAAAATTCATGAAATATTTGTTCTAATAAAGTTAACTTATCAGTGATAAACTACCTACATTTGTTAAAAAAAGACTTCCAGAGATAAATGTAAGTGTATGATTGATTATTATGCAAAGATATTTGTTCTTTTAAAGTGAATGTTATATTTTATTGTATTTTAAAAATGTGCTTTTTATTCATTTTATTTTATTGAATATCAGTAGAATTATGCAACATAATCCAAAAACCATTATTTAGTTATGAATAAATAATAAACTATAAATGTCTCAGATCATTTGAATGAATTTGATTTTTGTCTTTCACAGAACATGCCTTAGGCCACAAGATATTAAAAAGGAGCTACTTAAAGAACAACTATAGTAAGTTAACACTGAAGTAATCATTACATAAATTAGGTTCATGTTCCATTAGCAGATTGTATTTTGGTGTTAGTGCTGGTTGGTTCACAATGTAGGTGCGTCTTGTCTCCTCAGTAAAGATTTCAGATTTTTTCCACAGTGTAGTGTTCTCCCGATTTCAGTATGTTATACTATCCAATGCATTGCTTTTTTGCTGTCCCATACCATGGTGATCCATCGTGTTCATAGTCACTAAAAATTCCAACTTACTGAAATAATAGGATTTCCAAACCCTACTTCACCATAAGTACTCATAGATCAAGCAAAACACACACACACACACTAATATTGCCAACAAATTGTCTTTGGCCTATGATGAAGGAACTTACCAACTTCACCTGGGGGATGGAGTTGTGCAAAATAGATAATTTCCAAAGCAGATAGCATCTGCACCCACAAGGCTGTCATACTTCAAAGGTCTGATTTACCTATTATTGACATGAACTCAAGAGTCAGAACAAGCCCTCTAACTAGTTACTCATACATTTGCATCTAGTTTACACTCTGGTTTTGGAGTTTGCAAGCAAAGCCTATGTCTAACACAAATACATTATTTACAAGCAAGCTGGACAAACCAGGATAATTAGGGCTAAGGCGCTATAATGGGGACAATTTTAGTTAATTAATGTACGTAGAAATATCATAAGCTAAGTTATTATGTTCACAGTGATCAGATAAAATGGTATTGCAGGTTTTTGAAATGAGTAAACAGAACATTGTTTCTATCTTTCCAAGAGAATGACTGCAATATTAATTTTCATGATACAGAAATAAAAACTCTCCTCTTTTCCAAAGACATTAATCAATCCAGCAAAGTTTTGATGAAAAATTAAGATGTGGCATTTGTATTTTGATCAGTTGGAGACCTTATGCTCCTTTTAAAATTGTCATCATATGACCATTTGGTAATGGTTCTGTCTATAATAAAAATAAAAGATCTTAGTTAATGTTGTGGCTAAAATTAAATTATGAAATTACCACAATTGTGGTCAATTACTCATGGAACTAAAGGATAATATGATTTAGAAAGGATAAACTTTTCAATCCCATTTTTTGCATGAATTAAATCAGACTTTAAAATATTTCATGCTAGATTTGGACGGATCAGGTGTTACACAAACCTTAAGATTTACACGGGATACTTCAAGTGCATCAGTACAAGAACCCCGTAAGTACATATTCATTTCATTTCAAAATACATAAAAAGCACATTACTTTATGGCTTTGCATTGCTACATAATACAGAATTTATCATAAGATCAAACTTAAGGACCTACTCTAATGAAAGGGGTTGCTTTCTTAATGTTTTTTTCAGGTACCTGCAGCACATGGGGACAAGGAGCATTCAAGACTTTCACTGACGACTTTTATTATTTTACATCAAATTGTAGTTATATTCTGAGTCGCCAATGCAAAGGTGACAAAGAAGATTTTAATGTGGAAATTTTGCGTGACGCACATGGCAATTTAGAACACATTTTCATGAAAATTGAAGACAGTTCTATCGTTGTGGCAAATGGTGAAATCAAGGTTAAAAACAACATGTGAGTGTCACAGGATTAATTTGATAGTAATTGTCAAGTGCAAATAATCTGTGAGAGAAGTGATGAGCAATTGCTAAGGATATAATTGGGTAGAAAGTTGTCTGAGCCCAATGCTTACACGTTTTCCAGTCACCCAAACCATTGCGCATTTGCTGCAAAGCTGCTAGAAATTTCTGTGTTCCACTATCTTTCAAACCATTGTGGTGATGTTACTTACTACAGCTGAATAGTTCGGCATGGAAATTCTTTTAGGGAGCATCATGCCTCTGCCTCTGAGAAGTGGGTTTATATTCAAGTTTTTAAATATGGAAAGAATTCAGTATAAATATTAACCATAACACTATTTAAGACAATGCCAATACAGTACCCTTAAGGTTGATGGATATCAACGTCTTAGATGTCAATTAATTTTTCAATCATTATTGGTTTTCCTCTTTAGAGTTTCATTGCCATACAATGACAAGTTGATTGATATACAGCAATACGGAACTGAAGTACGCTTTTCAAACAAGAAACATACTGTATCTGTGATCTGGAATTATAATGATGCACTGTCGGTAAGAAAGTGTGAACAACATTCCCTTCATTCTTCAAAATTTTTTTTATAGATTTGGAACTATATTAAGATTAATTTAAATTCTTTCAACAATGCTTAATGCCATTGACATTTAGTGGTTACAGGGACATTATGGAATGTAAATGGAAAAACTGGAGTAAATAGGTCTAATTTTCTCATAATTATGTATTTGGTTCATATGATGGAGTATATTTTCCTTTTCTTATTCCTGTCTTTCATTTTCAGATAACTGTAGATGTTCAATACCAAGGGAAGTTATGTGGACTTTGTGGACCTTTTGATGAAAGTGTCTTATCAACTTATGGTAAGATATGCTATTTATATTTCTTAATACTTTATCATTCATGTGACATGTGAATGTTTCTAGTTTATCTGAATCTATTATTTAAAAAAATTGGTGACTAGTATATTGCCTTTGGTGCAGATTACCAGCATACCCTACAGGCCAACCTGGATACACAGAATTCCTGTACAACTGTGTTCCCAGAAGAAACCACCTGTGAGTCCACTAAGGTAAGTTCACATTCCACCAGAAGGGCTTCAGGAATCAGAACACTAAAACATAACTTCTGAAATGCCTATTTTGTTTAAGATCTATGTGAGAGCAAGAACCATTAAAAACAGCAAGCCTCATTGCGAGTGAATTTCACTGAAGCCAATAAAAATGAAGTGAGGTTTAAGTGGAGTGGCCATTGTTGCAGTGGGCAGTGTTAGAGTGAGGAACCAAGGACTTAGCTTAAGAGGCTTTGGCAAGAAGAGGTGAAGGCTATTTTGGATCAGTTGTTGTGTGAGTGGGCTACTGGGGGAATCTGAGATCTGAGGCTTTGGTAAGGAGGTACAGGTAAGAACAGTAAATGTTTTACATATCTAAAAAGATGCCAATTTACGAGGGGTGATTTATAACTTCATAGCCTAAGGTAGAAGGAGTCAATTTTAGAAAACCTAGCACATTTATTTTTCAACATAGTTCCCGCCTACATTTACACACTTAGTCCAGCAGTCATGGAGCATTCAGATCTTGGACCTTCAGAGAGTGTCCTCAGCAGGGGTGATTGGTAAGTTTGTGGCCTAAGGTCGAAGGAGATGAGTTATTAACTTCAAACTTTCTGCCTAATCACTCAAAGAGTTGAACTGCATGGGCATGTAACAAGAGTTGTATAACTCTGTATAGAGTTATAGAGCTGTATAGCTGTATAACTGTATAAGAAGCAGAACAGGGCTCTTTGTGGGATCCCGTATACACCAATAGTAGTTTAGAAAGAAGCAATGCATCAAGGGTCCTGACAGAGATATATTAGAGACCTAGTGACCATAATAATTATAGTAGAAGGTGAGTGGCGAATAAGAAGTGAAGAGGGTAAGGAGGAAGAGGAAGAGAAGAGACATTGTAGGAGATTGCTTTCTGTCTCTATTTCCTGAGGAGACTGAGGTCCTTTAACATCTGCCGGACGATGCTGAGGATGTTCTATGAGTCTGTGGTGGCCAGTGCTATCATGTTTGCTGTTGCGTGCTGGGGCAGCAGGCTGAGGTTAGCAGACACCAACAGAATCAACAAACTCATTCTTAAGGCCAGTGATGTTGTGGGGATGGAACTGAACTCTCTGACAGTGGTGTCAGAAAAGAGGATGCTGTCCAAGTTGCATGCCATCTTGGACAATGACTCCCATCTGCTCCATAATGTACTGGTTAGGCACAAGAGTACATTCAGCCAGAGACTCATTCCATCGAGATGTAACACTGAGCGTCATAGGAAATCATTCCTACCTGTGGCCATCAAACTTTACAACTCCTCCCTCAGAGTGTCAGACACCCTGAGCCAATAGGCTGGTCCTGGACTTATTTCCACTTGGCATGGTTAATTTATTATTATTTAATTATTGATGGTTTTATATTGTTATATTTCTTCACTATTCTTGGTTGTTGCGGCTGTAACAAAACCAAATTTCCCGCGGGATCAATAAGGTATGTATGTCTGTCTGAACAATGTGAGATTATACTTTCATTCCTCACAAGTTCCCTGCACGATAGAACAATGGGTGTGTGAGGGTGGTTGTGTGGTTAATAGGAGCTTTGAAGAATGTTTTTCTCTCTGACTTTGACTGCTTGGTGTCAAGGTTTTTTTATTACCATGTTCTTCTGAGGACAGTTCCTCATCTTGACCTTTTGAATTGCTTCCTTCCACTTTAGCATTTGCCTGGAGGGTTTCCCGACCACCTGTGGTAAATGGCCTCACTCTCCATTTCTCCTTATCTCCTAAATGCTGTGCCTGATAATTTAATGTCTTGGCTGTGTTCAGTTATGACTCAGCAAACCTTTATGTAACCCTCACTCCAGGCACATATGCAAACTCGGCTCATTAGCTAGCTCTGCTAATGGTCATGTGAATCAGCGCTGCGATGGTAACCTTTCATAAACAATATATGTCTCTGCTCGGTATGATTTGGGGCTCAACCTAGCAGTAACGGTGTGATGCTCTGATTATAGAAACCTCGATCTGAATGAATGCTGTGTAAATAGTCTATCCACAATTATTGGTTGGTAAGAAATAACAGATTGTACACTGCTTAAAATTATAAAGTAAGTATATTTACCAATTTCAGCTTTGTCAAACAGTTATTAAAAGAAAGAAAAAAAAAGAAAAACTAAATAAAAGGGCCTGTTACAGTTAAACCAGTCTAAATGTATGCATTACAATTGGAGCTCATCTCTTCCAAAAGCTGGGTATAACCATTACTCATGGCACTGAACCCATGGTCTGCATGAAAACACCTACCACATTCCAAACTTCCCTTGAAGTCCATCATAAACTGGCTCTCTCTCTGGAGTATTGCCCTCCTTCTTGGAGCCACTCACCTGCACAAAGTACTTCTTGCAACAGGGACTCTTGTTAATACAGCATTCTGCAGCACCTTCTCTTCTGTCCCACTCCACAACTCTTGCAAAAAAGATCCCAAACCAGACTACTGTCTGTCCCAAATCTCTCTCGAACTTTCACCAAATCCCACCATCCTGAACAGCAGGGCTTCTTATCTTTAGCCGAAACCAAAACACTATACCAGTAGAACACACTGCTTTTGTAGAAAACTGTTAAGATAACATAACTACAACATACTAATAGAAATCTTAGCCTGGGCATTACACTTACAATCTGTTGAGTGACTTCTAACATCATTTTTAGCCTCTAAATACTTCCCATTAAGAGTTGTAGGAATGATTTCAATTAGCCTCAACAACTTGGAGTAATCAGTGCCATTCTCAAAACCGGAGACACTTGCGGGCTACCCCAGCACATCATTTACACATGGAACACATTTTATTTTATGTCCCAATGTGTATCTTAAAAATAATGCTGAACTTTAACTAAACCCAACTCTGAAGTTCAAAGTCAATTTTATTATCAGGGTATGTATTGGTCACCACTGTGAGATTCTTTTTCCTGTGGGCTTACTCAGCAAGTCTATAGGAAAGTATCTATACTAGGATCAATAAAAGATCAAGTAGTGCATAAAAGACAACAGACTGTGGAAATGCAAATATAAATAAATTAAATGTGAATGCAAATAAATGTAATAAGACAATAATCAACATTAGTAAACTCCAGTTGTTCACTGAAATTATGTAAAAGAAGAGCATGAATTTTGTGCTTATTCTATGTAAGGTAAATATACATAGGTTGATTACACAATATAGCTGTTTAATTATCTGATGCCACCCCGACCTCTTTCCCAACTTTCTGTTTGACAAAAAATTCATGATCCACTGGAAGAATCTTGCTGCTAATAATTTCCTGCCAAAAGCAAAGTATTGCTTGTTTTTTTTCTTCTTATAGATTTTCAGCGTAAATATTTTTTTCTTCTTCAGGTATGTTCGGAAATCCCAAAGCATTTCAAGTCATGTTCTTCCGAGGTCATCAACAATAGATTAATGAAGATGTGTCAGATGAGTGTTTGTGCTTGTAGAGGAGCACCACGGTGTCATTGTGCCAGCTTTGAAAGAGCAGCAAGGCAATGCATACATGTAAATCCACCAATGTGGAATACATGGAGGGATACTTATAACTGCAGTAAGTTATGTCGTTGAAGAACTCGAACTAAACTCCTTTAAAACTTAATAGTACTCAAATAAACTATTCTTAGGCTTCCAGCTGGGTACAGGTGAACTGCCACCTTCATCAGGAATCATGCCTGGGCATGTCTAGTTCAGCGGAATTTATACCCCCAATGTCCATCCTTCCTGATTGGTTAATCCTCATCCAATCAGGTTTCCGCTCTCCCACCTCATTTAATTGAATTCCAGTTCTTGCTTGGAGCAAAATCTTCCTCTTTTTTAAAATTCTTTCCCTCCAATTTTATTTCAATGGTTTCCTTGACCAGGCAGTCCCTAAAGCCATTGGCGTGGCACAATACTTTTGTACCAATGAAGTCAAAACAATGACCATAGCAAATACGGTCTTCTGTTACCATCAATTTTTCCAGGTAACCCAAACGGATACACCACTTGTGCTCCTTGATGCAGGTCTGGCTGATTTACTCTGCTCCACATTCACAGGGAATCCTGTAAACACCAGCCGTCCTGAGTCCCAGGTTACCTTTGATCAGCATAAGGTGTGATTTGAGCTTCCTTATGGGTTTGTTAAGGCCCTACTCTAAGTAAGAACTGGAATTCAATTGTAAACAAGGTAGGACAGCGGAAACTGGATTGGATGAGGACTAACCAATCAGGATGGATGCATGACGGGCATAGACTATCCATGCCCAGGCATCATCCCTGATGAAGATGGCAGAGTTTGTCATGAAAAGAAACATTGGTTAAAATTGATACATGTACAAGTACCCAGCTGGAAGCCCAAGAAGACTTGATTCATTATATATGTCAGGAAAGTGCTAGATCCTTTTAATAATACTTATTTTTTTCTATCTCTCGTCTGAATAAACTAACAAACAAGAACTTGGTAATTATCTTCTGTTGTAACATGCATTGAATGCTGAAGGAACTCAACAAGTTAAACAGCATCAATAGAGCAGGAATAAACAGTTAACATTTTGGGCTGAGACCCTTCATTATGAATGGAAAGGAAAGAGGCAGAAGCCAGAATAACAATGTTGGAGGAGGGGAAGGTGTATAAACTGGCAGATGATATCTGAAACCAGGTGAAGGTGAAGCAGTATAAATTATAAAATCAACAATGTTTCATTTTCAGCACGCCCCAGCTGCCCAGGAAATCAAGTTTTCCAAGAATGTGGTCCGGCCTGTATGCCCACATGCACCGACCCAAACTCTCAACAACAGTGTGATCAATGTATTAATACATGCGGTTGTAAAGCAGGTAATAACATTTAACAGCTATATGTGGTGCAGCTTACTTGAAGAAAGTGTTTTAGTTAGTATTAGAACAAACTACTCTAGACCCAAGCAACAGCTTCCCACAAAGTGGAGTGGGCTCAAACGAGAAGTTTTCATCCGTAGATTCCAAGTCTCGGCACTTCCAGTCTTTGACAGCATGTGGGTGTCAAAGGCTTTTGAAATGCTTTTGAATTTATCTGAAAATTCACCTACATTGAAATACTACTAAATTAGTCTTAAATAAATGTTCAGAATGAATTATTTTAAACATGTAAAAGTAAGTGATAGATAAATTTCAAAATGTCTTGAAAGCTTAAATCTTTGAGGAACAAGAACACGAGTACTTACCTGCATTAACAAGATGAAAAAGGATGATCCGAGGATACATGTTGCATTGAAAAGACAGAGGGTTTGAGTTGGCTGTATTGGTAACAATTAAATCAAATCCTTAAAAAGAGGTGACATAGGATCGAAGATGTAGAATACTTGTGGGCAGAGTTAAGAAACTGCAAGAATAAAAAGACCCTGATGGCAGTTATATACAGACCTCTGAACAGTAGCAAACATGGATATAAATTTCAACAGGATATAGAAAAGGCATGTAATAAGGGCAATGTTATGATCATCATGGGGGTTATTAATATGCAGTTAGATTGGGAAAATCAAGTTGGTGCTGAATCCCAAGAGAAATCCCAAGAAATTGCTGATTGCCTATGAGATAAATACTGCATACATACTTTGATTATAAATTGTACTTTGAACTTTGAGAAGGCTTGTTAGGGCATCTTGTGGTTGAGCCAAATAGGGAAAGGGCATTTCTGGATTGGGTGTTGTGTTATGAACCAGATTTGATTAGGGAGTTTTAAGTAAAGAAATACTTGGGATATAGAGATCATAATATGATAGAGTTCACCCTGCAGTTTATAGAGGGAGAGATAAAATCAGATGTGCCAGTGTTGCAGTGGAGTACATGGAGTTTCAGAAGCATGAGAGAGGAGCTGGCCACAGTTGATTGGAAAGGGACACTTTCAGAGATGATGGCAGAACAAGACTGACTGGAGTTCCAGGGAAATTTGGAAGGTGCAGGACAGATGCATCCCAAAGGTGAAGAAATATTCTGAAGGGAGGATGCGGCAACTGTGGCTAACTCCAGAAGTCAAAGAGAGCATAAAAGCAGAAGAGAGAGCATATAATATAGCAAAAAATAGTGGGGAGCTTTATAAAAACAACAAAAAAGCCATAAAGAAAGAAAAGATTAAATATGAAGTTAAGATAGCCAATAATATGAAAGCAGATGCCAAAAGCTTTTCCAGATATGTAGAGAATTAAAGAGAGATGAGAGTGGATATCAGACCACTGAAAAATTAGGCTGCAGAGGTAGTAATGGGGAATAAAGAAATTGCAGATGAACTTAATAAATATTTTGCATCATTCTTTACTGTGAAAGCCACCAGCAGGTTGCCAGAAATTTGAGTGTGTCAGGGGGCAGAAGTGAATGGAATTGTTATTATTAAGGACAATGTGCTTGGGTAGCTGAAAGGTCTGAAAGTAGATAAGTCACCTGGGCCAGATGGATTACACCCCATGGTTCTGAAAGAGACAGCTGAAGAGATTGTGAAAGCATTAGTAGTGACCTTTCAAGAATCACCAGATTCTCAGTTGGTTCTGGGGGACTGGAAAATTGCAAATGTCACTCAACTCTTTAAGAAGGGAGCTAGACAGAAGGTGTTGTGTATATGCATATATGTATGTACATATGCAGTCCCTGGTGGCAGTGAAACAAAGTACATCTGGACTTCTTCCTTGATCGTGCTCATCAGTTCTCCTATTGAGTGATCAGCTTTCATTATTTTAGTTAATTACACTGTGATTGCACAGCAAAGAGATAATCTTCAGAAAGCTTTGAAAAGATCAATTTTTCAGGAGGCAACTTCCAGACAATTTAGATTATTTTGTGAAAAATCTATTTTTAATCTTCAATGGCAAAATCTTGTTTTGTTAAAATAGAAACTAAAATCAATGCTAATCAATTGTTCACATTGCAAATTGTTTTCTTAAAAGGGATATTTGAAAATAGGATCAACAATAGTAATGTGCAGCCCTACATAAGTAACACACACAAGATGCTGCAGGAACTCAGCAGGCCAAGAAGCATCCATGGAAAACAGTAAACAGTTAATGTTTCGGGCCGAGACCCTTCATCAGGATCATGTGTGTTAGTTGGATTTCCAGCATCTGCAGATTTTCTCATCTTAGCCTTACATGAATGATCCATAGAATTAAATAAATTGAAATTCTGTCCATTGTGTAATGAAAGGTATCTCATTTCTACTGGGAAACTTAATTGTTCTTCAAAAAACTTTCCCATTGTTCACATGAAAATCATGGACTTTGTTTCTCTTTCAATAAGTATACTTATTTATCTTATTGTTCTTCAGGTTTAGTCCTTGATAACCTCAGAGGTGGTAACAGATGCATCAGTCAAGAAGATTGTCCTTGTGAATACAATGGAGAAATTTATAGCGCTGGAAAAGAAAGAAATTCTTTATGCCAGTCATGGTAATGATTCATGTCTTGAACACATCGGTTACTTAATGTTCAATTGTTTCAGTAAAAAGACATGATTTACAATAAATGTATTCCCTTTTTTTTAGCACCTGTGAAGGTGGAATGTGGGATTGTATCGATCTTAACTGTCCTGGAACTTGCAAAATTGAAGAAGGAACTCATATCACAACATTTGACGGCACATACTATAATCTAATTGGAGATTGCTCATATTATGCTGTTGTTGTACGTGAGCTTTTGCTGCATCAACTGATGTTAATCATTGTTCAGTATTTCAAAGATTCATTTTGCATCTGTTACCCAGCTTGTTTATCAAATATATTTTTGAGTTTTTGATCTCAAATTGTTCTTTGCAGACGAAGGACTGGTCAGTGAAAATTGAAATGCATCCATGTAATGCAGCATACAAACAGACATGTTTACAGCGAGTTACATACACAATACACCAGGTATATCTTGAGATTTTCATTCAGACACTTTCTGTTCATTTTTAATTAAAGAATAGTAACACTGATCTTTTAATTCTAGAACATTTACACAATTAATAATGATGGCACTGTTCAACATAATGGAAATACTATGGAATTGCCTCTTGGAAATGGTAAATACCTTGCAATAAATTAATTAATCAAGCTGCTTAGCAACCAAACAGGTAACGGTTAACTTGTAATTCACCTCTTAATGTTTTTCTTAGGCAATATAATGATATTTGAGCAGTCGTCACATTACATTCAAATGCACGCAAAATCTGGACTGAAGATGCAAATACAGATATCTCCCATCATGCAGCTTTACATCTCACTGCCCAAAAGTGCCCAAGGAAGTACAAAAGGTACATCTAATTGTGTAAATTTGTTGGAATGCATAAAAAAATTGATTTCAGCAGTGTTTTGAGATAATGTTCACAACATTAAGACATTTGCCGAAAAACAGCTCTAAACTGTTTCCGTTCTATTTTATACTGCTCAGTCCTGTTCATTCTTCAGTGTTCCAGTCACATTCTTCATTAACTGGCCTTGTCTCATTAGTTTGCTCTTTTGACCTTGTTCATGGGCTGAATGAAGGGAATATTTAATCAATTAAGTGGGATACTAAAGCAACAATATTGCACCCATCTTATGTTTTACAGTTACCTGTTGAATATAATAAAATGGGATTGAGTTTTTCCTATGCTGAGAAAGTTGTGCTAAGTATTCAGTGTACAGCAACAATGCATACTTTGCTTGTTCAGTGCACTCAAAGGTTGTTTCTTCACTCATTCTCACATTGGGAAGAAAATGGAGAAAAACAAGTAGGTGCAGCCTGCAGGTCTGAGTCAGCTCAGGGAGGACTGAAACCTTAAGGGTAGAATTGGAATGACATCATAACTGCATGTTGTAATTTGGGTGGGAGTGTAGAAACTGGATCCTGTTCAGGCAGGTACCTATAAAATATCACTAAACTGGTTCTCATGTTGGTCATGAATGACTCAGGCTCTTCACAGGCATTAAGGTGAATTATCTGGAGGAGATGCACCAATCTGTGATGTATACCCTGGCTACCTCTGAATTCCAGGGAACTTCCACATATTATGTGCATGGAGGATCCAAAGGAAAAATCAAAAGCTTGTAATGAATGTGGTTAGCCCACAATTCTGCTCAGCAATCAGTTTTGTACATAGTATTAATTTATAGTATATTTTAATATATTACATTTTGTACACATGGTGTGCATAAAACCATATTACTCAGTTAAATTTCTCAGTCAATATACAGATAGTGACCACTTTATTAGATACACCTATACTCATTAATACAAATATCATTCATCATGTAGCAGCAATGCAATGCATAAAAGCATCCAGACATGGTCAAAAGATTCAGTTGTTGGTCAGACTAAACATCAGAATAGGGAAACGTCACAAGGAGACGTGGAGACTGAACCCAAATACAGGATGCAGGCACTGAATTAGTAGGGGCAGGACAGGAACAACTAAAGGATAGAACAAGATGTGGAGACCATGGCATGCAAAGGAGATCCTGGGGTTCAGAGAGAGTTCATAGCAAAGGCAGGACCCTGGCTAGGCTAAAGGATGGGTCTATGGGACAAGGAATACTGGGAGGATAGCTCCCTGGGGAGGCCACATAATTCCTGGGCAGGAACACAGGGGCCTGGCCAGGTACAGGGCACAACCTGTCAGAAGAAAGGGGTAGGAAAGGGTCAGAGTCCCCCACCAGGCAACAGCAGTCCAGCCTGCTTACCCAGCAGAGGCAAGGGATCAGAAGGGAGTTCAGTCCAGTGTGACTACAAGAACAGGCTTACAGAACTAGATGATTAACAGTGGGTACTCCAAGCCAGGGTCAAAACAGAATAGACAAAGCAGATCCAAAACAACCCCTCAACTAGACACCATCCCAGAGCCCCTTATGTACACCTGCCAGCCGATAGGTCTCAGGTATGCCTCCTTAAGCCAAGATAATCCTATTTGGGCTTAAGGGTGAAAGGAGGGATGGCTACAAGACCTGGAGTCCAGAGTCTGCGGACTGGATCAAGACCTGGAATGCGGACTCCGGACCGGACCATAACAGGAAGAAATGTGAGCTAAGTGATTTTGACTGTGGAATGATTGTTAGTGCTAGATGGAGTGGTTTGAGTATCTCAAAAACTGCTGATCACCTGGGATTTTCTCACATAGCAGTCTCTAGAGTTTACAGAGAATGGTATGTAAACACATTGTTAATGAGAGAGGTCAATGGAAAACAGCCAGGCTGTTTCAAGCTGACAAAATGTGACAGTTACTCAAATAACCATGTATTACAACTGTAGTGCGCAAAAGAGCATCTAAATGCAGAACATATTGAACTTGGTGGATGGGCTACAGCAGCAGTAGATCACTCTGGGTTCCATTTCTGTACCTAATAAAGTGGCCACTGAGTATATTTTGATTCTCTTTTTCACTATGGGCTTCAGCATTGAAATACTGAATTAACTCTATATTGAATGAAATATTTACCCAGCTATAACAGGTTTAGAGTTTTAAATGACAATCTATACATTAGGTCTGAAAGAAGAAGAATGTTCTACCTTTGACTTTATTTCCCTGCAGTTGATACTGACAAAGGCAGAAATACTTGACTAAGAACATTAACATTATTGTTTGCAACAAGGAGTCAATTACTTTTGTAAAGCCTCCTCTTAATCCACATTATACTATTAAAGCTCATTATTTTAGAATAGGATTTGGAATTGCATGTCCAAAATGAGATCATGTGGTAAATTGAACACAGAAGTGAAACGTTTCAATGGAGATTCCCAAAAACAAGTTGTTGATCACTTTAAGGTGACCCACTTATCAGGAAACCAACAGAATAACATAGACTGTGCATTACTCTGTTGTCAATAATAGGTCTCACTGATTTTGCAGGAACATAGAAGTAATAGAAAAATGTAAAACCACCTGATGACTGATTTTGTCAATTTCCCAATGCATTGTCACATTACATTGACTTATTAAAATATATAACAATGTAATAAACTGTAGATCATGAATTTCATGAATTCAGTTTCATTCATCTATCAGAATAGGTTACATATTTCTTATGACGACCTTTTTTTTCTCTTTTCTCCAGGTTTATGTGGCACCTTCAACGACAATGCAGAAGATGACTTTCTATCTGCACAGAACATTGTGGAACACACTTTCATCCCATTCAGTGACTCATGGAAAGATAATGAGAAATGCCCTTTACCAAAATTGAATCCAGTCTGTGTTAGCTCAGAAAATGGTAATTACAATGGCTTATATAATGCATGAATTAAACTGGTCATCAATTTTTTACTCCGAATTTCAGTATACTTGCAAATAGTAGACCCTCATGTCTTGATTCCACCATATCACCTCTTCCATTCCTGCCCATATTATCATACATTAAAACATGACACCTACACATAATCTCAGAGAGTTTGAAGCTGATTGAAAATCCATTTCCTAGCATCAGCAAAACCGAACCAGGGAGGCTGATAAATGTGAGTGGAAGATGAAGAATTAAAAGATTAAAAATAGAAAATATTGAAAAATAAAGTTTTAAGAAACAATAAGACAAAAGAAGAATATAATGGAAACAGTGCTAGTCTGTGTCTAATGGATGAATCAGGTTAAATATTGTTCTGCCATAACCACAGTTAAGGTGAAAATTGTTCTCTCTTAGTTAACACAGGAACCAGAGAACCAGCTTCCTACAATATATGATGGCCATAAAGAAGGGGTCATTTCCTAATAACGTATTCAATGTAACTGCTTGAAGACAAATTGATAAAGACTGCACCTAATTGAGAAAATATAGACTCTAAATAAACTGACTTCTTGAACATGTAAAATGTAGACAAATATTATGTTCATTCCAATAAACTGTACTTCAGTTTAATTTCTTTACCTTCTTGTAAAGTCGTTTGATAATAGATGACACAACTCCAACCTCTGATTTAACCTTTCTGTCAATATTTGCTAACAACCTGGTAAAAGTTTTAGTACATGGGAGTTCCTTGGGTGCTTGAACCAAAAGATTTGTGAAGTAATCCCTGCTCCATCTTAACTTATCCTACTTTTGTTGTTAAGGGAATGGTTGTTTGATTCAATAACAGAAGTTAACAGTGCCCTCCAATGAATGGGTTCCTTAGCAATCACTGCATGCTGTGTTCCATCAAATAAAGTGTCTAACATTAATTTCCTAGATTTTGTGGAAAGCAGAGTCAAAAGCTTACCCTACCATCTGAGGTCTTTGTGCCATGGCAAGGACTTCTGTGACAAAATTTCATCAGATGGAGCTAGGAGGGCAAAACAAGACCTGGTCAAAAGGCAGTTGGAAAATTGACAAATTTGAGTGAATTTGGTACTGAGATTGCCAAAACTTTGAATGCATTTGACAGGCAGAAATATTCAAAAATATTAAAAGTTTTAAACATTATTTTACTTACCTTTATCTGCTATAATTATTCTCCTCTCATGAAATCAATGACAGGAAACTCCCAACTCCAAGTTCATCATGGCCTAAGTTGATGAAGCATGCTAGTTACCCTAAGGAATAGAATTTGAGTAACTGAGTAAGGAACCAATTCAGGAAAATATGGGTAACTGATGACCAGATTGGGCATGAACCTCACCCAGCACAATAATGACCCCTACTAACTCAGTGTCCGTTGGTATATGAGCAACCTATACAACTACATTGTGAGCTATCTTATCTACTATGTCAAATACATTTCATATTTAATGTAATGATAACATTATCTCATTACAGAAAACTTTGCCAAGGAACATTGTGCCTATTTGAAAGACCCCACAGGAGCTTTCTCCAGGTGCCATGCCATGGTAGAATTTGATAGGTATTATGAAGTAAGTCAAAACTTTAAACACACCTCTGCAAATGAAAATATGTTAGGCTAGATCTTAGTACCTGTTGTCTCCACTCACCATGTACTTATTTTGTGGATGTGGAAAGTTGAATGAGTTGCCCCTTCCCCCAACACAGCACACCTGAAGAGCTGGTGTAAAGCTCAGTAGCAGCTCCAAGGCATCTGGACTCTCCTCAGCAAGAGACTCTTTCAATCCAGCAGTGGTGTGGATGGTCAGATTCATCTGACTTTCAGAACACTTTTTTCAGTTGAATGCACGTGCCTGGAAGTCAAAGATACTCTGAATGGCTGGTGTCAGTTGCTGGGTTTGAAAGCAGGGTCCCACTGTCAGAACTATGATAATCAGGTGGCCACCTCAAAGCTTCTTTGAAAATTAATTAAATTAAACAAATCAATTGTTTAAATTAAGTACTTGAATTATTGGGTGCAAGGGTAGAGATACGTCTCTATCAAAGGAGGTGTAAGGCATTCTTTCCTCTCACTAGCTTGCAGGACACCTTTGAACAAGGTGTTGCACCTGCTTTGCCCCCGATCAAGGTCACGTGAAGGCATGGGAGCAGATAGTGGATGATCATATGAGGAGCTGTGCATATCAGAAATCCTGGTTATGTGACTACTGACACCAGGCAGACATTCTCTGAAAAGTATTGATAATGGCTGGGGTGACCCATCTTATAAAGACACTGCTCAGAAGAAGGCAATGGCAAACCTCTTCTGTAGAAAAATTTGCCAAGGAAAATTATGGTTGATAACATCATATGACATGGCACATAATGATGATGACTTGAATTGTAATTGGAATAACAACAGAAAATAGCTTTTCAGAGCAGAAGTAAGCATTTAAGAACACTTGTAAAGCAGATTATGCTGACAATCATATGAAACAGTAGCCTACCTATCAGCAAAGTAATATTATCTTGAGTTCAAATTTAAGCTGGCATGTTTTAAAGTAAAAATAATCCCTTATGGGTTGTTTCAGATTAATGGAGAATATTAAGATTCAAATGACAGTTCATTACATAGTTTTTAAAGTCTTCATGATATCTATAATGGATATTTTAAAAATTCTAACAGAAGTGTTTTCTGTGTTTAGATGTGTAAAGCTGCCTCATGTCACTGCAAGAAGGTCAGTGACTGTGTGTGTGCTGCATTGGGAGCCTATGCTCATGCTTGTGCTTCAAAGGGCATCACTGTGAAGAACTGGAGAAGATCTGTGTGCAGTATGTGTTTTTGGTCATATGTTACAAGTTAATTGCTGACAGCAAAGTTATGTGGGAACGTGGCGAGTGGAGGTAGACCATTCAGTTTTTGGACCTATCTTTGCTACTCAATTAAATCATGGCAGCTTTCCATTACAATTTCCAAAAGTGGAGACTTATGAAATAATTGATGTAGTGCATGAAAGTTTACTTAGATATGTTAATAACTTAACATTATTTTCAATGCATAATTCAGTTCAAAAATTGTTTTCTACTGTTAGCTTTCAGATGGTACCCTTCTACAAAACCTACCTTAGATTTTTTTTTGTTTCTGGAATTCTAAACATAGCAGCACAGCTGTTTTCAACCAAATGAAATTGTGGATGGAACTGTAAAAATCACTCAGGCCTTTCCTTTGTTTCCTCCAAGGTAGAACAACTCTATGGCCAGTTAACATTTATATTGATGCTTTTTACTCAACAAAGGATAGCCTTGCATCAGTAAATCTTATGCTGTAATTAAAAAATATTGGTAACTACTGAATAAAATAAAGTGAAAATCAAATGAAGATCACGTCAGTGCTTGCTTTCAAGAAGGAGCTAGATAGGTATCTTATGGATAGGGGAATCAAGGGATATGGGGACAAGGCAGGAACCGGGTATTGATAGCAGATGATCAGCCATGATCTCAGAATGGTGGTGCAGGCTTGAAGGGCCGAATGGTCTACTTCTGCACCTATTGTCTATTGTCAGTATATATGGGACATCCTTTGAATAGTTTATGGGAACTTGTAGATTCCTGTGCCAAATATAAAAGAAAGGAGTTTAAAAGAGACATTCAGTGTTGAATACTATTGTTAAGCTTAACAATATTTCTCTTGGAGAAAATAACCAAACAGGACACTGTTGGAAAACTAAGTTCTTTTGAATAGTGAATAAGAAGCTTTGTCTCAAGAATATCAAGCACATTTCTTCCTTTTCTTTAAAAAAAGTCATCTGCAAACAGAAAACAATTGCATAACATCTTGAGCAGATAGCTTTGCAAGCATTAGCGTTCAAACATATTTGGAATTTATCACAAAAATCTAATGACTGACATTGATTTTTTTTGTTTCTTTAGGAGTAAGTTGCCCCACTACACAAATCTATCACCACAATGTGAGGGCTTGCAATCGTACGTGCCAATTTCTCTCAAGTCCTGATTTCACTTGTGAGCTTCAAGATGTTCCTGTTGATGGTTGTGGCTGTGCTGAGGGACTGTACATGAATGATAAGAAAGAATGTGTGAACAGAGCACAATGCCCCTGTTATGTAAATGGAATGATTATACCACAAAACGAAATTATTTCTTTGAATGGAATGGAATGGTGAGTACATAACATTATGGTCTGTGTATTTTTGTTGAAAGAACTAAGTATCTGAAACTATAAAATAAGAAATAATTTTTCTTTCAGTTTCTGTCTCAACGGAGTTCCTTCCTGTCCTAATAGAAACAAAACACTCATCTTAAAAGGTAAAAAAAAATCAAGCTGCTGAAGTATGCAATTTAAATTTAGAATGAAATAATTAGTGGTTGTTTAACATCTTTTTTTAGATTGCAAGAAACAAAATAAAGTATTTTCGGATTGTGAAATTGCTGGTGAATGCAAGAGGACATGTGAAACTCTAAATAAACCATGTGTAAGTGACCATGAACCATTATCATTTTGGTATGCATTTTTAAAAAAATTATCAGATTTATTAAACAAGCCATTCAATATTTAATTTAATAGGGATCTGCCATTAGACAAATGTGTTTCCGTTCCAATATTCATCTTCTTCCACCATCCCTCAGGGTCGAGGATAATTTAACACTACTTTGTTTCTTTGGTGTTTAACATGGTTAGTGAGGCCACGTGGAAAACATAGACATTTACACAGATGGGCAGTGCTGACAGATGATTTGTGAGTTGATCCACCCCTTCCGGCATATGCACAGTGTTCCTGGTCCATGACTTCAAAGTTTTCAATATCATTCTCAACTGCTGCACTTTCACTTCAAGTTGTTATGAGCCAGAGATTTCCATAATGCAGTGGGGATGCTGCATTTTTCCAAGGAGGATTCCAAGGAGCACATCACAGTATTCTCATTGACTGTTCCCATGAAAGAGCTTGCAAAGTTGCAGCAATCTGACATCAGGCACATGAATGTCGCCACTTGCTCATTGTGGCCAAACAAGAGTAAGCAGGGCAGGGCTGTGAATGATGGTTCAGGGAAAGATATTGATGTTGGTCTGCTTGTCCTTATAGTTTTAATTTAGAAGATTTTACAGAAATGGGTTTGGTAGTGTTTTTTTTCTATTGCCTTGAGATAAGTGCTATTGGTAGTCCAGTTCTTAGAAGCATATAGGAGAGCAAGGATCATGACTAAAACAAGAAACTACAGTACTAGAATCTGGAGCAAGAATAAACAGATGAAAAAATTCAGGATAAGAACAATGTTCCCTCTATGGTGTGTGCATAAGCATGCTTGCACATCTTTTATTATTGGTGCACAAAGGAAGCTAAACTGCACGCAAAAGGTTGTCACACTCTACCTCGTTGGCACGTTAAGTATATTTCACAATCATACACAATCACATTTCTTTTTCTGGATTTTAATGCAGATGGTGTTGACAATGTGGAGTTTGTGATAATTTGCATATTTTATGACTGGCATAATTATACTGTTTTTATTGAAGAAGTTATTCGGTGCACACATATTGTTGTCACTGGGCAAAAATTGCTCTGCAGAAGATTTTTGTGCACATCAGTCATTACAAATTAGAGGGAACATCAGTTAAGAAGCATCTGTGAGGACGAGCAGGATGTGTTGACATTGCAGGATCTGTACAGGAGAGAGAAAAGATGACCTGGATATAGAAATGCAGGGAGGAGTGGGATAGAAGCCGATTTGTGATAGGTGGAATTAGATGAGAGAGAGAATGATAGGGGCAGGAGGAGGGTGAAAAGGTAGGAAAGGTGAAAAGGTGAACAATAAGTACTAACTGCATCTCTCTCTGTCTCACACTCACTGTTTCACACACTTTCTCTCTCTGTCTCACACTCACTCTCTCTCTCACTCTGTTTCACACACTCTCTCTCTCTGTCTCACACTCACTCTCCTTCTCTGTATCTCCGTTGCAGGGAATTACAGATGGGAGAGATGGAGCTGGTGAGAGAGAGACAGAGAGATAGTGAAGGAAATAGAGGGAGGGTAGGAGGGAGAGACTCGCAGAGAGATAGTGAAACTATTTGAGAAATATGAAAAATAGAGAGAGAGAGAGATGCATAGTTAGCACTTATTGTTCACCTTTTCCACCCTTTTACATTTTCTATTCCCTCTTCTCTATATCCCATCTCTATTTGCCGTCATTCCCCCCTTATATGGTTCAACCTGTCAGCTACCACTTACTGTCCCACACCACCTCTCCCAGTTTTCTATGTACTGGCCAACGTTCCTCTTCTTCTCACTTTACCCCCGTACAGATAGTTGGTCAGGACCAAAACTTTGACACATCCATTTTGCATCCCCAGACGCCACTTGATCCGCTGCATTCCAGCAATTTGTTATTTTGTAGGGATCCCCAATTTTTGGTTGGCCAGGAGGTTTGTGTCAGATCTGGTCTTGCTCTTCACCAAAGGCTATGCTTATGCATTGAGGGTGAATTTCATCACTGATATTTGTCTTTGTCAAGAAGTGGGTCTGATAATTGTAATGCTATTTAGAATTATATTCTCTTGTTTCTAAAGAAGGTAAGGGAGAATACAGTTCTGTGCAATCTCAGTCCAGGATAGTTACATGGATAATTTTGGAGGTATATTTTAACTATATGATAATTATGCATACATGGTGTCCATCTATACCACTTATTGCTAGCTCAGCCAATTGATAAAATGTTTTCTCCTTTATTTATAAAGTCAAAACCATGTGTCCCTGGGTGTGTCTGCCCAAAAGGATTGGTAGAAGATTCCAGTGGAAGATGCATTGCACCATTCCAATGTCCTTGTTTATTTGGAGGTGAAAAATTTTTGCCTGGAGAAACAATCAAAAGTGACTGCAATACATGGTGAGTTTAGACAAAGTGAAATAAAATAAAACCACTAAATAATATGAGACTAACAGCAGAGAATTGAATTGACTTTATTTCTTACATTCTTCACGTACATGAGGAGTAAAGATCTGTACGTTACGTCTTCATCTCAATGCGCACTGTGCAATTTATAGTGATTTTGTAATAAATAGTATATACAACAGCACAGTTAATATAGCATAGAAATAGAATTGTATCAGTGTGAATTAATTAGTCTGATGGCCTGGTGGAAGAAGCTGTTCCGGATCCTGTTGGTCCTGGCTTTAATGCTGAGGTACTGTTTCCCAGATGGTAGCAGCTGGAACAGTTTGTGGTAGGGGTGACTTGGGTCCTCAATGATCCTTCGGGCCCTTTTTATACACCTCTCTTTAAATGTCCTGAAGATCACACCTACAGATGCGCTGGGCTGTCTGCACCACTCTTTGCAGAGTCCTACAATTGAGGAAAGTACAATTGCCATACCAGGCGGTGATGCAGCCAGTCAGAATACTCTCAATTGTGCCCCTGTAGAAAGTCCTTAGGATTTGGCGATTCATGCCAAACTCCTTTAACTGTCTGAGTTGTAAGAGGCGCTGTTGTGCTTTTTTTAACCACACAGCTAGTACAGACCACGAGATCCTCAGTGATGTGCATGCTGAAAACTTAAAGCTGTTCACCCTTTCAACTCCAGATCCATTGATGTCAATAGGGGTTAGCCTGTCTCCATTCCTCCTGTAGCCCACAGCAGCTCCTTTGTTTCTGTGACACAGAGGGAGAGGTTGTTTTCTTGACACTGCTGTGTCAGGGTGATGACTTACTCTCTGCAGGCTCCCTCATTATTATTTGAGAAAAGACCAATCAATGTAGTATCATCAGCAAATTTAATTAGCAGATTGGAGCTGTGGGTGGTTTGAGGATTATATAAAGTCATTACTTTGTGCTCCAAATTATAGCAAATGCAAAGGTGGAATTTGGAATTGCACCAACGATCCATGTCCAAAGACCTGCCATGTTTACGGAGATGGGCACTACATAACCTTTGATGGAAAACGATACAGCTTTGATGGAAACTGTGAATATATCTTTGTTGAGGTACAATTCACATTCAATGTGGCTATTACCATTTTTTTTTGTTAATTGCAAATATACAGATTAATGCTTCAGACTTGACCTTCGCTGAAAAAAAAATTACTTGGAAAAAGCTATGGAGCTATGGCTAAGTAGTTTACTATGTGAATGGGTCACAGTGGCTGAAATTGTAACTATTTCATTATCCTGAAAATAAGGTTAAAAAAAAGTGGGGAAAATCACATGCTCAGCATTGTGAAGTATCTAGGGGTTGCACAGAGATGATTGGACATCAAATACACTACTAATTTGCAATTGGTATGTGGTGAAATCATTTGAATCATTTCAAATGTGTTATCAATAAAAATTATCTTCAATTTATATCAGAAGTCTTTTACACTGTTTCCACATTCACATAGATAGAGTATGCAAAACTATGTTCTTTATTATAATAGTGATTTCTGGTTAGAACATAAAATATTTCATTGAAGTATTTATTTGAGATGTTGTTTAAAGGGTAATATATTTACGTAAAGTGAAAAGATAATGTCAAGTATTTTGCGCTTTAATGTGATTGACCATTTGTTCTTGTCACAATTAGCTATTAGAGGAGAGGAAGCAATGCATGATTGTAACATTCCTATTTTTGCTTATTCACATCATAATTTCAAAGAATTTCATTCTTTGAAATTTTACATGTGAGATTACAAACGTGCAGCAGCACATTAGATTGTGTTTTAGAAATATGAATGGTCTCTGATGTTCTGAGATAGAAATGATAATTAGACCTATGGAGTGATCCCACAATCCTCCACACTACTTTAGTATAGTGATATCATGAACACTTTGTACTATGATGGACTTTGTTTTTTTTTGTTTTAGTTGTATTCCTTGTTGTATTATTTTGCATAATTTAGTTTAACTTATTTTTTTCTTGAAAATACTGTGTCTCTAGTGTTGTGTACCAATCAAGCTGCCACAAGTAATAAGTTTATTGCAGTTGTGCATATGACAATGAAATCAGTTTTGGCTTTTGACATCAGCACAAATGTTTTTGAGTGCAATCAGAGATGTAAGTAAGAAGACCAGGCAAAACTGAATAATATAGTATCAAACAAGTTCTAAAGTATGAAGTGTTCTTTAGCAAACATTTTAACGTCTTTGAAAGTGCTGATGACTATTTGATGCACAGGATTCCAAGAACTCCTAATATGATCCGGCTTTTTCTCCCACCTTTGACCTTGTATTTTCTTGAGCGCTGTGAGTTATGAAGATAAATGTAATTATCATAATTATTATTATACTGGAATTATTGAACTGGTGGTGCCATCCCAGATTATAGATTGTAATTCTGCTGCACAAATTCATACATGTTTAATCATCATTAATTATCATTAATCATCATTAATTTTAGGATCAGTGTCTACAGGACTCCGGCACATTCCAAATACTGACAGAAAGTGTTTCCTGTTGTGCAAAAGGAGTTACGTGTTCAAGGAATATCCGAATCTTATTTGAGGTATATGTGCTTGGTTCTTAACAACTAAAATGTTCAATCTCTGGTATTTTGAAAAAAGATCTTCATATCGATCTCTAGGAAAATTATTAAGCATGTGATAAACTGACCTACTTTTAAATGTACTCTGACAGGAAAAGGAAATAATTCTGCTAAGTGAAAGTGGTGTGAGTGAAGTGTCGCTTCGCGATAACCAGTGCACAGATAAATCATACTCGGTTCACACTGTTGGACTCTACTTAGTCTTGACATTTTCCAATGGAATCACTGTGATATGGGACAAACGTACAAGATTTTCAGTCACATTGGATCCTAGATGGAAGGTATGTAGAGTTATAAATAAACCATTTCCTTAATTTCTGCTCATTTGAAGAGCGCAGAACCGTAGCTTGAATGGACAGGCCAGAGTTTGAGGATAAATGATGGAAATATGTACTGAAGATCTGCAACATTGGATCTAAAATAGAAGCAAATTGGAATTGTGGGACAAGATTTTCATTTATTTAGTGGGCTAGTAAGCAGTTATAAAATTCTGTTCCCAAATTTTTTGTTCATTGATGACATTGATCAGTAATTGGATCCATTGCCTTCAATGGAATAATAGTTTGTCAAGGGAGTGTGGAGCAGCACTATTCATCAAGAGAGGAAGCCTGTCACACTAGCATGCCAGCAAGCAGAAAAGGAAGGAAGCAGTTTGGCACTATTATATGGATGGCATGCAAAACAGATTTGTTCACTGTGCCTCAATACATGTGACAATAATCAGAATCACAATCAGGTTTATTATCACTGGCATGTGATGTGAAATTTGTTAACTTAGCAGCAGTAGTTCAATGCAATACATAATCTGGCAGAGAAAATAAATAATAATTAAAATAAAAACAATAATAATAAAAAATAAACAAATCAATTACACTCCCTTGTCCATTCAACCCCCCATCCCTCCCTACCGACCTCCCTCCAGGCACTTATCCCTGCAAATGGAAAAAGTGCTACACCTGTCCCCACACTTCTTCCCTCACCACCATCCCAAGCCCCAGACAGTCCTTTCAGGTGAGGCACAACTTCACCTGCGACTGGGGTGATGTACTGTATCTGGTGCTCCCGATGTGGCCATTTATGCATTGGGGAGACCCGCCGCAGACTGGGAGACCATTTTGCCAAACACCGGCGCTCAGTCCTCCAGCAGTGGCGGGATCTCCCTGTGGCCACACACCTCAATTCCACAGACCACTCCCACTCCAACATGTCTGTCCATGGCCTCCTCCACTGTCAGGATGAGGCCACGTGCAGGTCGATGGAGCAATACCTTATCTCCCGCCTAGGTAGCCTAGGCATGAACATCCAACTCACAGACCTTTGTTGATACCCCTGCCCCCCCTTACCCCCTTCCCTATCTATTATTTTAGTCGGGTTCTCTTTCTCTCTCTTTTTCCCCCCTCACTATAATCTACCCTCAGCCCTACCTTTCTTTCTCTTTTATTTCCCATAGTTCTCCACCTTCCCCCCCCCAGCCCATTTCCCTCCAGCCTGTCACTTCCCAGCTCTCTACTTCATCCCTCTCCCCACTTCTTATCCCCTCTCCACCATCCCACGTTACTTCACTCCTGATGAAAGCTTTCGGCCCGAAACGTCGTCACTACCTCCTCCCCTAGATGCTGTCTGGCCTGCTGAGTTCTGCCAGCATTTTGTGTTTTTATTTATTTCCAGCAGCTGCAGATTCACTCGTGTGTCATGAGAACAGAACCCTGTTTTAGCCTGGGGAGGTCTGTTAATGTCCTCTTATCTGGCTTTCACATAGAAATAGCATTGGAGTCGCACAACAGAAAGCATCCTGTCAAGTTCTAAACACAGTGAACCATGTCCTAGAAATTATTACTATCATGCATCAATCATCGAATCATCAATTTTCATGATCACAACATTTAATAAAGCATTATCATGCAACTTCAAATTTCTAAGAATGTATTTTTGACATTTTGATAAATATTGGGATTTGTTTAACTGAGAATAAATAATGTGAACTGAAATAAAAGCAAAAATTACTGGAAAAAAACTCAGTATGTCAGGTGGCATCTGTATACAGCAAAAACAAGTTACCATTTCAGGTCAAATTTCGATCTTTAACACACTGAAGTGTCTATGATCAGAAACATTAAAAGTTTTGCTTTCCACAGATGCCTCTTGAACTGTTGAGTATATACAAAATTTTGTGTTTGTATTTCAGATATCTAGCAGCTTTTTAAAAATTTTCACTGAATTTTCCTAAAGCTGAAAACTCCTAAGGAGATGTTCTAGCTCATTACTGATGGGAAACCTTTGCAAGAACAATCCCCGCTCAAAAGCTTGCTCAAAAGTTCAAGAAGCTGGGAAAGGCAAAGAGGGAAAGCAAAACTGACACGTGGGTGGAGCAAGAGGCTTGCCCAAGTTCTATTATTAATCAGTAATATGTTAAGCAAAAATTTTCCATGAAATGTTAAGTCATTTAACTGAAAGAAATTTTTAAAAAGTATGTACATATACCCCTTTCACGCCAGCTATTTTCAAGCATCTGCTGTATTTAGCTACAGGAAGCTGTTAGTGTAAAAATTTTGAATTACAAATAAGAAGAGTGACATTTCATGTTAAAGGTTGGCTTAAAACTATGAAGAGATGAACAATAAACTGCAAAAATTTGTACGAAGTTAGTTGCAAATGAGAACGGTGAAGTAGAATTGAAACAGACAATGCAATATCAAATTATTCACCATTTAATTTTTTTAATTTATTCATTTATGGGATGTGGGCATTGCCAGCTAGGTCAGCATTTATTGCCCATCCCTAAAGTTATGCATTAGGCAGTTTATTTCCAATTTATATTCAAAATATGTTTGTATTTGCTTTTGTCATTAAACTGTCCATATAAAATTTGTTACGTGGTTATTATAGTGAAGACCATTAGCCAGTGGATTAATTAATCAATCCAGAACTTCCCAAAAACCCTCTTTGGAGGATTCATCCTTTTGAAAGCAGAGTTTTCAACACACTAATCTATGGGCAATGATGAATGAAAGGATGAAAGAATTTGTTTATTTATTTGCAACCTAAATGTGCTGCACAGGCCTTCATAACTAATGTCTTTGATTGCAGCTGTGATGTAAAAGACTGGATGTTTCTATAATTGTAGTCATTTTGGATTGGTAAACTCTGTGCTCCTGGAACAAGGAACTCCGAAAGATAAAGGACTGGGTTGAGAATTAACTAATTCATTAATTTATTCCATGTACATTGGTCTTACTGGACCAAGAAGTGTCTATGTGGTTTATTTATTGTACTAAAAGAGATCACTCTGATGACTTATGGAAAGGGAATGTAACAAATGGTGATTTTAGAATAGTAATTGTTTTTCTTTGTTTCTCTTTCTCACACAAGAATAAAGTTTGTGGTCTTTGTGGAAATTTCAACGATGAGCTTGAAGATGATTTGTCAACAAAGGGGAATTCCTTGATGACCAACTTTGTGGAGTTTGGGAACAGTTGGAAGTCCATGCGATCATGTGCCAATGCATTAAGTCGAACATTTCCTTGTGAAAACAATCCATATTGTTTAGCTTGGGCTCAGAAGAGGTGCAGCATAATTACTGGTCCCATCTTTCAAGCCTGTCATAAAATAGTAAGATACCTGCTAAATCTGAAATAAAATATTTCAAAACTGCAGCCAATTTTTCTGACACTCTGGTTCCTTACTAGGTTGACCCAACTCCATATTATGAAGCTTGTGTCCAAGAAGCTTGCGCCTGTGATATGGAGGGAAAATATTTGGGTTTGTGCACTGCTATTGCAGTGTATGCAGAAGCATGTAACAAAGCCAATGTTTGTATTCACTGGAGAACTCCAGATCTGTGCCGTAAGTCTAAATGTTTAAGGTACAAAACTTCATCGACACTAATTTATGGACTGTGGAGCAGACTGGTTCACAGAATCACATCATTTTTCATATTAATGTTTACTGCTGTTTGAAATTTGTGTTATTTTGTAATTCCAAAAATGAAAGCAGATTTTCTTCTTTAATTCCCTGTCATTTTTGCTACAACATCCATTATCTTCTATTTTATTCTGTTTGGAAGGATACCCTTGGCCCATTATTTGTTTATTGTTTGATGGGTCACCTCAGGATTGGCAGCATTTGTATCAAATGTGTCTCCAGTCCTGTCAAAAAAGTCAGGTCACCATCACTGTACAATTATAATCCTTCAATCATTAAACAAAACACATTCAGCACTTCCCCAAATGAAATATCCAACTGCTCTGCATTAAGTAAGGAAGGATGCCTTATAGAATAATTTTATTGATCCTCTTGACAATTCTCCTTCAGCTACCTCATAAGTCAACATGGTTTACATTTGGTAGCAAAAGTAAATTTATCAGAGGATCTGTAATTGTCCAGACAAAATTATGAGCGTTGAACACTCTAGATCAAAAACCAATATATTTAACATGTGTACAAATTTATTGTATGCCAGAGGGGACTAATATTATGTTCATTTTCTCTGAGCTAAAATTACAATTGTTTTCCTTTTATTCTCCAGCTGTGTTCTGTGAATATTATAACACCCCTGACGGCTGCATTTGGCACTATCAGCCATGTGGAACAGTAACAACAAAAACATGCTTAAGCCATTTCATTGGAAAAAAGTATTCTGCAGTTCTTGAAGGTACTCAATTGTTTTCAAATGTTACAATTTGTTTTCATTTTTATAGATGTTTTTCCTGCCAGACTGAGCTTCCATTATAAAATTAAGAATAGTAATCATTTCATTATGTTGCATCCATTAAAATATATATACTTTGATGAAACTTCACAAAAAATCGCACTTTCTAATAATCAATGAATTAGAAAAGAGGATAATTTCTGCTTTTACTGATGCTAACACAGACACAGATCAGGACAAAGCACAACCCGACCTTAGCATTGTCCTGAACATTGCTCTGGTGTGTCAAGAAATATCTTTGATCTTAATACTTTAAAGAGTTATTTTAACATGTGTTTAAACACTCAGTGGCCACTTTATTAGATGCACCTGTACACTGGTCATTAATGCAAATATCTAATAAGCCAATCATAAGGCAGCAACTCAAAACATGAAAGCATGCAGATCTGGACAAGAGGTTCAGACTAAACATCAGAGTGGGGAAGAGATGTGATCTTAATGAATTTGACCATGGAATGATTGTTGGTGCCAGATGGGGTGGTTTGGGTATCACAGAAACTGCTGATCTGGGATTTTCATACACAACAGTCTCTAGTGTTTACAGAGAATGGTGCAAAATACAAAAACATTCAGTGAGTGGCAGTCATATGGGTGAAAATGCCTTACTAATGAGAGAAGTCAGAGGAGAATGGCCAGACTGGTTCAAGCTGACAGGAAGACAACAATAGTGTGCACTAGAGTATTTCTGAATGCACAATATGTCAAACCTTTTAGTGGATGGGCTACTGCAGCATTAGGTACAGGAGGTACCTAATAAGGTGGCCACGGACTGTATCTTGTGCAGTCAGTTATTCCTTGAGTAAGGGAGGAACCAGAATTTTTTTTTAAAAAACACTGTTTTATAAATAAAATAAAGCAGGCACATCTGAAATCTCATCAAAATAATTGCTAGCGGTACTCATGCTATTATTCAAATAGCACAACCCTGACAGGAGGATGGCATCAACATATAGGTAAAGGAAAACAATAATGTGTATTTCGGAGCAGGAACATTAGATAATGAAAGTGTAGAAGGCAACACAATTTCAGGTAGGAGCAGACCAAGTTCAACTATGAGGGTTACAAAGACAAATTTGGAATGTAACAATGTGAAAAAATGCCATCAAATGAATATAATATGATGAATAAGATGAGTTCGCTACAAGCATAGATAGCTATATAGGAAGATGATGCAATGACCATAGCAGAAATATGTCCATTCTAAAATCAAGCTGAGGGATCACCACTAGTTCATTGAAAAGTACAGAAGGGCATACTGTATGGGAATAGTAAATTATCATAGGCTAAAATAATAAGAAAATAAGGGGACAAGGGGACATATGTTTAACATTGTAGATCAGGAAAACAGATGAGATGTAATGAAGAAACATGGATTCATAGTGTACAATTTGAACTAGGTTAAGCTGGTCATTTGCAGAAGATGTACAGATTTTCAAAATGGAACATTGGTCTGAAAGTTTGCCACATTTATTGAATTCATCGTAACTTTTATCTCTTTCACGTTTTAGGTTGCTATGCCAAGTGTCCAGATAATGCTCCTTACTTGGATGAAAATACTATGAAATGTGTTACATTACCTCGGTGCACATGTTATTATGAAGGAAGGATTTTACAACCCGGTGAAATAACAATGAATGATTGTGAAGAATGGTAAAGTCGTCATATTAGTGAATATTTTACATTGTTATGATCTTGAAATCCAAAATTATACCTGTAATAAAACTGAGTTTTGAATCTTTTACATAAGTAACCATTCTTAAAAGGCTATAAGTAATTTTCATCAGTAAACTGCGTTACATGCTTTTTAAGATAAAAAGGATTTTTTATAAAGCATAATCAACCCATTTTGAATTCAGGCATGCAGCTATTTGACATATTCCAATTTAGATGAACTATACAAAAACATTTAAAACTTTAAGTTCTCTGATATAAAATATAAAACATTTTATTTAAAATCTTTGTTAATTTCTTTTTTGAACAAAGATAAAAATAATTGTCTTTGAAATCCTTCTCAGCTGCCACTCTCACTCACCTATTTCAATGATTTTGTTGTGCAGTATGTACTTCCATTAATTCTTTTGTACCCCTAACAAAGGCCTGCTTCCATCCTTCATTTTCTTTGTTCACTGTACCCCATGACCATTCATCCATCTCAGAGTCCATCCCTTAATAATAATCCTTCATTCCTGCATTATATTTTAATTTTTGCTGTGAATAATGAATATGTATTTGATATCACCCCTTTAAAGCTTAACTGATTCAGATATTGCAATGATGTTCTATACAATAGTCTAATCCAGAGTGCTCACTAAGTGGCCATGAATGAACCAAAAAAATTTTTTAAAGATCCTCAAGTCTCTTGTTCACTCTGTTATTCATTCTACACTGAGACAGTACATTAAATAGCTTTTGCATTTTAAAAACCACATGAGGACTTTGCCCTTGGTGATGATTTTATAACAGACAGGGTTTTTTCTCTTTCTGCTTCCTTTTTGTATTCATTTTGTTATCCATCATCTCTTTGTTGGTGTAAAAACGTCTTTGTTTTTATTTATAGTGTGTGCCACAACGGAATCACAACTTGCAGACGTAAGTAATGTTTTCTAGCATTTATGTGTTAAAAGAATTAGTATTTATAAAGAATTATTATTTTTTCACTACATGAGAATGTTCACTGATTTGCAGTGCATTATTAATCATATCAATAGTTGTACTTATATTTTTTTATTTTAAATATATCTGAAATACTATATATCCTGAAATTCCAAATGCCAAGAATGAATTAATGCAGCAACAAACTAGCAAAGAAAAATTGGTTTAAGATTATTACCAAAGTTCCCTCTAATTTGTAAAGACCAGTGTGTTCAAAAGTCTTCGGCTACAAATTTTTTGCCCAGTGACAACAATGTAAACTGATGTTTTGAGTGGAAATAAACCTGAAGCTATTCCGAGGGTAATAAACTATCAAGTCCAGTTTGTTGTTCACTGTTTAAAAGACATAAAATGACTGGCAATAAGAACTTTGATATCCGCTGAATTTGATCATTTTAGCTCTCTGCACTCTCACAAAACATACGTAGCAGGCATGTAGTGGGTAATGAAGGATTTTCTTGCTGGAGCTTTTGCACACCATTCATATGTGATTTGTTTGCTAAATGACACTTTAAGAAGTCAAGTTTTCAAATATCACTCCTCTTCTTCCCACTTGCAAATTCTCTAGCAACTTTTGTTTCATGACAATATACGCAGGTAACATCAGTTTCGGTATTGTACATAACATTCTTGTAGCTGCATGTTCCTGGCCTCATGAGCTTTCAGTGTAGTAGTTTCTACTGTTTCATTAAACCATTCCGCTTTCAATGAGCTAGCAGTTCTTCAGCACCTCACACCCTTTGCTTCTTTGGAATTCAACATAGTGAATCAATAATTTTTTTCAATAAAAACAGTATAAATAAGCCAGTCCTAAAATCTGCAGACAAATCATCACAACTCCACGTTGTCAACAACCTCTGCATCAGAAACTGGAAAAGGAATTGTGATAGTGTACGATTGTGAAATGTTGTTGTTGGTCCTTCGTCGGAGTCAAAGACGACCACGACTTCTGTCAGGTGGAGGGTTTGTGACTGTGGGTCCAGAGGTGACTGGTGAGGCCAATCCGGGCCCTGAAAGCTCGCCCACATGTGGGACACATGAGGATAGGTGCTGCAGTGGAAGTGGAGGTAGCTCGAGCCTTGCGCGTAGCACATTTCCTCTGAGCTTCTGCGGTGTGTCTGATTTCTGCTGCATACGCTCCTTTAGTGGTCCTGCACCACCAGGTTGGGCAGTCCAGGGCAAGCGATTCCCAGCTACTGGGATTGATGTTGCGGTCTTTGAGGGACACTTTGAGGCAGTCTTTGAAACGTTTCTTCTGCCCTCCAACTGAGCACTTGCCCTGGCTCAGCTCTCTATATAGCAGTTGTTTTGGTAGTCGACTGTCAGACATCCTGACGACATCCTGGCTTGGGCCTTCTGTAGGAGGGTGTTGACGCTGCGGGTGCTAGCCCGCTCCAGGACCTTCGTGTCTGGGACTTCGTCCTGCCATCGTACGTGGAGAAGTCTGCGGAGGCAGCTCAAGTGGAAGTGGTATACTTAACATGCCAACAAGGTAGAGCTTTTGAGAGCAGCTTAAATTCCTTTGCGCACTAGTAGTAAAAAGATGTGTGCCTGCACACACCTTAGAGGGAACATTGATTATAAAGTATCATTTTTTTTTTAAAAAGTAAAACAGTAAGGCCAGAATCTGCTAAGCAACTTGCTCACTGGATCAAACTGTAGTCAAACTTCAGTTTTCAATTTCTATCACAACTTCAACAGAAAAGCTGTGGAAAACCTAAAGATATATAAGCTACTTACTGACAGCAGCGGGAACAAAATGAAGATGTGTATAATTTGGTTGTAGTGTACCATACCTTTTCAGACCCAAAATTCAGACTGATCTCTTGAAAGTTATAAGGTCATCAGGTAGGAGCTTAAGAAGCGAGAAGAAGACATGAGAACACCTTGGTGAATAGGATTAAGAAAGACACTTAACATTCTATATGTATATGAAGACGGACAGATGACTAGAATTAGACTGGGACCACTTAAAGGAGGGAAACATGCCCAGAGGTGAAGAAGGTAGCGGAGGCCTTTTATGAATACTTTGCTATGGTGTTCCTCGGAGAGAGGGACTTGTCAGCATAGAAGATGCTAACATGATGGAGCATGGTGAGATTAAGAAGTGCTGGAGTAGGAGCAGAGGATTGGAGGATGGCAAATGTTATTCTGTTTTCAAGAAAGGTAATAGGAATAATCCTAGGAATTATAGACTGGTGAACCTATGTCAGTGGTGAGCAAACTAATGATGAGGATTCATAGAGACAGGATTTACAAGGGTTTGGAGAAGCATAGTTTTATTAGGGATTGGTGGTGTGGCTTTGTGATGGGCAGATATCTTGTCTCACCAGCCTGATTGACTTTTTTGAGGAGGTGATAAAACAATTAGATGAAGGTAGAAATGTGGATGTGGTGCATATGGAATTTAATGAGGCATTTGACAATGTCATCCAAAAATCATGAAGTGTGGGATCTAGGGAAACTTGGCTATGTGGAATCAGAATTAGCATGCCTACAGGTGGTAGCAGATGGAATATATTCTGCCTGGAATTTGGTAACCGATGGTGTTCCAAGGGGATCTGTTCTGGCACCCCTAAAATATTTGTTGTATTTACAAATGACTTGGATGAAGAAGTAGAAACGTGGGTCAGCAAGTGTGCAACTGACATGGTTGGTGGGTATTGTGGATAGTGTGGAAGGTTGTCATAGGCAACAGTGGGATGTAGGCAGGATGCAGAGATGGGTGGCAAAAGAGCAGATGGAATTCAATCTGTAAAAGTTTGAAATGATAAACTTTTCAAGGCAGAGTATAAGGATAATGGCAGGATTCTTAGTAGTGTTGAAGAAAAGAGGGATCTTGAAGTCAATAGACTTCAATTGCCACACAAGTCAATAAGGTGGCTAAGAACACATACAGGGTGCTGGCCTTCATTATTTGGAGGAATTGGATTCTAGAGTTGCAAAGTATTGTTGCACCACCATAAAATTCTGGTTAGAATACTGTGTTCGTTTCTGGTCACCTCATTACAGTATGGATGTGGAAGTTTTAGAGAGGGTGCAAGGGAGATTTACCAGGATGTTGTCTCCTTGCAGTCCCATAACTAGTGATGCTTTCCCTCACTAATTATGCATAGAATGATACAGTAATGGATCAGGCCCTTCGACCCACTATAGTGTGCTGAACGAAATACATTGGGAAATGCACAAATACACTAATGGCTTCTGTCTACACAATGCCTAATCCCTTCGATTTCCTGCATATCTATGTTTCTTTCTGAAAGTCTGCTAATTCCCTGTATCATATCTCCTTCCATTACCACGAATGGAGGGACAATCAAGGCACCCACAACACACTGTGCCCTGAACATCTCCTTTAAACTTAAATCCCTTTCACTTCAACGCTAGGAAAAATATACTGGCTGGTTACTATATCTTCCATAATCTGAAAAAACTCTATCAGATCTCTACTCAGCCTCTACTGCTCCAAAGAAAACAAGCCAGGTTTGCCTAAACTTTCCATATAGCGCATGCCCCTTAATCCAGGTAGTATACTGGAAGGCCTTTCCTGCACCATCTCCAAAGCCTCCTATCATGGGGCTGGAGGCACCACTACCACCACAATGGGTAAGTGAATAACATAGTCATTTTATTGCTTCCTCTCATGTCAGCCATTTTAATTTGTAAAATATGTTGTATATTGATTCCACTATTAATGCATCATGTTTCAAGTTGAACATAATGGACATTCATTAATTTGTTCACAGAAATAACAACACCACCAGCACCAATGACCAGCACTGAATCTATGACCATTTCCACAACCAATGAGTGATGCCTTCTCTCAATGTACACTGACTAATTTTTTTTTGTTTTAGTTGTGAAACTGCTCATTTACTCTATTAACAGATGTGCATTATTGACCATATATCCTCAGTCTCTCACGCTTGCAGCAAGCACATCATGGAGTTGAATTACACACCAAAGATCTGACGATTCAAAACATTGGTATCTTATTCCAGTACACAGGAAAAGCTGCCAAGTGTAATCTACTGACAGTTTAGACTTTACATTGTCAACTATTCCTCATTATTAGAAATGGAAGTTGCAAATTGCACTACACTGCATGAAATGAGTTTCTATTCACACCCACCAAATGTTGGTCATTTGACAGAATGGCTCAAATGTTCAGATGAACCATTTAAGAAATACTCTTTCTATGAGCAATGTAGTTATATATTTGCAGTAATTTTGGTCACTCTCATTTACGCAATCAGTTCTTATTTGTGCAGAATATGCTGATACACTCTCACATTTGCCAATGTTCCAATTGAATGTCACGGTTGTTTGTACATTTGCTTGCAGTAGAAATAACAACAAAACAATAAATGGAGATAACAACTGAATCTACAACCAGTTCCACAACAGGCAAATGATGCCTTCTTTTAATGTTAATTCACTGATATTTTAATCAAAATACTGCTGATACACTCCACAAATATATATATAGTACCTGCCCTTTATCGTCTGTGTCACAAGTCTTTCAATTTAGGCACTCTAGCTCATGGAACTACATTTGCATTCAGAGCACTGCAGTTGGATAAATAAGTATACATTTGCTTCCTCTGTTATAATTGCCTTTATTATGTTGCAGCAGAAACAACTTCCAAGGCTGCTGAATAGTCCGCTACTACCTCAATGGGTAGATAAATAACAGTCATTTTATTGCTTCCTATCATATCAGACACTTTTTAAGTTGTACAATATGTTGAATGATGGTCCTGCTATTAGTCTGACAAATGTATTATGGTGCAAGTTGAATGTAATGACCATTCATAAATTTGTTCACAGAAGTAACAACAGCAGCAACAACAACCACTGAATCTACGACCAGTTCAACAACAGGTGAATGATGTCTTCTATCAGTGTATACAGACCATTTTCTTTTGTTTTAGTTTTAAAACTGCTCATATACTCTATAAGCTCCTGTGTAGTATCGGGCATTTATCCTCAGTGTTTCAACAATTGCAGTTCAGCATGGCATTAAACTGCATTTGTAGACTGAGCTGTGCTGCTGCAGTAGATTAGGTATTAACTGTTTTCTGGTATATTGAGTTCCGTTTATATTTTTGCAGAAGAGACAACTACCACAGTGACAACAAGCACCACTACTTTCACGACAGGTGAGTGAAGCCAATGAAGGTTTATCCCGCATTCTCTGTTATCATCTTTAATTTTGTGCAGAATGTAGATTGTTTGCTCTGCTGTTGGATCTTCCAATGTATCACATTTCAAGGTGAGCCTAATCACTTTTAATGAATTTTTTCACAGAAGAAACAACAACAACACCAACCACAACTAAATCTACGACCACTTCAACAACAGGTGAGACATGTACACAGATCAATGTAAACTGATCGAATTACTTTTATTAAAACACTGTCCATAGGCTCCACAATATCATGCACAGTGTCCGGCCTTCACACTCCACGTCTGTGACTTCAGTTCATGGAACTGCAGATACAGTCAGTCACAAGACATCGAGTTGTACAGCACAGGGAAGGCCAACGTTAGAGTCTTCTGGCTTCACTATGGATGGTGTTACAACTCAGAACAATAGTAGTGTAGCTGTGCTCACATTTTGTTTTCAACTTTCCATCATCCTTAATGAAAATTACAGACTCTTGCCTTTTCAGCACTTCAGTTTACACCTAACACAGGGAATTGAAACATAGAAATATAGAAAATCCGCAGCAAAATACAGGCCCTTCAGCCCACAATGTTGTGTCAAACATCTACCTGATCTAGAAATTACTTAGGGTTACCCATAGCCGTCTATTGTTCTGAGCACCATGAACTTATCCAAAAGTGTTATAAAAGACCCGATCGTATCAGCCTCCACCACCATTGATGGCAGCTTCCTCCACGCACTCACCACTCTCTGCCTAAGAAAGTTACGCTGACATCTCAATGGTTATTGATTTGAACATTAAATTAACAAGTCTGCAGACTATTTTGTCAGAAATTGAATGCATTCCTTTCTGCAAATGATCACTCATTACACCAGTCAAAATCTGCTACCTTGAATAAGAGCTCCGTCATGAATAGCGAAATCAGGAATCTAAGATTGAGATTCCAATGGGGATAGCCTTTTGGTCTCTGCCATGGACATCTGATTACACCACCATGAGCATTGCTGACATCTTGAGATGAGGATATGAGAAGCAGAACTGCAGAGTTATGAGGTGTTGTTGCTGATACATCTGTCTCTGATAGTTTGAAGTGATGGATGTTGTTTATTACTTATCCAATCTGTCATTAATTTCCATGATTCCCGAGCATTACACCTGTCAGCTACAACAGAACACCAGTATCTCGAATGCAGATCACACTCATTGCCCATTGCATGATGACCATTTAATGTAGAGCCTGTATAAGTGAATATTGTTGCTGTTTGGTTTCAGATTTTCAGTTTGGTGTCACTTGCTGAAAGTAATTCACACCTTTAATCTGCACAATAAATGTCATTTATATCAGCAGTTCCAGAACTGTTGAGTGAAGTCTTTCCAAAATGTTTATCAACAGATACACGAGCCAAATGACATTAATAACTCTACAAATCTGTGTGATGTATCTGATCATGATCAAATATGCTTTCTCTTTCACACTTACAGTTCAGCACATCATTACACACCAAAAAATTGAAGAGTGAAAGGAAATTGCTACTTTATTGCAACACACAGTAAATGTCGCAAATTAATCTCTACTGATTAAATAGTCTTTAGGTTTTTAAGTATTCTGCATTTATTCTCAGTGTTTCAACGATTGCTGTTCAGCATAGTATTAAACTGCATTTGCAGACTGAGCTGTGCTGCTGCAGTAGATTAGGTATTAACTGTTTTCCTGTATATTGAGTGCCTTTTATATTTTTGCAGAAGAGACAACTACCACAACGACACCAAGCACCACTACTTCCACAATAGGTGAGTGAAACCAATGAAGGTTTATCCCGCATCCTCTGTCATCGTCTTTTATTTTGTGCAGAATGTAGATTGTTTGCTCTGCTGTTGGATCTTCCAATGTATCACACTTCAAGGTGAGCCTAATTGCTTTTAATGAATTTTTTCACAGTAGAAACAACAACACCAACAACAACAACCACAACTGAATCTACGACCACTTCAACAACAGGTGATTGATGTACACTGATCAATTTATTTTTATTAAAACGGAGTGCATAGGCTCCACAAACTCATGCACAGTGTCCGGCCTTCACCCTCCACATCTGTGACTTCAGTTCATGGAACTGCAGATAGAGTCAGTCACAAGACATCAAGTAGTGCAGCACAGGGAAGGCCAACGTTAGAGTCTTCTGGCTTCACTATGCATGGTGTTCCAACTCAGAACAGTAGTAGTGTACCTGTGCTCACATTTTGTTTTCAACTTTCCATCATCCTTAATGAGAATTACAGTCTCTTGTCTTTTCAGCACTTCAGTTTACATCTAAAACAAGCCAGAGAAACATAGAAATATAGAAAACCTACAGCGCAATAAAGGCCCTTCAGCCAAAAATGTTCTGTCAAACATCGACCTGCTCTAGAAATTACTTAGGCTTACCCATAGCGCTCTATCGTTCTGAGCACCATGAACTTATCCAAAAGTGTTTTAAAAGACCCGATCGTATCAGCCTCCACCACCATTGATGGCAGCTTCCTCCACGCACTCACCACTCTCTGCCTAAGAAAGTTACGCTGACATCTCAATGGTTATTGATTTGAACATTAAATTAACAAGTCTGCACACTATTTCGTCAGAAATTGAATGCATTCCTTTCTTCAAATGATCACTCATTACACCAGTCAAAATATGCTACCTTGAGTAAGAGCTCCGTCATGAATAGCGAAATCAGGAATCTAAGATTGAGATTCCAATGGGGATAGTCTTTTGGTCTCTGCCATGGACAGCTTATTACACCACCATGAGCATTGCTGATGTCTTGAGATGAGGATATGAGAAGCAGAACTGCAGAGTTATGAGGTGTTGTTGCTGATACATCTGTCTCTGATAGTTTGAAGTGATGGATGTTGTTTATTACTTATCCAATCTGTCATTAATTTCCATGATTCCCGAGCATTACACCTGTCAGCTACAACAGAACACCAGTATCTCGAATGCAGATCACACTCATTGCCCATTGCATGATGACCATTTAATGTAGAGCCTGTATAAGTGAATATTGTTGCTGTTTGGTTTCAGATTTTCAGTTTGGTGTCACTTGCTGAAAGTAATTCACACCTTTAATCTGCACAATAAATCTCATTTATATCAGCCGTTCCAGAACTGTTGAATGAAGTCTTGCCAAAATGTTTATCAACAGATACACGAGCCAAATGACATTAATAACTCTAGAAACCTGGGTGATGTATCTGATCATGATCGGATATGCTTTCTCTTTCACACTTACAGTTCAGCACATGATTACACGCCAAAACATTGAAGATTGAATGAAAATTGCTACTGTATTGCAACACAGCGTAAATGCTGAAAATTAATATCTACTGACTAAATAGACTTCAGGTTTTTAAATATTCCACATTTATTCTCAGTGTTTCAACAATTGCAGTTCAGCATGGGATTAAACTGCATTTGTAGACTGAGCTGTGCTGCTGCAGTAGATTAGGTATTAATTGTTTTCTTGTATATTGAGTGCCTTTTATATTTTTGCAGGAGAGACAACTACCACAACGACACCAAGCACCACTACTTCCACAATAGGTGAGTGAAGCCAATGAAGGTTTATCCCGCATCCTCTGTCATCGTCTTTTATTTTGTGCAGAATGTAGATTGTTTGCTCTGCTGTTGGATCTTCCAATGTATCACATTTCAAGGTGAGCATAATTGCTATGAATGAATTTTTTCACAGTAGAAACAACAACACCAACAATAACAACCACAACTGAATCTACGACCACTTCAACAACAGGTGAGTGATGTACACTGATCAATGTACACTGATCGATTTATTTTTTATTAAAACACAGTGCATAGGCTCCACAAACTCAGGCACAGTGTCTGGCCTTCACCCTCCACATCTGTGACTTCAGTTCATGGAACTGCAGATAGAGTCAGTCACAAGACATCAAGTAGTGCAGCACAGGGAAGGCCAACGTTAGAGTCTTCTGGCTTCACTATGCATGGTGTTCCAACTCAGAACAGTAGTAGTGTACCTGTGCTCACATTTTGTTTTCAACTTTCCATCATCCTTAATGAGAATTACAGTCTCTTGTCTTTTCAGCACTTCAGTTTACATCTAAAACAAGCCAGAGAAACATAGAAATATAGAAAACCTACAGCGCAATAAAGGCCCTTCAGCCAAAAATGTTCTGTCAAACATCGACCTGCTCTAGAAATTACTTAGGCTTACCCATAGCGCTCTATCGTTCTGAGCACCATGAACTTATCCAAAAGTGTTTTAAAAGACCCGATCGTATCAGCCTCCACCACCATTGATGGCAGCTTCCTCCACGCACTCACCACTCTCTGCCTAAGAAAGTTACGCTGACATCTCAATGGTTATTGATTTGAACATTAAATTAACAAGTCTGCACACTATTTCGTCAGAAATTGAATGCATTCCTTTCTTGAAATGATCACTCATTACACCAGTCAAAATATGCTACCTTGAATAAGAGCTCCGTCATGAATAGCGAAATCAGGAATCTAAGATTGAGATTCCAATGGGGATAGCCTTTTGGTCTCTGCCATGGACATCTTATTACACCACCATGAGCATTGCTGACATCTTGAGATGAGGATATGAGAAGCAGAACTGCAGAGTTATGATGTGTTGTTGCTGATACATCTGTCTCTGATAGTTTGAAGTGATGGATGTTGTTTATTACTTATCCAATCTGTCATTAATTTCCATGATTCCCGAGCATTACACCTGTCAGCTACAACAGAACACCAGTATCTCGAATGCAGATCACACTCATTGCCCATTGCATGATGACCATTTAATGTAGAGCCTGTATAAGTGAATATTATTGCTGTTTGGTTTCAGATTTTCAGTTTGGTGTCACTTGCTGAAAGTAATTCACACCTTTAATCTGCACAATAAATGTCATTTATATCAGCAGTTCCAGAACTGTTGAGTGAAGTCTTTCCAAAATGTTTATCAACAGATACACGAGCCAAATGACATTAATAACTCTACAAATCTGTGTGATGTATCTGATCATGATCAAATATGCTTTCTCTTTCACACTTACAGTTCAGCACATCATTACACACCAAAAAATTGAAGAGTGAAAGGAAATTGCTACTTTATTGCAACACACAGTAAATGTCGCAAATTAATCTCTACTGATTAAATAGTCTTTAGGTTTTTAAGTATTCTGCATTTATTCTCAGTGTTTCAACGATTGCTGTTCAGCATAGCATTAAACTGCATTTGCAGACTGAGCTGTGCTGCTGCAGTAGATTAGGTATTAACTGTTTTCCTGTATATTGAGATCCTTTTATATTTTTGCAGAAGAGACAACTACCACAACGACACCAAGCACCACTACTTCCACAATAGGTGAGTGAAACCAATGAAGGTTTATCCCGCATCCTCTGTCATCGTCTTTTATTTTGTGCAGAATGTAGATTGTTTGCTCTGCTGTTGGATCTTCCAATGTATCACACTTCAAGGTGAGCCTAATTGCTTTTAATGAATTTTTTCACAGTAGAAACAACAACACCAACAACAACAACCACAACTGAATCTACGACCACTTCAACAACAGGTGATTGATGTACACTGATCAATTTATTTTTATTAAAACGGAGTGCATAGGCTCCACAAACTCATGCACAGTGTCCGGCCTTCACCCTCCACATCTGTGACTTCAGTTCATGGAACTGCAGATAGAGTCAGTCACAAGACATCGAGTTGTACAGCACAGGGAAGGCCAACGTTAGAGTCTTCTGGCTTCACTATGGATGGTGTTCCAACTCAGAACAATAGTCGTGTACCTGTGCTCACATTTTGTTTTCAACTTTCCATCATCCTTAATGAGAATTACAGTCTCTTGTCTTTTCTTTCTTTCCTTTCTTTCTTTTTCAATCTTTTTATTGAGTTTCATATATATATATATATAAGAAAAAACATAACATAATAATCAATAGGTTATAAATACAATAGACTTGAAATTACATTAGTAATAGGATAATAATATCCTAGTCTCTTGTCTTTTCTGCACTTCAGTTTACACCTAACACAGGGAATTGAAACATAGAAATATAGAAACTCTGCAGCAAAATACAGGCCCTTCAGCCAAAAATGTTCTGTCAAACATCGACCTGCTCTAGAAATTACTTAGGCTTACCCATAGCCCTCTATCGTTCTGAGCACCATGAAGTGTTTTAAAAGACCCGATCGTATCAGCCTCCACCACCATTGATGGCAGCTTCCTCCACGCACTCACCACTCTCTGCCTAAGAAAGTTACACTGACATCTCAATGGTTATTGATTTGAACATTAAATTAACAAGTCTGCACACTATTTCATCAGAAATTGAATGCATTCCTTTCTTCAAATGATCACTCATTACACCAGTCAAAATATGCTACCTTGAATAAGAGCTCCGTCATGAATAGCGAAATCAGGAATCTAAGATTGAGATTCCAATGGGGATAGCCTTTTGGTCTCTGCCATGGACATCTGATTACACCACCATGAGAATTGCTGACGTCTTGAGATGAGGATATGAGAAGCAGAGCTGCAGAGTTATGATGTGTTGTTGCTGATACATCTGTCTCTGATAGTTTGGAGTGATGGATGTTGTATATTACATATCCAATCTGTCATTTATTTCCATGATTCCCGAGCATTACACCTGTCAGCTACAACAGAACACCAGTATCTCGAATGCAGATCACACTCATTGCCCATTGCATGATGACCATTTAATGTAGAGCCTGTATAAGTGAATATTATTGCTGTTTGGTTTCAGATTTTCAGTTTGGTGTCACTTGCTGAAAGTAATTCACACCTTTAATCTGCACAATAAATGTCATTTATATCAGCAGTTCCAGAACTGTTGAGTGAAGTCTTTCCAAAATGTTTATCAACAGATACACGAGCCAAATGACATTAATAACTCTACAAATCTGTGTGATGTATCTGAACATGATCAGATATGCTTTCTCTTTCACACTTACAGTTCAGCACATCATTACACACCAAAAAATTGAAGAGTGAAAGGAAATTGCTACTTTATTGCAACACACAGTAAATGTCGCAAATTAATCTCTACTGATTAAATAGTCTTTAGGTTTTTAAGTATTCTGCATTTATTCTCAGTGTTTCAACGATTGCTGTTCAGCATAGCATTAAACTGCATTTGCAGACTGAGCTGTGCTGCTGCAGTAGATTAGGTATTAACTGTTTTCCTGTATATTGAGTGCCTTTTATATTTTTGCAGAAGAGACAACTACCACAACGACACCAAGCACCACTACTTCCACAATAGGTGAGTGAAACCAATGAAGGTTTATCCCGCATCCTCTGTCATCGTCTTTTATTTTGTGCAGAATGTAGATTGTTTGCTCTGCTGTTGGATCTTCCAATGTATCACACTTCAAGGTGAGCCTAATTGCTTTTAATGAATTTTTTCACAGTAGAAACAACAACACCAACAACAACAACCACAACTGAATCTACGACCACTTCAACAACAGGTGATTGATGTACACTGATCAATTTATTTTTATTAAAACGGAGTGCATAGGCTCCACAAACTCATGCACAGTGTCCGGCCTTCACCCTCCACATCTGTGACTTCAGTTCATGGAACTGCAGATAGAGTCAGGCACAAGACATCGAGTTGTACAGCACAGGGAAGGCCAACGTTAGAGTCTTCTGGCTTCACTATGGATGGTGTTCCAACTCAGAACAATAGTCGTGTACCTGTGCTCACATTTTGTTTTCAACTTTCCATCATCCTTAATGAGAATTACAGTCTCTTGTCTTTTCAGCACTTCAGTTTACATCTAAAACAAGCCAGAGAAACATAGAAATATAGAAAACCTACAGCGCAATAAAGGCCCTTCAGCCAAAAATGTTCTGTCAAACATCGACCTGCTCTAGAAATTACTTAGGCTTACCCATAGCGCTCTATCGTTCTGAGCACCATGAACTTATCCAAAAGTGTTTTAAAAGACCCGATCGTATCAGCCTCCACCACCATTGATGGCAGCTTCCTCCACGCACTCACCACTCTCTGCCTAAGAAAGTTACGCTGACATCTCAATGGTTATTGATTTGAACATTAAATTAACAAGTCTGCACACTATTTCGTCAGAAATTGAATGCATTCCTTTCTTGAAATGATCACTCATTACACCAGTCAAAATATGCTACCTTGAATAAGAGCTCCGTCATGAATAGCGAAATCAGGAATCTAAGATTGAGATTCCAATGGGGATAGCCTTTTGGTCTCTGCCATGGACATCTTATTACACCACCATGAGCATTGCTGACATCTTGAGATGAGGATATGAGAAGCAGAACTGCAGAGTTATGATGTGTTGTTGCTGATACATCTGTCTCTGATAGTTTGAAGTGATGGATGTTGTTTATTACTTATCCAATCTGTCATTAATTTCCATGATTCCCGAGCATTACACCTGTCAGCTACAACAGAACACCAGTATCTCGAATGCAGATCACACTCATTGCCCATTGCATGATGACCATTTAATGTAGAGCCTGTATAAGTGAATATTATTGCTGTTTGGTTTCAGATTTTCAGTTTGGTGTCACTTGCTGAAAGTAATTCACACCTTTAATCTGCACAATAAATGTCATTTATATCAGCAGTTCCAGAACTGTTGAGTGAAGTCTTTCCAAAATGTTTATCAACAGATACACGAGCCAAATGACATTAATAACTCTACAAATCTGTGTGATGTATCTGATCATGATCAAATATGCTTTCTCTTTCACACTTACAGTTCAGCACATCATTACACACCAAAAAATTGAAGAGTGAAAGGAAATTGCTACTTTATTGCAACACACAGTAAATGTCGCAAATTAATCTCTACTGATTAAATAGTCTTTAGGTTTTTAAGTATTCTGCATTTATTCTCAGTGTTTCAACGATTGCTGTTCAGCATAGCATTAAACTGCATTTGCAGACTGAGCTGTGCTGCTGCAGTAGATTAGGTATTAACTGTTTTCCTGTATATTGAGATCCTTTTATATTTTTGCAGAAGAGACAACTACCACAACGACACCAAGCACCACTACTTCCACAATAGGTGAGTGAAACCAATGAAGGTTTATCCCGCATCCTCTGTCATCGTCTTTTATTTTGTGCAGAATGTAGATTGTTTGCTCTGCTGTTGGATCTTCCAATGTATCACACTTCAAGGTGAGCCTAATTGCTTTTAATGAATTTTTTCACAGTAGAAACAACAACACCAACAACAACAACCACAACTGAATCTACGACCACTTCAACAACAGGTGATTGATGTACACTGATCAATTTATTTTTATTAAAACGGAGTGCATAGGCTCCACAAACTCATGCACAGTGTCCGGCCTTCACCCTCCACATCTGTGACTTCAGTTCATGGAACTGCAGATAGAGTCAGTCACAAGACATCGAGTTGTACAGCACAGGGAAGGCCAACGTTAGAGTCTTCTGGCTTCACTATGGATGGTGTTCCAACTCAGAACAATAGTCGTGTACCTGTGCTCACATTTTGTTTTCAACTTTCCATCATCCTTAATGAGAATTACAGTCTCTTGTCTTTTCTTTCTTTCCTTTCTTTCTTTTTCAATCTTTTTATTGAGTTTCATATATATATATATATAAGAAAAAACATAACATAATAATCAATAGGTTATAAATACAATAGACTTGAAATTACATTAGTAATAGGATAATAATATCCTAGTCTCTTGTCTTTTCTGCACTTCAGTTTACACCTAACACAGGGAATTGAAACATAGAAATATAGAAACTCTGCAGCAAAATACAGGCCCTTCAGCCAAAAATGTTCTGTCAAACATCGACCTGCTCTAGAAATTACTTAGGCTTACCCATAGCCCTCTATCGTTCTGAGCACCATGAAGTGTTTTAAAAGACCCGATCGTATCAGCCTCCACCACCATTGATGGCAGCTTCCTCCACGCACTCACCACTCTCTGCCTAAGAAAGTTACACTGACATCTCAATGGTTATTGATTTGAACATTAAATTAACAAGTCTGCACACTATTTCATCAGAAATTGAATGCATTCCTTTCTTCAAATGATCACTCATTACACCAGTCAAAATATGCTACCTTGAATAAGAGCTCCGTCATGAATAGCGAAATCAGGAATCTAAGATTGAGATTCCAATGGGGATAGCCTTTTGGTCTCTGCCATGGACATCTGATTACACCACCATGAGAATTGCTGACGTCTTGAGATGAGGATATGAGAAGCAGAGCTGCAGAGTTATGATGTGTTGTTGCTGATACATCTGTCTCTGATAGTTTGGAGTGATGGATGTTGTATATTACATATCCAATCTGTCATTTATTTCCATGATTCCCGAGCATTACACCTGTCAGCTACAACAGAACACCAGTATCTCGAATGCAGATCACACTCATTGCCCATTGCATGATGACCATTTAATGTAGAGCCTGTATAAGTGAATATTATTGCTGTTTGGTTTCAGATTTTCAGTTTGGTGTCACTTGCTGAAAGTAATTCACACCTTTAATCTGCACAATAAATGTCATTTATATCAGCAGTTCCAGAACTGTTGAGTGAAGTCTTTCCAAAATGTTTATCAACAGATACACGAGCCAAATGACATTAATAACTCTACAAATCTGTGTGATGTATCTGAACATGATCAGATATGCTTTCTCTTTCACACTTACAGTTCAGCACATCATTACACACCAAAAAATTGAAGAGTGAAAGGAAATTGCTACTTTATTGCAACACACAGTAAATGTCGCAAATTAATCTCTACTGATTAAATAGTCTTTAGGTTTTTAAGTATTCTGCATTTATTCTCAGTGTTTCAACGATTGCTGTTCAGCATAGCATTAAACTGCATTTGCAGACTGAGCTGTGCTGCTGCAGTAGATTAGGTATTAACTGTTTTCTTGTATATTGAGTGCCTTTTATATTTTTGCAGAAGAGACAACTACCACAACGACACCAAGCACCACTACTTCCACAATAGGTGAGTGAAACCAATGAAGGTTTATCCCGCATCCTCTGTCATCGTCTTTTATTTTGTGCAGAATGTAGATTGTTTGCTCTGCTGTTGGATCTTCCAATGTATCACACTTCAAGGTGAGCCTAATTGCTTTTAATGAATTTTTTCACAGTAGAAACAACAACACCAACAACAACAACCACAACTGAATCTACGACCACTTCAACAACAGGTGATTGATGTACACTGATCAATTTATTTTTATTAAAACGGAGTGCATAGGCTCCACAAACTCATGCACAGTGTCCGGCCTTCACCCTCCACATCTGTGACTTCAGTTCATGGAACTGCAGATAGAGTCAGGCACAAGACATCGAGTTGTACAGCACAGGGAAGGCCAACGTTAGAGTCTTCTGGCTTCACTATGGATGGTGTTCCAACTCAGAACAATAGTCGTGTACCTGTGCTCACATTTTGTTTTCAACTTTCCATCATCCTTAATGAGAATTACAGTCTCTTGTCTTTTCAGCACTTCAGTTTACATCTAAAACAAGCCAGAGAAACATAGAAATATAGAAAACCTACAGCGCAATAAAGGCCCTTCAGCCAAAAATGTTCTGTCAAACATCGACCTGCTCTAGAAATTACTTAGGCTTACCCATAGCGCTCTATCGTTCTGAGCACCATGAACTTATCCAAAAGTGTTTTAAAAGACCCGATCGTATCAGCCTCCACCACCATTGATGGCAGCTTCCTCCACGCACTCACCACTCTCTGCCTAAGAAAGTTACGCTGACATCTCAATGGTTATTGATTTGAACATTAAATTAACAAGTCTGCACACTATTTCGTCAGAAATTGAATGCATTCCTTTCTTGAAATGATCACTCATTACACCAGTCAAAATATGCTACCTTGAATAAGAGCTCCGTCATGAATAGCGAAATCAGGAATCTAAGATTGAGATTCCAATGGGGATAGCCTTTTGGTCTCTGCCATGGACATCTTATTACACCACCATGAGCATTGCTGACATCTTGAGATGAGGATATGAGAAGCAGAACTGCAGAGTTATGATGTGTTGTTGCTGATACATCTGTCTCTGATAGTTTGAAGTGATGGATGTTGTTTATTACTTATCCAATCTGTCATTAATTTCCATGATTCCCGAGCATTACACCTGTCAGCTACAACAGAACACCAGTATCTCGAATGCAGATCACACTCATTGCCCATTGCATGATGACCATTTAATGTAGAGCCTGTATAAGTGAATATTATTGCTGTTTGGTTTCAGATTTTCAGTTTGGTGTCACTTGCTGAAAGTAATTCACACCTTTAATCTGCACAATAAATGTCATTTATATCAGCAGTTCCAGAACTGTTGAGTGAAGTCTTTCCAAAATGTTTATCAACAGATACACGAGCCAAATGACATTAATAACTCTACAAATCTGTGTGATGTATCTGATCATGATCAAATATGCTTTCTCTTTCACACTTACAGTTCAGCACATCATTACACACCAAAAAATTGAAGAGTGAAAGGAAATTGCTACTTTATTGCAACACACAGTAAATGTCGCAAATTAATCTCTACTGATTAAATAGTCTTTAGGTTTTTAAGTATTCTGCATTTATTCTCAGTGTTTCAACGATTGCTGTTCAGCATAGCATTAAACTGCATTTGCAGACTGAGCTGTGCTGCTGCAGTAGATTAGGTATTAACTGTTTTCCTGTATATTGAGATCCTTTTATATTTTTGCAGAAGAGACAACTACCACAACGACACCAAGCACCACTACTTCCACAATAGGTGAGTGAAACCAATGAAGGTTTATCCCGCATCCTCTGTCATCGTCTTTTATTTTGTGCAGAATGTAGATTGTTTGCTCTGCTGTTGGATCTTCCAATGTATCACACTTCAAGGTGAGCCTAATTGCTTTTAATGAATTTTTTCACAGTAGAAACAACAACACCAACAACAACAACCACAACTGAATCTACGACCACTTCAACAACAGGTGATTGATGTACACTGATCAATTTATTTTTATTAAAACGGAGTGCATAGGCTCCACAAACTCATGCACAGTGTCCGGCCTTCACCCTCCACATCTGTGACTTCAGTTCATGGAACTGCAGATAGAGTCAGGCACAAGACATCGAGTTGTACAGCACAGGGAAGGCCAACGTTAGAGTCTTCTGGCTTCACTATGGATGGTGTTCCAACTCAGAACAATAGTCGTGTACCTGTGCTCACATTTTGTTTTCAACTTTCCATCATCCTTAATGAGAATTACAGTCTCTTGTCTTTTCAGCACTTCAGTTTACATCTAAAACAGGCCATTGAAACATAGAAATATAGAAAACCTACAGCGCAATAAAGGCCCTTCAGCCAAAAATGTTCTGTCAAACATCGACCTGCTCTAGAAATTACTTAGACTTACCCATAGCCCTCTATCGTTCTGAGCACCATGAAGTGTTTTAAAAGACCCGATCGTATCAGCCTCCACCACCATTGATGGCAGCTTCCTCCACGCACTCACCACTCTCTGCCTAAGAAAGTTACGCTTTCATCTCAATGGTTATTGATTTGAACATTAAATTAACAAGTCTGCACACTATTTCGTCAGAAATTGAATGCATTCCTTTCTTCAAATGATCACTCATTACACCAGTCAAAATATGCTACCTTGAATAAGAGCTCCGTCATGAATAGCGAAATCAGGAATCTAAGATTGAGATTCCAATGGGGATAGCCTTTTGGTCTCTGCCATGGACATCTTATTACACCACCATGAGCATTGCTGACGTCTTGAGATGAGGATATGAGAAGCAGAGCTGCAGAGTTATGATGTGTTGTTGCTGATACATCTGTCTCTGATAGTTTGGAGTGATGGATGTTGTATATTACATATCCAATCTGTCATTTATTTCCATGATTCCCGAGCATTACACCTGTCAGCTACAACAGAACACCAGTATCTCGAATGCAGATCACACTCATTGCCCATTGCATCATGACCATTTAATGTAGAGCCTGTAAAAGTGAATATTGTTTCTGGTTAGTTTCTGATTTTCAGTTTGGTGTCACTTGCTGAAAGTAATTCACACCTTTAATCTGCACAATAAATGTCATTTTTATCAGCAGTTCCACAACTGTTGAGTGAAGTCTTTCCAAAATGTTTTTCAACAGATACACGAGCCAAATGGCATTAATATCTCTACAAATCTGTGTGATGTATCTGATCATGATCAGATATGCATTCTCTTTCACACTTACAGTTCAGCACATCATTACACAGCAAAACATTGAAGAGTGAAAGAAAATTGCTACTTTATTGCAACACACAGTAAATGCTGCAAATTCATATCTACTGACTAAATAGTCTTCAGGTTTTTAACTATTCCGCATTTATTCTCAGTGTTTCAACAATTGCAGTTCAGCATGGGATTAAACTGCAATTGTAGACTGAGCTGTGCTGCTGCAGTAGATTAGGTATTAACTGTTTTCTTGTATATTGAGTGCCTTTTATATTTTTGCAGAAGAGACAACTACCACAACGACACCAAGCACCACTACTTCCACAATAGGTGAGTGAAGCCAATGAAGGTTTATCCCGCATCCTCTGTCATCGTCTTTTATTTTGTGCAGAATGTAGATTGTTTGCTCTGCTGTTGGATCTTCCAATGTATCACATTTCAAGGTGAGCATAATTGCTTTTAATGAATTTTTTCACAGTAGAAACAACAACACCAACAATAACAACCACAACTGAATCTACGACCACTTCAACAACAGGTGAGTGATGTACACTGATCGATTTATTTTTATTAAAACACAGTGCATAGGCTCCACAAACTCAGGCACAGTGTCTGGCCTTCACCCTCCACATCTGTGACTTCAGTTCATGGAACTGCAGATAGAGTCAGTCACAAGACATCAAGTAGTGCAGCACAGGGAAGGCCAACGTTAGAGTCTTCTGGCTTCACTATGCATGGTGTTCCAACTCAGAACAGTAGTAGTGTACCTGTGCTCACATTTTGTTTTCAACTTTCCATCATCCTTAATGAGAATTACAGTCTCTTGTCTTTTCAGCACTTCAGTTTACATCTAAAACAAGCCATAGAAACATAGAAATATAGAAAACCTACAGCGCAATAAAGGCCCTTCAGCCAAAAATGTTCTGTCAAACATCGACCTGCTCTAGAAATTACTTAGGCTTACCCATAGCGCTCTATCGTTCTGAGCACCATGAACTTATCCAAAAGTGTTTTAAAAGACCCGATCGTATCAGCCTCCACCACCATTGATGGCAGCTTCCTCCACGCACTCACCACTCTCTGCCTAAGAAAGTTACGCTGACATCTCAATGGTTATTGATTTGAACATTAAATTAAGTCTGCACACTATTTCGTCAGAAATTGAATGCATTCCTTTCTTGAAATGATCACTCATTACACCAGTCAAAATATGCTACCTTGAATAAGAGCTCCGTCATGAATAGCGAAATCAGGAATCTAAGATTGAGATTCCAATGGGGATAGCCTTTTGGTCTCTGCCATGGACATCTTATTACACCACCATGAGCATTGCTGACATCTTGAGATGAGGATATGAGAAGCAGAACTGCAGAGTTATGATGTGTTGTTGCTGATACATCTGTCTCTGATAGTTTGAAGTGATGGATGTTGTTTATTACTTATCCAATCTGTCATTAATTTCCATGATTCCCGAGCATTACACCTGTCAGCTACAACAGAACACCAGTATCTCGAATGCAGATCACACTCATTGCCCATTGCATGATGACCATTTAATGTAGAGCCTGTATAAGTGAATATTATTGCTGTTTGGTTTCAGATTTTCAGTTTGGTGTCACTTGCTGAAAGTAATTCACACCTTTAATCTGCACAATAAATGTCATTTATATCAGCAGTTCCAGAACTGTTGAGTGAAGTCTTTCCAAAATGTTTATCAACAGATACACGAGCCAAATGACATTAATAACTCTACAAATCTGTGTGATGTATCTGATCATGATCAAATATGCTTTCTCTTTCACACTTACAGTTCAGCACATCATTACACACCAAAAAATTGAAGAGTGAAAGGAAATTGCTACTTTATTGCAACACACAGTAAATGTCGCAAATTAATCTCTACTGATTAAATAGTCTTTAGGTTTTTAAGTATTCTGCATTTATTCTCAGTGTTTCAACGATTGCTGTTCAGCATAGCATTAAACTGCATTTGCAGACTGAGCTGTGCTGCTGCAGTAGATTAGGTATTAACTGTTTTCCTGTATATTGAGTGCCTTTTATATTTTTGCAGAAGAGACAACTACCACAACGACACCAAGCACCACTACTTCCACAATAGGTGAGTGAAACCAATGAAGGTTTATCCCGCATCCTCTGTCATCGTCTTTTATTTTGTGCAGAATGTAGATTGTTTGCTCTGCTGTTGGATCTTCCAATGTATCACACTTCAAGGTGAGCCTAATTGCTTTTAATGAATTTTTTCACAGTAGAAACAACAACACCAACAACAACAACCACAACTGAATCTACGACCACTTCAACAACAGGTGATTGATGTACACTGATCAATTTATTTTTATTAAAACAGAGTGCATAGGCTCCACAAACTCATGCACAGTGTCCGGCCTTCACCCTCCACATCTGTGACTTCAGTTCATGGAACTGCAGATAGAGTCAGGCACAAGACATCGAGTTGTACAGCACAGGGAAGGCCAACGTTAGAGTCTTCTGGCTTCACTATGGATGGTGTTCCAACTCAGAACAATAGTCGTGTACCTGTGCTCACATTTTGTTTTCAACTTTCCATCATCCTTAATGAGAATTACAGTCTCTTGTCTTTTCTTTCTTTCCTTTCTTTCTTTTTCAATCTTTTTATTGAGTTTCATATATATATATAAGAAAAAACATAACATAATAATCAATAGGTTATAAATACAATAGACTTGAAATTACATTAGTAATAGGATAATAATATCCTAGTCTCTTGTCTTTTCTGCACTTCAGTTTACACCTAACACAGGGAATTGAATCATAGAAATATAGAAACTCTGCAGCAAAATACAGGCCCTTCAGCCAAAAATGTTCTGTCAAACATCGACCTGCTCTAGAAATTACTTAGGCTTACCCATAGCCCTCTATCGTTCTGAGCACCATGAAGTGTTTTAAAAGACCCGATCGTATCAGCCTCCACCACCATTGATGGCAGCTTCCTCCACGCACTCACCACTCTCTGCCTAAGAAAGTTACACTGACATCTCAATGGTTATTGATTTGAACATTAAATTAACAAGTCTGCACACTATTTCATCAGAAATTGAATGCATTCCTTTCTTCAAATGATCACTCATTACACCAGTCAAAATATGCTACCTTGAATAAGAGCTCCGTCATGAATAGCGAAATCAGGAATCTAAGATTGAGATTCCAATGGGGATAGCCTTTTGGTCTCTGCCATGAACATCTTATTACACCACCATGAGAATTGCTGACGTCTTGAGATGAGGATATGAGAAGCAGAGCTGCAGAGTTATGATGTGTTGTTGCTGATACATCTGTCTCTGATAGTTTGGAGTGATGGATGTTGTATATTACATATCCAATCTGTCATTTATTTCCATGATTCCCGAGCATTACACCTGTCAGCTACAACAGAACACCAGTATCTCGAATGCAGATCACACTCATTGCCCATTGCATCATGACCATTTAATGTAGAGCCTTTAAAAGTGAATATTGTTTCTGGTTAGTTTCTGATTTTCAGTTTGGTGTCACTTGCTGAAAGTAATTCACACCTTTAATCTGCACAATAAATGTCATTTTTATCAGCAGTTCCACAACTGTTGAGTGAAGTCTTTCCAAAATGTTTTTCAACAGATACACGAGCCAAATGGCATTAATATCTATACAAATCTGTGTGATGTATCTGATCATGATCAGATATGCATTCTCTTTCACACTTACAGTTCAGCACATCATTACACAGCAAAACAATGAAGAGTGAAAGAAAATTGCTACTTTATTGCAACACACAGTAAATGCTGCAAATTCATATCTACTGACTAAATAGTCTTCAGGTTTTTAACTATTCCACATTTATTCTCAGTGTTTCAACAATTGCAGTTCAGCATGTGATTAAACTGCAATTGTAGACTGAGCTGTGCTGCTGCAGTAGATTAGGTATTAACTGTTTTCTTGTATATTGAGTGCCTTTTATATTTTTGCAGAAGAGACAACTACCACAACGACACCAAGCACCACTACTTCCACAATAGGTGAGTGAAACCAATGAAGGTTTATCCCGCATCCTCTGTCATCGTCTTTTATTTTGTGCAGAATGTAGATTGTTTGCTCTGCTGTTGGATCTTCCAATGTATCACACTTCAAGGTGAGCCTAATTGCTTTTAATGAATTTTTTCACAGTAGAAACAACAACACCAACAACAACAACCACAACTGAATCTACGACCACTTCAACAACAGGTGATTGATGTACACTGATCGATTTATTTTTATTGAAACACAGTGCATAGGCTCCACAAACTCATGCACAGTGTCCGGCCTTCACCCTCCACATCTGTGACTTCAGTTCATGGAACTGCAGATAGAGTCAGGCACAAGACATCGAGTTGTACAGCACAGGGAAGGCCAACGTTAGAGTCTTCTGGCTTCACTATGGATGGTGTTCCAACTCAGAACAATAGTCGTGTACCTGTGCTCACATTTTGTTTTCAACTTTCCATCATCCTTAATGAGAATTACAGTCTCTTGTCTTTTCAGCACTTCAGTTTACATCTAAAACAGGCCATTGAAACATAGAAATATAGAAAACCTACAGCGCAATAAAGGCCCTTCAGCCAAAAATGTTCTGTCAAACATCGACCTGCTCTAGAAATTACTTAGGCTTACCCATAGCCCTCTATCGTTCTGAGCACCATGAACTTATCCAAAAGTGTTTTAAAAGACCCGATCGTATCAGCCTCCACCACCATTGATGGCAGCTTCCTCCACGCACTCACCACTCTCTGCCTAAGAAAGTTACGCTGACATCTCAATGGTTATTGATTTGAACATTAAATTAACAAGTCTGCACACTATTTCGTCAGAAATTGAATGCATTCCTTTCTTCAAATGATCACTCATTACACCAGTCAAAATATGCTACCTTGAATAAGAGCTCCGTCATGATTAGCGAAATCAGGAATCTAAGATTGAGATTCCAATGGGGTTAGCCTTTTGGTCTCTGCCATGGACATCTTATTACACCACCATGAGCATTGCTGACGTCTTGAGATGAGGATATGAGAAGCAGAGCTGCAGAGTTATGAGGTGTTGTTGCTGATACATCTGTCTCTGATAGTTCAAAGTGATGGATGTTGTTTATTACTTATCCAATCTGTCATTAATTTCCATGATTCCCGAGCATTACACCTGTCAGCTACAACAGAACACCAGTATCTCGAATGCAGATCACACTCATTGCCCATTGCATGATGACCATTTAATGTAGAGCCTGTATAAGTGAATATTGTTGCTGTTTGGTTTCAGATTTTCAGTTTGGTGTCACTTGCTGAAAGTAATTCACACCTTTAATCTGCACAATAAATCTCATTTATATCAGCCGTTCCAGAACTGTTGAATGAAGTCTTTCCAAAATGTTTATCAACAGATACACGAGCCAAATGACATTAATAACTCTAGAAACCTGTGTGATGTATCTGATCATGATTGGATATGCTTTCTCTTTCACACTTACAGTTCAGCACATGATTACACGCCAAAACATTGAAGATTGAAAGAAAATTGCTACTGTATTGCAACACAGCGTAAATGCTGAAAATTAATATCTACTGACTAAATAGACTTCAGGTTTTTAAATATTCCACATTTATTCTCAGTGTTTCAACAATTGCAGTTCAGCATGGGATTAAACTGCATTTGTAGACTGAGCTGTGCTGCTGCAGTAGATTAGGTATTAATTGTTTTCTTGTATATTGAGTGCCTTTTATATTTATGCAGGAGAGACAACTACCACAATGACACCAAGCACCACTACTTCCACAATAGGTGAGTGAAACCAATGAAGGTTTATCCCGCATCCTCTGTCATCGTCTTTTATTTTGTGCAGAATGTAGATTGTTTGCTCTGCTGTTGGATCTTCCAATGTATCACACTTCAAGGTGAGCCTAATTGCTTTTAATGAATTTTTTCACAGTAGAAACAACAACACCAACAACAACAACCACAACTGAATCTACGACCACTTCAACAACAGGTGATTGATGTACACTGATCAATTTATTTTTATTAAAACGGAGTGCATAGGCTCCACAAACTCATGCACAGTGTCCGGCCTTCACCCTCCACATCCGTGACTTCAGTTCATGGAACTGCAGATAGAGTCAGTCACAAGACATCGAGTTGTACAGCACAGGGAAGGCCAACGTTAGAGTCTTCTGGCTTCACTACGGATGGTGTTCCAACTCAGAACAATAGTCGTGTACCTGTGCTCACATTTTGTTTTCAACTTTCCATCATCCTTAATGAGAATTACAGTCTCTTGTCTTTTCTTTCTTTCCTTTCTTTCTTTTTCAATCTTTTTATTGAGTTTCATATATATATATAAGAAAAAACATAACATAATAATCAATAGGTTATAAATACAATAGACTTGAAATTACATTAGTAATAGGATAATAATATCCTAGTCTCTTGTCTTTTCATCACTTCAGTTTACACCTAACACAGGGAATTGAAACATAGAAATATAGAAACTCTGCAGCAAAATACAGGCCCTTCAGCCAAAAATGTTCTGTCAAACATCGACCTGCTCTAGAAATTACTTAGGCTTACCCATAGCCCTCTATCGTTCTGAGCACCATGAAGTGTTTTAAAAGACCCGATCGTATCAGCCTCCACCACCATTGATGGCAGCTTCCTCCACGCACTCACCACTCTCTGCCTAAGAAAGTTACGCTGACATCTCAATGGTTATTGATTTGAACATTAAATTAACAAGTCTGCACACTATTTCGTCAGAAATTGAATGCATTCCTTTCTTCAAATGATCACTCATTACACCAGTCAAAATATGCTACCTTGAATAAGAGCTCCGTCATGAATAGCGAAATCAGGAATCTAAGATTGAGATTCCAATGGGGATAGCCTTTTGGTCTCTGCCATGGACATCTTATTACACCACCATGAGCATTGCTGACGTCTTGAGATGAGGATATGAGAAGCAGAGCTGCAGAGTTATGATGTGTTGTTGCTGATACATCTGTCTCTGATAGTTTGGAGTGATGTATGTTGTATATTACATATCCAATCTGTCATTTATTTCCATGATTCCCGAGCATTACACCTGTCAGCTACAACAGAACACCAGTATCTCGAATGCAGATCACACTCATTGCCCATTGCATCATGACCATTTAATGTAGAGCCTGTAAAAGTGAATATTGTTTCTGGTTAGTTTCTGATTTTCAGTTTGGTGTCACTTGCTGAAAGTAATTCACACCTTTAATCTGCACAATAAATGTCATTTTTATCAGCAGTTCCACAACTGTTGAGTGAAGTCTTTCCAAAATGTTTTTCAACAGATACACGAGCCAAATGGCATTAATATCTCTACAAATCTGTGTGATGTATCTGATCATGATCAGATATGCATTCTCTTTCACACTTACAGTTCAGCACATCATTACACAGCAAAACATTGAAGAGTGAAAGAAAATTGCTACTTTATTGCAACACACAGTAAATGCTGCAAATTCATATCTACTGTCTAAATAGTCTTCAGGTTTTTAACTATTCCGCATTTATTCTCAGTGTTTCAACAATTGCAGTTCAGCATGGGATTAAACTGCAATTGTAGACTGAGCTGTGCTGCTGCAGTAGATTAGGTATTAACTGTTTTCTTGTATATTGAGTGCCTTTTATATTTTTGCAGAAGAGACAACTACCACAACGACACCAAGCACCACTACTTCCACAATAGGTGAGTGAAACCAATGAAGGTTTATCCCGCATCCTCTGTCATCGTCTTTTATTTTGTGCAGAATGTAGATTGTTTGCTCTGCTGTTGGATCTTCCAATGTATCACATTTCAAGGTGAGCATAATTGCTATGAATGAATTTTTTCACAGTAGAAACAACAACACCAACAATAACAACCACAACTGAATCTACGACCACTTCAACAACAGGTGAGTGATGTACACTGATCAATGTACACTGATCGAATTATTTTTATTAAAACACAGTGCATAGGCTCCACAAACTCATGCACAGTGTCCGGCCTTCACCCTCCACATCTGTGACTTCAGTTCATGGAACTGCAGATAGAGTCAGTCACAAGACATCGAGTTGTACAGCACAGGGAAGGCCAACGTTAGAGTCTTCTGGCTTCACTATGGATGGTGTTCCAACTCAGAACAATAGTCGTGTACCTGTGCTCACATTTTGTTTTCAACTTTCCATCATCCTTAATGAGAATTACAGTCTCTTGTCTTTTCAGCACTTCAGTTTACATCTAAAACAGGCCATTGAAACATAGAAATATAGAAAACCTACAGCGCAATAAAGGCCCTTCAGCCAAAAATGTTCTGTCAAACATCGACCTGCTCTAGAAATTACTTAGGCTTACCCATAGCCCTCTATCGTTCTGAGCACCATGAACTTATCCAAAAGTGTTTTAAAAGACCCGATCGTATCAGCCTCCACCACCATTGATGGCAGCTTCCTCCACGCACTCACCACTCTCTGCCTAAGAAAGTTACGCTGACATCTCAATGGTTATTGATTTGAACATTAAATTAACAAGTCTGCACACTATTTCGTCAGAAATTGAATGCATTCCTTTCTTCAAATGATCACTCATTACACCAGTCAAAATATGCTACCTTGAATAAGAGCTCCGTCATGAATAGCGAAATCAGGAATCTAAGATTGAGATTCCAATGGGGTTAGCCTTTTGGTCTCTGCCATGGACATCTTATTACACCACCATGAGCATTGCTGACGTCTTGAGATGAGGATATGAGAAGCAGAGCTGCAGAGTTATGAGGTGTTGTTGCTGATACATCTGTCTCTGATAGTTCGAAGTGATGGATGTTGTTTATTACTTATCCAATCTGTCATTAATTTCCATGATTCCCGAGAATTACACCTGTCAGCTACAACAGAACACCAGTATCTCGAATGCAGATCACACTCATTGCCCATTGCATGATGACCATTTAATGTAGAGCCTGTATAAGTGAATATTGTTGCTGTTTGGTTTCAGATTTTCAGTTTGGTGTCACTTGCTGAAAGTAATTCACACCTTTAATCTGCACAATAAATCTCATTTATATCAGCCGTTCCAGAACTGTTGAATGAAGTCTTTCCAAAATGTTTATCAACAGATACACGAGCCAAATGACATTAATAACTCTAGAAACCTGTGTGATGTATCTGATCATGATCGGATATGCTTTCTCTTTCACACTTACAGTTCAGCACATGATTACACGCCAAAACATTGAAGATTGAAAGAAAATTGCTACTGTATTGCAACACAGCGTAAATGCTGAAAATTAATATCTACTGACTAAATAGACTTCAGGTTTTTAAATATTCCACATTTATTCTCAGTGTTTCAACAATTGCAGTTCAGCATGGGATTAAACTGCATTTGTAGACTGAGCTGTGCTGCTGCAGTAGATTAGGTATTAATTGTTTTCTTGTATATTGAGTGCCTTTTATATTTTTGCAGGAGAGACAACTACCACAATGACACCAAGCACCACTACTTCCACAATAGGTGAGTGAAACCAATGAAGGTTTATCCCGCATCCTCTGTCATCGTCTTTTATTTTGTGCAGAATGTAGATTGTTTGCTCTGCTGTTGGATCTTCCAATGTATCACACTTCAAGGTGAGCCTAATTGCTTTTAATGAATTTTTTCACAGTAGAAACAACAACACCAACAACAACAACCACAACTGAATCTACGACCACTTCAACAACAGGTGAGTGATGTACACTGATCAATGTACACTGATCGAATTATTTTTATTAAAACACAGTGCATAGGCTCCACAAACTCATGCACAGTGTCCGGCCTTCACCCTCCACATCTGTGACTTCAGTTCATGGAACTGCAGATAGAGTCAGTCACAAGACATCGAGTTGTACAGCACAGGGAAGGCCAACGTTAGAGTCTTCTGGCTTCACTATGGATGGTGTTCCAACTCAGAACAATAGTCGTGTACCTGTGCTCACATTTTGTTTTCAACTTTCCATCATCCTTAATGAGAATTACAGTCTCTTGTCTTTTCAGCACTTCAGTTTACATCTAAAACAGGCCATTGAAACATAGAAATATAGAAAACCTACAGCGCAATAAAGGCCCTTCAGCCAAAAATGTTCTGTCAAACATCGACCTGCTCTAGAAATTACTTAGGCTTACCCATAGCCCTCTATCGTTCTGAGCACCATGAACTTATACAAAAGTGTTTTAAAAGACCCTATCGTATCAGCCTCCACCACCATTGATGGCAGCTTCCTCCACGCACTCACCACTCTCTGCCTAAGAAAGTTACGCTGACATCTCAATGGTTATTGATTTGAACATTAAATTAACAAGTCTGCACACTATTTCGTCAGAAATTGAATGCATTCCTTTCTTCAAATGATCACTCATTACACCAGTCAAAATATGCTACCTTGAATAAGAGCTCCGTCATGAGTAGCGAAATCAGGAATCTAAGATTGAGATTCCAATGGGGATAGTCTTTTGGTCTCTGCCATGGACATCTTATTACACCACCATGAGCATTGCTGATGTCTTGAGATGAGGATATGAGAAGCAGAGCTGCAGAGTTATGATGTGTTGTTGCTGATACATCTGTCTCTGATAGTTTGGAGTGATGGATGTTGTATATTACATATCCAATCTGTCATTTATTTCCATGATTCCCGAGCATTACACCTGTCAGCTACAACAGAACACCAGTATCTCGAATGCAGATCACACTCATTGCCCATTGCATCATGACCATTTAATGTAGAGCCTGTAAAAGTGAATATTGTTGCTTTTTAGTTTCAGATTTTCAGTTTGGTGTCACTTGCTGAAAGTAATTCACACCTTTAATCTGCACAATAAATGTCATTTTTATCAGCAGTTCCACAACTGTTGAGTGAAGTCTTTCCAAAATGTTTTTCAACAGATACACGAGCCAAATGGCATTAATATCTCTACAAATCTGTGTGATGTATCTGATCATGATCAGATATGCGTTCTCTTTCACACTTACAGTTCAGCACATCATTACACAGCAAAACATTGAAGAGTGAAAGAAAATTGCTACTTTATTGCAACACACAGTAAATGCTGCAAATTCATATCTACTGACTAAATAGTCTTCAGGTTTTTAACTATTCCGCATTTATTCTCAGTGTTTCAACAATTGCAGTTCAGCATGTGATTAAACTGCAATTGTAGACTGAGCTGTGCTGCTGCAGTAGATTAGGTATTAACTGTTTTCTTGTATATTGAGTGCCTTTTATATTTTTGCAGAAGAGACAACTACCACAACGACACCAAGCACCACTACTTCCACAATAGGTGAGTGAAACCAATGAAGGTTTATCCCGCATCCTCTGTCATCGTCTTTTATTTTGTGCAGAATGTAGATTGTTTGCTCTGCTGTTGGATCTTCCAATGTATCACATTTCAAGGTGAGCATAATTGCTTTTAATGAATTTTTTCACAGTTGAAACAACAACACCAACAACAACAACCACAACTGAATCTACGACCACTTCAACAACAGGTGAGTGATGTACACTGATCAATGTACACTGATCGATTTATTTTTATTAAAACACAGTGCATAGGCTCCACAAACTCAGGCACAGTGTCCGGCCTTCACCCTCCACATCTGTGACTTCAGTTCATGGAACTGCAGATAGAGTCAGTCACAAGACATCGAGTTGTACAGCACAGGGAAGGCCAACGTTAGAGTCTTCTGGCTTCACTATGGATGGTGTTCCAACTCAGAACAATAGTCGTGTACCTGTGCTCACATTTTGTTTTCAACTTTCCATCATCCTTAATGAGAATTACAGTCTCTTGTCTTTTCAGCACTTCAGTTTACATCTAAAACAAGCCATAGAAACATAGAAATATAGAAAACCTACAGCGCAATAAAGGCCCTTCAGCCAAAAATGTTCTGTCAAACATCGACCTGCTCTAGAAATTACTTAGGCTTACCCATAGCCCTCTATCGTTCTGAGCACCATGAACTTATCCAAAAGTGTTTTAAAAGACCCGATCGTATCAGCCTCCACCACCATTGATGGCAGCTTCCTCCACGCACTCACCACTCTCTGCCTAAGAAAGTTACGCTGACATCTCAATGGTTATTGATTTGAACATTAAATTAACAAGTCTGCACACTATTTCGTCAGAAATTGAATGCATTCCTTTCTTCAAATCATCACTCATTACACCAGTCAAAATATGCTACCTTGAATAAGAGCTCCGTCATGAATAGCGAAATCAGGAATCTAAGATTGAGATTCCAATGGGGATAGCCTTTTGGTCTCTGCCATGGACATCTGATTACACCACCATGAGCATTGCTGACATCTTGAGATGAGGATATGAGAAGCAGAACTGCAGAGTTATGATGTGTTGTTGCTGATACATCTGTCTCTGATAGTTTGGAGTGATGGATGTTGTATATTACATATCCAATCTGTCATTTATTTCCATGATTCCTGAGCATTACACCTGTCAGCTACAACAGAACACCAGTATCTCGAATGCAGATCACACTCATTGCCCATTGCATCATGACCATTTAATGTAGAGCCTGTAAAAGTGAATATTGTTTCTGGTTAGTTTCTGATTTTCAGTTTGGTGTCACTTGCTGAAAGTAATTCACACCTTTAATCTGCACAATAAATGTCATTTTTATCAGCAGTTCCACAACTGTTGAGTGAAGTCTTTCCAAAATGTTTTTCAACAGATACACGAGCCAAATGGCATTAATATCTCTACAAATCTGTGTGATGTATCTGATCATGATCAGATATGCGTTCTCTTTCACACTTACAGTTCAGCACATCATTACACAGCAAAACATTGAAGAGTGAAAGAAAATTGCTACTTTATTGCAACACACAGTAAATGCTGCAAATTCATATCTACTGACTAAATAGTCTTCAGGTTTTTAACTATTCCACATTTATTCTCAGTGTTTCAACAATTGCAGTTCAGCATGGGATTAAACTGCAATTGTAGACTGAGCTGTGCTGCTGCAGTAGATTAGGTATTAACTGTTTTCTTGTATATTGAGTGCCTTTTATATTTTTGCAGAAGAGACAACTACCACAACGACACCAAGCACCACTACTTCCACAATAGGTGAGTGAAGCCAATGAAGGTTTATCCCGCATCCTCTGTCATCGTCTTTTATTTTGTGCAGAATGTAGATTGTTTGCTCTGCTGTTGGATCTTCCAATGTATCACATTTCAAGGTGAGCATAATTGCTATGAATGAATTTTTTCACAGTAGAAACAACAACACCAACAATAACAACCACAACTGAATCTACGACCACTTCAACAACAGGTGAGTGATGTACACTGATCAATGTACACTGATCGAATTATTTTTATTAAAACACAGTGCATAGGCTCCACAAACTCATGCACAGTGTCCGGCCTTCACCCTCCACATCTGTGACTTCAGTTCATGGAACTGCAGATAGAGTCAGTCACAAGACATCGAGTTGTACAGCACAGGGAAGGCCAACGTTAGAGTCTTCTGGCTTCACTATGGATGGTGTTCCAACTCAGAACAATAGTCGTGTACCTGTGCTCACATTTTGTTTTCAACTTTCCATCATCCTTAATGAGAATTACAGTCTCTTGTCTTTTCAGCACTTCAGTTTACATCTAAAACAGGCCATTGAAACATAGAAATATAGAAAACCTACAGCGCAATAAAGGCCCTTCAGCCAAAAATGTTCTGTCAAACATCGACCTGCTCTAGAAATTACTTAGGCTTACCCATAGCCCTCTATCGTTCTGAGCACCATGAACTTATACAAAAGTGTTTTAAAAGACCCTATCGTATCAGCCTCCACCACCATTGATGGCAGCTTCCTCCACGCACTCACCACTCTCTGCCTAAGAAAGTTACGCTGACATCTCAATGGTTATTGATTTGAACATTAAATTAACAAGTCTGCACACTATTTCGTCAGAAATTGAATGCATTCCTTTCTTCAATTGATCACTCATTACACCAGTCAAAATATGCTACCGTGAATAGGATCTCCGTCATGAGTAGCGAAATCAGGAATCTAAGATTGAGATTCCAATGGGGATAGTCTTTTGGTCTCTGCCATGGACATCTTATTACACCACCATGAGCATTGCTGATGTCTTGAGATGAGGATATGAGAAGCAGAGCTGCAGAGTTATGATGTGTTGTTGCTGATACATCTGTCTCTGATAGTTTGGAGTGATGGATGTTGTATATTACATATCCAATCTGTCATTTATTTCCATGATTCCCGAGCATTACACCTGTCAGCTACAACAGAACACCAGTATCTCGAATGCAGATCACACTCATTGCCCATTGCATCATGACCATTTAATGTAGAGCCTGTAAAAGTGAATATTGTTGCTTTTTAGTTTCAGATTTTCAGTTTGGTGTCACTTGCTGAAAGTAATTCACACCTTTAATCTGCACAATAAATGTCATTTTTATCAGCAATTCCACAACTGTTGAGTGAAGTCTTTCCAAAATGTTTTTCAACAGATACACGAGCCAAATGGCATTAATATCTCTACAAATCTGTGTGATGTATCTGATCATGATCAGATATGCGTTCTCTTTCACACTTACAGTTCAGCACATCATTACACAGCAAAACATTGAAGAGTGAAAGAAAATTGCTACTTTATTGCAACACACAGTAAATGCTGCAAATTCATATCTACTGACTAAATAGTCTTCAGGTTTTTAACTATTCCGCATTTATTCTCAGTGTTTCAACAATTGCAGTTCAGCATGTGATTAAACTGCAATTGTAGACTGAGCTGTGCTGCTGCAGTAGATTAGGTATTAACTGTTTTCTTGTATATTGAGTGCCTTTTATATTTTTGCAGAAGAGACAACTACCACAACGACACCAAGCACCACTACTTCCACAATAGGTGAGTGAAACCAATGAAGGTTTATCCCGCATCCTCTGTCATCGTCTTTTATTTTGTGCAGAATGTAGATTGTTTGCTCTGCTGTTGGATCTTCCAATGTATCACATTTCAAGGTGAGCATAATTGCTTTTAATGAATTTTTTCACAGTTGAAACAACAACACCAACAACAACAACCACAACTGAATCTACGACCACTTCAACAACAGGTGAGTGATGTACACTGATCAATGTACACTGATCGATTTATTTTTATTAAAACACAGTGCATAGGCTCCACAAACTCAGGCACAGTGTCCGGCCTTCACCCTCCACATCTGTGACTTCAGTTCATGGAACTGCAGATAGAGTCAGTCACAAGACATCGAGTTGTACAGCACAGGGAAGGCCAACGTTAGAGTCTTCTGGCTTCACTATGGATGGTGTTCCAACTCAGAACAATAGTCGTGTACCTGTGCTCACATTTTGTTTTCAACTTTCCATCATCCTTAATGAGAATTACAGTCTCTTGTCTTTTCAGCACTTCAGTTTACATCTAAAACAAGCCATAGAAACATAGAAATATAGAAAACCTACAGCGCAATAAAGGCCCTTCAGCCAAAAATGTTCTGTCAAACATCGACCTGCTCTAGAAATTACTTAGGCTTACCCATAGCCCTCTATCGTTCTGAGCACCATGAACTTATCCAAAAGTGTTTTAAAAGACCCGATCGTATCAGCCTCCACCACCATTGATGGCAGCTTCCTCCACGCACTCACCACTCTCTGCCTAAGAAAGTTACGCTGACATCTCAATGGTTATTGATTTGAACATTAAATTAACAAGTCTGCACACTATTTCGTCAGAAATTGAATGCATTCCTTTCTTCAAATCATCACTCATTACACCAGTCAAAATATGCTACCTTGAATAAGAGCTCCGTCATGAATAGCGAAATCAGGAATCTAAGATTGAGATTCCAATGGGGATAGCCTTTTGGTCTCTGCCATGGACATCTGATTACACCACCATGAGCATTGCTGACATCTTGAGATGAGGATATGAGAAGCAGAACTGCAGAGTTATGATGTGTTGTTGCTGATACATCTGTCTCTGATAGTTTGGAGTGATGGATGTTGTATATTACATATCCAATCTGTCATTTATTTCCATGATTCCTGAGCATTACACCTGTCAGCTACAACAGAACACCAGTATCTCGAATGCAGATCACACTCATTGCCCATTGCATCATGACCATTTAATGTAGAGCCTGTAAAAGTGAATATTGTTTCTGGTTAGTTTCTGATTTTCAGTTTGGTGTCACTTGCTGAAAGTAATTCACACCTTTAATCTGCACAATAAATGTCATTTTTATCAGCAGTTCCACAACTGTTGAGTGAAGTCTTTCCAAAATGTTTTTCAACAGATACACGAGCCAAATGGCATTAATATCTCTACAAATCTGTGTGATGTATCTGATCATGATCAGATATGCGTTCTCTTTCACACTTACAGTTCAGCACATCATTACACAGCAAAACATTGAAGAGTGAAAGAAAATTGCTACTTTATTGCAACACACAGTAAATGCTGCAAATTCATATCTACTGACTAAATAGTCTTCAGGTTTTTAACTATTCCGCATTTATTCTCAGTGTTTCAACAATTGCAGTTCAGCATGTGATTAAACTGCAATTGTAGACTGAGCTGTGCTGCTGCAGTAGATTAGGTATTAACAGTTTTCTTGTATATTGAGTGCCTTTTATATTTTTGCAGAAGAGACAACTACCACAACGACACCAAGCACCACTACTTCCACAATAGGTGAGTGAAACCAATGAAGGTTTATCCCGCATCCTCTGTCATCGTCTTTTATTTTATGCAGAATGTAGATTGTTTGCTCTGCTGTTGGATCTTCCAATGTATCACACTTCAAGGTGAGCCTAATTGCTTTTAATGAATTTTTTCACAGTAGAAACAACGACACCAACAACAACAACCACAACTGAATCTACGACCACTTCAACAACAGGTGAGTGATATACACTGATCAATGTACACTGATCGAATTATTTTTATTAAAACAGAGTGCATAGGCTCCACAAACTCATGCACAGTGTCCGGCCTTCACCCTCCACATCTGTGACTTCAGTTCATGGAACTGCAGATAGAGTCAGTCACAAGACATCGAGTTGTACAGCACAGGGAAGGCCAACGTTAGAGTCTTCTGGCTTCACTATGGATGGTGTTCCAACTCAGAACAATAGTCGTGTACCTGTGCTCACATTTTGTTTTCAACTTTCCATCATCCTTAATGAAAATTACAGTCTCTTGCCTTTTCAGCACTTCAGTTTACACCTAACACAGGCCATTGAAACATAGAAATATAGAAAATCTGCAGCAAAATACAGCCCACAATGTTGTGTCAAACATCTACCTGATCTAGAAATTACTTAGGGTTACCCATAGCCGTCTATCGTTCTGAGCACCATGAACTTACCCAAAAGTGTTATAAAAGACCCGATCATATCACCCTCCACCACCATCAATGGCAGCTTCCTCCACGCACTCACCACTCTCTGCCTAAAAAAGTTACACTGACATCTCAATGGTTATTGATTTGAACATTAAATCAACAAGTCTGCACACTATTTCGTCAGAAATTGAATGCATTCCTTTCTTCAAATGATCACTCATTACAGCAGTCAAAATACGCTACCGTAAATAGGATCTCCGTCATGAGTAGCGAAATCAGGAATCTAAGATTGTATTCCAATGGGGATAGTCTTTTGGTCTCTGCCATGGACATCTTATTACACCACCATGAGCATTGCTGATGTCTTGAGATGAGGATATGAGAAGCAGAACTGCAGAGTTATGAGGTGTTGTTGCTGATACATCTGTCTCTGATAGTTCGAAGTGATGGATGTTGTTTATTACTTATCCAATCTGTCATTAATTTCCATGATTCCCGAACATTACACCTGTCAGCTCCAACAGAACACAGTATCTCGAATGCAGATCACACTCATTGCCCATTGCATGATGACCATTTAATGTAGAGCCTGTATAAGTGAATATTGTTGCTTTTTGGTTTCAGATTTTCAGTTTGGTGTCACTTGCTGAAAGTAATTCACACCTTTAATCTGCACAATAAATCTCATTTATATCAGCCGTTCCAGAACTGTTGAATGACATCTTGCCAAAATGTTTATCAACAGATACACGAGCCAAATGACATTAATAACTCTAGAAACCTGTGTGATGTATCTGATCATGATCGGATATGCTTTCTCTTTCACACTTACAGTTCAGCACATGATTACACGCCAAAACATTGAAGATTGAAAGAAAATTGCTACTGTATTGCAACACAGCGTAAATGCTGAAAATTAATATCTACTGACTAAATAGATTTCAGGTTTTTAAATATTCCACATTTATTCTCAGTGTTTCAACAATTGCAGTTCAGCATGGGATTAAACTGCATTTGTAGACTGAGCTGTGCTGCTGCAGTAGATTAGGTATTAATTGTTTTCTTGTATATTGAGTGCCTTTTATATTTTTGCAGGAGAGACAACTACCACAATGACACCAAGCACCACTACTTCCACAATAGGTGAGTGAAGCCAATGAAGGTTTATCCCGCATCCTCTGTCATCGTCTTTTATTTTATGCAGAATGTAGATTGCTTGCTCTGCTGTTGGATCTTCCAATGTATCACACTTCAAGGTGAGCCTAATTGCTTTTAATGAATTTTTTCGCAGTTGAAACAACAACACCAACAACAACAACCACAACTGAATCTACGACCACTTCAGCAACAGGTGAGTGATGTACACTGATCAATTTATTTTTATTAAAACAGAGTGCATAGGCTCCACAAACTCATGCACAGTGTCCGGCCTTCACCCTCCACATCTGTGACTTCAGTTCATGGAACTGCAGATAGAGTCAGGCACAAGACATCGAGTTGTACAGCACAGGGAAGGCCAACGTTAGAGTCTTCTGGCTTCACTATGGATGGTGTTCCAGCTCAGAACAGTAGTAGTGTACCTGTGCTCACATTTTGTTTTCAACTTTCCATCATCCTTAATGAGAATTACAGTCTCTTGCCTTTTCAGCACTTCAGTTTACATCTAACACAGGCCATTGAAACATAGAAATATAGAAAACCTACAGCGCAATAAAGGCCCTTCGGCCAACAATGTTCTGTCTAACATTTACCTGCTCTAGAAATTACTTAGGATTGCCGTCTATTGTTCTGAGCAACATGAACTTATCCAAGAGTGTTTTGAAAGACCCGATCATATCAGCCTCAACCACCATCGATGGCAGCTTCCTCCATGCACTCACCACTCTCTGCCTAAAAAAGTTACGCTGACATCTCAATGGTTATTGATTTGAATATTAAATTACGAATTCTGCACACTATTTCTTCAGAAATTGAATGCATCCCTTTCTTCAAATGATCACTCATTACACCAGTCAAAATCTGCTACCTTGAATAAGAGCTCCGTCATGAATAGCGAAATCAGGAATCTAAGATTGAGATTCCAATGGGGATAGCCTTTTGGTCTCTGCCATGGACATCTGATTACACCACCATGAGCATTGCTGACATCTTGAGATGAGGATATGAGAAGCAGAACTGCAGAGTTATGATGTGTTGTTGCTGATACATCTGTCTCTGATACTTTGAAGTGATGGATGTTGTTTATTACTTATCCACTGTGTCATTAATTTCTATGATTCCCAAGCATTACACCTGTCAGCTCCAACAGAACACAGTATCTCGAATGCAGATCACACTCATTGCCGATTGCATGATGACCATTTAATGTAGAGCCTGTATGTGAATATTGTTGCTGGTTAGTTTCTGAATTTCAGTTTGGTGTCACTTGCTGAAAGTAATTCACACCTTTAATCTGCACAATAAATCTCATTTATATCAGCTGTTCCACAACTGTTGAGTGAAGTCTTTCCAAAATGTTTATCAACAGATACACAACCCAAGTGACATTAATAGCTCTACAAATTTGTGTGATGTATCTGAGCATGCTCAAATTTGCTTTCTCTTTCACACTTACAGTTCAGCACATCATTACACACCAAAAAATTGAAGAGTGAAAGGAAATTGCTTCTTTATTGCAACACACAGTAAATGTCGCAAATTAATATCTACTGATGAAATAGTCTTTAGGTTTTTAAGTATTCTGCATTTATTCTCAGTGTTTCAACGATTGCTGTTCAGCATAGCATTAAACTGCATTTGCAGACTGAGCTGTGCTGCTGCAGTAGATTAGGTATTAACTGTTTTCTTGTATATTGAGTGCCTTTTATATTTTTGCAGAAGAGACAACTACCACAACGACACCAAGCACCACTACTTCCACAATAGGTGAGTGAAGCCAATGAAGGTTTATCCCACATCCTCTGTCATCGTCTTTTATTTTGTGCAGAAGGTAGATTGTTTGCTCTGCTGTTGGATCTTCCAATGTATCACATTTCAAGGTGAGCATAATTGCTATGAATGAATTTTTTTCACAGTAGAAACAACAACACCAACAACAACAACCACACCTGAATCTACGACCACTTCAACAACAGGTGAGTGATGTACACTGATCGATTTATTTTTATTAAAACAGAGTGCATAGGCTCCACAAACTCATGCACAGTGTCCGGCCTTCACCCTCCACATCTGTGACTTCAGTTCATGGAACTGCAGATACAATCAGTCACAAGACATCGAGTAGTACAGCACAGGGAAGGCTGACTTTAAAATCTTCTTGCTTCACTATGGACGGTGTTCCAACTCAGAACAATAGTCGTGTACCTGTGCTCATATTTTGTTTTTAACTTCCCATCATCCTTAATGAAAATTACAGTCACTTGCCTTTTCAGCACTTCAGTTTACACCTAACACAGGCCATTGAAACATAGAATTATAGAAAACCTACAGTGCAATACAGGCCCTTCGACCCACAATTTTGTGTCAAACATCTACTTGCCGTCGAAATTACTTAGGGTTACCCATAGCCGTCTATCGTTCTGAGCACCATGAACTTATCCAAAAGTGTTTTAAAAGACCCGATCATATCAGCCTCCACCACCATCGATGGCAGCTTCCTCCACGCACTCACCACTCTCTGCCTAAAAAAGTTACGCTGACATCTCAATGGTTATTGATTTGAATATTAAATTAAGAATTCTGCACACTATTTCTTCAGAAATTGAATGCATTCCTTTCTTGAAATGATCACTCATTACACCAGTCAAAATATGCTACCTTGAATAAGAACTCCGTCATGAATAGCGAAATCAGGAATCTAAGATTGAGATTCCAATGGGGATAGCCTTTTGGTCTCTGCCATGGACATCTGATTACACCACCATGAGCATTGCTGACATCTTGAGATGAGGATATGAGAAGCAGAACTGCAGAGTTATGATGTGTTGTTGCTGCTACAGTATCAGCAGTATCAGGCCTTTATCCTCAGTCCTTCAATAATTGGGATTTTAGTTCAGCAGCTCATGGAACTTCATTTGCAGATGGAGCTGTGGTGCTGGAGTAGATTAGATATGGAGCTCCTTCCTGTATATTGAGTGTCTTTGATATTTTGCTGCACAAACAGTGAGTAAAACCAAACACTAGTACCTCCACAATGGGTGAGCGAATTGAGATTCACTTTTAATTTGTGCAATATGCATTGATTTGCTACTAGACCTACAAATATGTCATCTTTCAAATTGATTGTAATGGCTGTGTACATGTTTGTTTACAGAAAAAACATCAACACCGACAACCACCATCGAAACTACAACTGGTGAGTGATGCCTTCTCTCAATGTGCACTCACCAATTTATTTTTTTAATCACAACACTGCTCTGATACTCTCGAAACTCATGTGCTGTTATCTGGCTTTTCTCCTCCGTGTTTCAACTCTTGCAGTTTATTACTTTATTGCCTTTATTACTTTGCAGTGAGAACAACTACCACAGTGACACCAAGCCACCACTACCTGCATAATAGAAAACACCCTTAGATTGTTATATATCATTTCATATACCATTATACACTTTTAATTTCAGCAATTTACCCTGTTTTTACTCTCTGAAATGTGTCATCTGACAAACTGATTTTAACAACTGTGAATGCTTTTGTTCACAGAAGAATTAACTACAACACCAACTACCTCCACTGAATCTACCACCAGTTCGACATCTGGTGATTGATGCCTTCCCTTAATATCCACTCACTGATTTGTTTTTTTAAATCACAGCACTGCTCATATACTCCATAAGCTCATGGACAGTATCTGGCTTTTACTGTCTTGCATTTTCAGCACACAACCTTGTGACATGATATCCTACTTCAGAGTTTTAAGTGTTCTATCTGGGTGGTGCTTCTGCACAGAAGTGTCCTAAGTTCTCTGGATACAGAACCAAAGATGTTTTTATTTCTGAAATTCATCTTTATTAAGAACTGGGAAAAGTTGCAAATGAAATAAGTTTTAAGTTAAAAACTGTTGGAAAAAAAGAGAGAGAGATACCACTTCTACCTCTTCCAACGATTCTGAGTGAGGCACAGAGAGATCTGTATTTGCTGACAATTACCTTTATTGTTCAAGCTAACAAGTACGTGAATTCATACACTAAATAACTTGTGCGCACACATGCTAAGTATCCCTGACTCTCCTGGATAGTTAAAGAATAGCAAAGATATTACCCGGGCGGAGGAATTTACACTGGCCAGGCGTTCCTTGTGGTCCCAATTCACTCTCCACGTGCTTCATGCAGGGTTCTTCTCACTTATATCTGTGATGGTTATTCTTCGAAATTACTGCACCACAAAGCATCCACTTTTGTATCCATTTCTTATCAATTCAAATGTTGCATTCCCATGTCATTGGCTGCAGGTCATGTGTCTGGCCTTTAACACCTGGTCATTGGCTCTGGTCCAAAGCAGCATCCATCTATTGTCCTCTTCCCATCAAGGGACAGTTGCTGACTCATGGCTCTTCGTTCTCAGTCAGCAATGAGCTTGAATCACCTCAGGCATTCACAATCCTGCATGTTATAGCCAACCAAAGAACACCTCACAAATAACTCATTTGGAAATGACCTCCAGTCCAGCAGATTACCTGAAGAGTCTTTGTGCCTTCTTTAAAACACTAATCAATTCCAGCATGTCAAGCTCACAAAATCGAGAATAGAGTGTCTTCACAAAATGGCAGCCTCCATCCCCCAAGCACACGGCAAGAACAAAGACTGCTTCCACTGTCCTTGATTCATTTGAATTCACTGATTTGAAGATTGTCATTCTTTCTGGCCAACAAAACAAGAGATTTAAAGAGAGGATTGATCATGTTTGAGATTAAAGTAAACCCAGGAGAGAATGAATGTTACAAATGGTGATTAAGTCATTGGATGGAAGGTGCTAACTTTGTGACTGGTGCACGATGGACCATCAATAACTCTCTGAGACACGAGGCAAGATACAGGCTTTTATTGACTGGAAGAAAGAACAAGCAGCAATTGACCACAATGCTACATCCTGGAGACTGAGGGCAGGGCTCAGGCCCCAATCGCCTTTATACCTGGGTCTGCGGGAGGAGCCACAGGAGCAGTCAGCGGGGGGGGGGGGGGGGGGGGGCGTGTCCAAACAGGTATTTCCACTTCACCACAGTGCATATAAGGAGACAAATGAAATCTGAGCTATCAAAGTAGAAAGCAACTAAAGTCAGTTGAAAGATAGAAATCAGCTGAATATCTGAAATTGTTAAATTCAGTTTTGAGTCCTAAAGCTCTGTACAGAGTTGAAAGTTGAGGTGCTGTAACTTGAATTTGCACTATATTTCATTGGACAGTGTTGGAGATAGGGAAGTGAAAGTGGGAACATGGAGAGAATGAAAATGACAAACATTGAATTTCACACACTCATTATATGCAACAGTTAATCTCTCTTGGCCTCCACTCAACAATGGACCTTCCTTTTTTTCTAAAGTGTCTGCTTTTATTGGCAATTTTGGATATTACTTGTTGCTTTATAGCAGCACCTCCTCTGGACCTATCCCTCATCATTTCTTAACCTTTCTTTCCCTCCCTAAGTAAACACTGTTACCCAATTTGTCCTATCTCCACCCCATCACAGACTTCTATTCTGCTTTCTCCATTCATCCTGTTTCTCTGCAGCATAAAATTAGCTTCTTTCTAAGTTTTCCAGTTCTTACAAAAAGGAGTCATTCTGAGTTATATATTAACTATACACTCAGCAGTCACTGTATTACCACTCCTGTACCTAAAATAGAGTGGCCACTGAGTGTATGTTCATAGTCTTCTGCCAAATGACAATTAGATCATGCAATTAGTAGTAACTTACAGGATATCACATTGGTTATCTCCTTCAATATTTTCCATTTTACGGGTAGTGATAACTGAAACTAAGAGCTGGAGTCTCCACAGTGTGGATGCTTCTGAATTGTTATCATCCGTAATACAGAACATCGCTGGGTAACAAGCAGGTTCTGTCTTGTCGATATCCTCGAGTCAGTTTTGCTCCTAAGTCAGAAAGTTGGGAAAAATCACTTGAAATAGTGAGCATACCTCCATACCACCATAATGAATAGCATCCAAACACATAACGCCAATAACAAAAAATAACCACTACTGGATAAGTGGAGAGAGAGAATGTAAAAACTAATTCTCATTTTCATGGGGACAAACGTACACTCAGGTGACCACTTTATTAGGTGCAGGAATGGAAACTGGTGTGGTCTTCTGCTGCTGTCGCCCAGCTACTTCAAGGTTTAACATGTTATGTATTCAGTGATGCTTTCCTGCACACCACTGAATTATGGTGACCTTCCTGTCAGCATAAATCAATCTGGGCATTCTCCTCTGACCTCTCATTAACAGCACATTTTTGCCCACAGAATTGCCATGCACTGGATTTTTTTTTTGCACCATTCTCTGTTAACTCTAAAGATTGTTGTGCTTGAAAATCCCAAGAGATCAGCGGTTTCTAAGATACTCAAACCACCCAGTCTGGCACCAACAATTATTCTGCTGTCAAAGTCACTTAGATCACATTTCTTCTCCTTTCTGATGTTTAGTCTGAAAAACAACTGAACCTCTTGATCATGTCTGCTTGCTTTTATGAATTTATTTGCTGCCACATGATTGACTGATCAGATAATTGCATTAATGGCAGGTGTACCTAATAAAGCGGTCACTAACTGTATGTACATAGATTTAACTTTTGAATTTAATAAAGTTGTGGGGGTTCATTCCTGTCTATGGGTATCCATAAGTCATACATTCCTAACCTTAGGTTGCGATATGTAGTATCTTTACCTTTTTTATATTCCTTCCTTTCAGTGTTTCTTCTGTGTAAATTGACAATGTGCATTATGAGATTATCAGTTTCATCATCCTGAAGATAGTGCTTATTTAAAGTAGAGATTTTCAGTGACAAATCTGAAATGCACAATTTCTAGATTTTCTGGATAATATTATTGTTTATAAAAGATGTTTATTTGAAGTTTTAATTTTTTTCATACATTGTTTTAGTGTTAGCAATACCTGATAATTTAATTAAAAGTGGTTCCTTCTTCTTTTATGGTGGCTGGCCCTGAAATTATCTGGACTATCTTTATGTACTATGCATTAAACTCAACTGTGTATTTTGCTCAGAATTGATCATGTTGTCCAGTGGAGGAATTGCATAACAATTGTTCATTCATTTAGTCTGGAGTTTGAATGCCTCCAATTTTCTTCAAAAGGAACAATCACAGCAATGGTAGCTCCATTATTTTTTTCAAAGTTTTACAAACTCCATTATTTTGCTAAATTATATTTGTGATTGCTTTGTGGACAAAAAGTAGTTTAGCCTGTTTGGCCTATATTCTCTCCCATATTCTGGCCAGTGATGTAGTGGCATCAGCACCAGACTTCGAAGGGGCTGGTCCTGAGTCCATATCCAGACATGTCCTAACCTGAGCAGCAGCAGTATCTCTGCAGAAGGATGGCCTGGCAATCTATTTGAAACCCCTTTTTACCATGCATTTCTAGAGACATAGCTGGTTAGCCCCACGTTAACAAGCTAATGGACTCAGTGGTGAGAAAACCACCTTTCTTGAATCCAAAGGGCTAGGTCAATATGTCTTGCATCCCACCAGACCAGAAAAGATGGAATGTTTTGAGCACCTGCACCCCAATCTGAGCAAATGCTGCCCACTTGCAATTACCCATCAGCAAGAAGTAACAGATCATACACTGCATACAATTATAAAGCAAGTGTACTTGCAAATTTCAGCTGTATCGAACAGTTAGTAGGAAAAGAAAAAGAAAACAAAATTTAAGAGGCCCATTACAATTAACTCAGTCCAAATGAGCATAAAAGCTGGAGCTCATCTTGAAGTTGTCTTTAACCCACGTGTTGGACCCACTGTCTGCGTGAAAGCACACTCCAGCTTCCAAACATCACTTGAAATCCATCTCAAACAAACAGACTCCATCATGGGAATATTGGTCCTTCCTCCTAGAAGCCATTCATCTGCACAAAGCACCTTGTGCAACAGGGACTGCATTCTTGGCCATCTTCCCTCCCAGCTCCCGCCAAAAAAAGACCTCGACCTACACCAGGGTCCGTTATAAAAATCTTTCTGCCCAGCATTCTCTAGAACCTTTCCCAATTCCACCATTCTGAATAGAGGACACTACATTCCTAAGTAAGAACATCACAACTCCTTACCTTTAACCTAAACCCACACATGCTGAAAGCAGAACAGACTGCTCTTACAAAACTGCTAAAAGGAAATACCTACAGCACAGCAGTAAAAATCTTAACTAGGAAATTACATACTTCTCTATCTTGCCACGAAACCCTATGGACAATTGCACTATCCATTGGGTCGCCATGAGTCGACAATGACTTGATGGCACTCAACAACAACCCCATTTCTACCTTCGTGAGACCGGCCAATCACAATGTCACCAAATTTTACAAAAACTTTCATTGTTAGGCCTGATCTTGAACTAATTTCCTGTTAAGAATATTATAATACCTTACTGATTATAGCATAGAAGTAGGCTATTTGGCTTACTTAGTGCTTCTCAGCTTCTACCAGTGCAATACCATCCATCCTCTTCTTACTTCCCTGTAATCCAGAATTTATTCTTTCCCACTTGCCAAGTAAGTCACTTTTGAGTTTTTTTTTGCCACTAACCTGTACTGTAGGATAAATGAGAGTAACAAATTAACCAGCTCCTCCCTGGTTGTAGGAGGAAGCCAAAGTGGTTTCAAAGACAACATCAAAGCTCCACACAGACTGCCCAGAAGTTGCAAAGCAAAAGAGCATGCACAACTTTCCAAAACACCTTGAGAGTGGTCTACTTTTTAATACGGTCTCCCTTGTACTTTGTTCATTTTGTTTCAGGATTCTACCTTGAACCAGCTGCCTTTGTTTCCTCTTGCCTTCAGCAACTAATCTCTTCTTCAACTCAGTGTTTATCTACCCATTCCTTTCATCATATAATTAACATTATATAAATGTCAAAAGATAACGAGGTATCTGAACCAGCTGTTCTGATTACGCTGTTCTTCAGTGGCAAACTAAATCTAAGCCATCAAAGTGGAATGAATATCTGGCTGTTGGGAGCATGCAATACTCATGTGCTTGAAAAATCAGATCTTATTATCTTGTGTGCAGCCAACAAGTTGAATTTTTATTGCTAAACTTCTCTTTATGCTTCCCCACTTTTAGTTATAGATTATACACTGGTAAATAATGTTTTGCTTTCAAACACAGCAGGTTTCATTTGAAATCAATCAATCAACAGTTCCCCAAAATATTATTGTTCTTGCACAGGCCCAGTTTTCTTTTGCCCAATGAATTTGGAAAATTCCTTTTAAAATACAATATACTTCCTAAATTTTGACTTGTAATATTTATGTTTATGATTCCCACTTCATTTTTAATAGAATATTATCTATTGTTTTTCTCCTTTTATACTGCAGAGCCCTATTGTCCAGGTGAATGGAGTCCTTGGATCAATAAAAATACACCATCTCCACTCAATCCAAATGATTATGAGTCGCTGAAACCAGGAGGCAAACCATTGTGTCAACCTTCTTATAAAATTACAAACATTCAGTGCCAGTTTGCCAACAAATCTGACTGGCCACTCAGTTTATCATCGAATGTTGTGACATGCAATACAGACATAGGGCTGATGTGTAGTGTCTCTGACAAAACTGTGGGAGATTTGTGTAATGACTACAGAATTAGAGTTTGCTGTGAGCCAACTGAAGAGACTACGACTGTCCCCACTACAACTGCTAGTGAAGAATGTTTCTGTGATACAAATCCACGAAGAAAGGTAATACTTTCATCTAATTATGTAATTTTAATTTGGTAGTAAATTAGTACTTAACACCTTGTCTCTAAAAAAATAATTTGCCCACTTTTTCATTGTAGTTATCAAAAGGAATTGTGATTTGTGATCCAAACCATTGACTCAAGTTCACTGCCACTGTTTGTATCCTCAGCATCCCATTTAACTCTGAGCTGAATTTCTTAACATACTTGTTTGTAAAACCAAAACATTAACTTCCAAAACCTCTAACATCACTTATCTCTGCCCTTGCTTCAAATCTTTCATGCATTGTTTGCTATCTCTAGAACTGAATATTCCTTTATCAACTGTTTGTATAGTGCCTATAAAACGTATTCACCACCTTGGAAGTTTTCATGTTTTTACAACATTGAATCACAGTGGATTTAATTTGGCCTTTTTTGACACCGATCAACAGAAAAAGATTCTTTCAAGTCAAAGTGAAAACAGATCTTTACAAAGTGATCTAAAATAATTACAAGTATAAAACACAAAATAACTGATTGCTTAAATATTCACCCCCTTCATGTCAGTATTTAGTAGATGCACCTTTGACAGCGATTATATCCTTGGGTCTGAGTGGATCAGTCTCTATCAGCTTGGTACATCTGGACACAGCAATTTTTCCCCCAGTTCTTCTTTACAAGCCAGCTCATCCCTGTCAGATTGCATAGGGATCATGAGTGAACGGCCATTTTCTCAAATTCTACAATTGGATTGAGTTCTGGCCTCTGACCTAGCCACTCCAGGGCATTAACTCTGTTGTTTTTACAACATTCCTGTGTAGCTTTGCTTTTCTGCTTCGTGTCATTGTTTTACTGGAAAAAAGATCTTCTCCCAAGTCACAGTTCTGCAGACTGAATCAGGTTTTCCTCCAGGATTTTATTGTAATTTGCTGCATTCATTTTGCCCTCTACCTTCAAAAGCGTTCCAGGGCAAATCACCCCCATAGCATAACGCAACCACCACCATGCTTAACAGTAGGGATGGCATGTTTATGGTTTGCAGTGTTTAGCTTATGTCAAACATAGCATTTAATCCGATGGTCAGAAAGCTCAATTTTAGTTTAATAAGACCCTAGAACCTTCTTTCAGCGGACCTCAGAGGCTCCCATTTGCCTTCTGGCAAACTCTAGCCAAGACTGCATGTTTTTGTTCCCCCAACAATAGCTTTCTCTTTACCACTCTCCCATAAAACTGCAACTAGTAAAGCACTTGGACAGCAGTTCTATGCACAGTCTCTCCCATCTCAGCCAATGAAGCAATGAAGCTTGTAACTCCTTCAGAGCTGTCATGGGTTTCTTGGTGGCCACCCTCATTAGTCTCCTTCTTGCAGAGTCACTCATTTTTTGAGGATGGTCTGCTCTAGACAGATTTACAGCTCTACCATATTCTTGATGATTGACTTAACAGTACTCTAAGGGATATTAGTGAGTTGAACATTTTCTTGTATCCATTTCCTGACTTGTGCTTTTCAATAACCTTTTCGTGGAGTTGCTGGAGTGTTCTTTTGTCTTCATGGTCTAGTTTTTGCCAGAATTCTGACTCACCAGCAGTTGGACATTCCAGATATAATATGGAATCTTCTTTGATCTTACCCCTGAAATTGTTTTGCTAATGGCCAAACCTTTCCCATTCTACTTCCTTCATAATCTTCCACGCCTGAAAGTGCAAAAGTGGTGTGCTGATATCTAGGTTACAAAACAAAGAAGTTTGTCGCTTGCGTTGCTAACATGAATCGCCTTTCCAATATCTGAAAGATGAGGGTAATTGATAGGAAATGGTCAGTAAAACCTCAAATTTTTGAAATAAATGTTAGCACAGAGCTGATTCTCCAAAAACATCATTACAATAAGAGAAACAAACACAAAATGCATGAGGAACTTAGCAGATATGCAGCATCTCTGTTGAGAAATAAAGAGTTGACATTTCAGGCTGCGATCCTTCATCCAGACTATCATAATAGGTAGTCAGGGCTCTTAAAACAAATATAGGATGTTTTAGCTTATTCAAATTGTTTAGTTGGAAATAGATTGAAACAAGCAAACCAAAATTATACTTCTTTTCACGTGCAGTAACATGAAAATTATATCTGATCAGTTAAGTAAATTTTGAAGCTTATGATGTATACATTTTTGTCACCCTTCCTAGTGCAATGAAACATGGAAAGAAAACTGCGCAACCCATACTTGTGTTAAAGACGTAATGTTCAAAATTGAACATGTTGCCTGTGAAATGCCTTTGAAACCAAAGTGTTACAATGGATTAAGACCTGTCAGAGTTAAAACCGAAGATGGTTGCTGTTCAGCATGGGATTGTGAATGTAAGTCTCTTTAAATTGATTTTCCTTTCATATTGAACACAAAGTAGAATAATAATTTGTTTCACTTTTGCTTTTTAGTATGAATCTAAATGAAATTATGTTTGTTAATTTTAGATGATTGTCATGTATGGGGAGGTCGACATTATCGTACCTTTGATGGTATATTCTATAACTTCTTTGAAAATTGTGCACATATTCTTGTGCAAGAAATTGTACCAAAATACAACTTTACTGTGATACTTGATAATTATTACTGCACATCATCAATGCCCAAAACCTGCCGCCGAACATTAATTATCCATTATGGAGGAAATGTCATACATCTGCTTTCTGGATATCAACCCAGCGTAAGTACAAATTATGCATTAATATATTCGTCTTCTTCAACTTCACAAGCCTCTTATTGCAATAGCAGTCATTATCTGCCCAAACACATAAATATTTTAATGTATATTTACCTTTGCTGTCTTATATCGCTAAATTCTGTCTTCATCTGTTCCCATCCATGTCAGAAACAGGAATATGTCAGAAATTATTCTGTAGTGGCTATCATAAGCTTCTTATTTCCTGGCACTTTAATTCGCCATTCCACTCCCATTCTGACCTAGTGGTTCATGGCCTCCTGTACTGATACAATGGTGCTCAACACAAGCCTGAGGATGAGAACCTAATTTTCCGGCAGGGCACATTGCATCATTAACTGGACTCCATATTGAATTCTGCAATTCGAATAATTTGATTTCTCAGTCTGTCTCAGGAATCTATCTGTGACGCTAGCTCAGCGTATATTTTTTTCTCATGGATTGGGGGACATTCCCAGCCTCATCTACAGAGTAGGCTATTCTGCTCTGCATTTTACAACTCTACATTTTTAGTCTATGTTCTTATTCTCTAATTACTTCCATTCAATCATTGACCACATAAACTTGGTTACAGTTTACCCCTTGTTCACCCCCCCCCCAGCAGAGGTCACTCTTTCACACTCACTGCTGTTTTACAAGCTTCTTTGAACTCTTTTTCAGTTATGACGAATGGTCTCTGACCTGAAACATTGCCTCGTTATGTTTTCACACAGATACTGACCTGCTGAATATTTCAAGATTTTCTGGTTTTGTGAGACTTTCAACTTGTCCATTTTATGGTGGGGGGGCAGTAGGAAGTACTTAATTTTGATTTTTATTCTCCTCACAATTTATTTTAGAAACTGAACACAAGCAAGAAAAGCTGATATTCTTTAAATTGTTCAAAAATATTATACTGTATTGCCACAATTGAAAAATTAAATATCACTTTCCATGCCGACTTTGTATACACCCAGCTCAATATATTCAGAATAATTCAATTTCAGATACTTCTATTTCAGATATCCAGCATTCAATGTACAACATAAGCAATTTTGATAATTTTTCTCTATTTACACTTCCACGTATTATCTTTCATTCTGTATTCCCACATTGATTCAAGTTACACCATTACAATTTTGTCTTTTAACCTCTCCTGCCTTCTGGCCCCTCGTGAGACATTCCTTTTTTATTTCACCTCTTCTGCGCCACTTCCTTACATCCTGAGGCATCCTTCACCTCTTGTTATTTTATTCTGGCATTTCCCCACTTCTTTTCCAGTCTTCACCCGAAAGGGCAACTTGCTGAGTTCCTCAAGCATCTTATATGGTTTGCTCTGGATTTCAAGCATATTTCAAACCAGAATATTCATGACATTTGTGTTTGGAGTATTCCAGGAATGGAATTTTCACATGACATTGCAGCAGTCCTTCACCCTGCAGACATCACTTTAGGAATCTGAGAGCCATTGAGATGGCTCAAGGAAATGTGGATGAGCAAGGCAATATCAGTTGAGGCCAGCATTATTCAGTACTTTTTGTGGAGCAGACTCAATGTGCTGAACAGCTTAATTCTGCTTCTGTGTTGTATGGCCTCATTGGTCCCTCTCTTGGGATGTGCCCAGATTTATGAATTGGCAAGTTTGGAAGATCATGAATGACATACTCCATATGTGTAATACAATTCAGTAATACTTGTTTTGACTAACGTATTTCTCGATGCACAGATCTAAGTGAGAAATAAAAACCTATAAAATGCAGAGAAAATTTACTAATAAAATTATAAGAAGCCCCACCCTCATTGTTGAAACCATTATAGGGAATGCAGTATCTTGTAGAACAATACTTCACTGTTGATAGTATTTATTGACCATCTATATGTCATCTATTCAACCTGAAGTTAAAGGTAGGTCTTGACCTACTGAGGTTTGCAGCACTTCCACTCTGTAAGTACAAGAATATCAGCCCATTCTTGAGCATTTTTAGTATAGGTGGTATCGACTTGTTTTAATAAAGGCTACTGCAATAAAAGACTTAACAGCAGCTTTTAAATCAGCTGCTGAAGTTCAAATAAACTTTATTTTGCTTCAGTAACAGGAACCAAAAGTTACTCAAGAAAATCTAGCCTCTGTAAAATTTATAAAGTTTGTATCTTCCTAAAAAAAAGCTATTGACCTCTGATTATTGTTTTCATTGCTAATATGACTATTATTTGCCAATACTGTAAACTGTAAATAATTAATAATTTTCATTAATTATTGACAGGTGCTATTCAATGGTATACCTGTGAGTTTCCCATATGATGCAGAAGGAGTTAACATTTCAAGGATGGGTTTCAATGTACGCATTAGTCTTCCTTACATTCGAACCACTATTACTGGTCACAAACATAATTTCAGGATCCAAGTACCAGAGCAGTATTTCCTAGACAACACACAAGGACAATGTGGTAAGAGATATATTATTGCTAATGCTTGATACTAGCATACATAAGCTTTGTCAAACAATGCCATTTTAATTGGTCTCTAAAGCAACACACAAAAAATGCTGGAGGAACTCAGCAAGTCTGGCAGCATCTGTGGAAGTGAATCATTTTCATAGATACTACCAGACTTGCTGAGTTTGTCCAGCATTTTCTGTGTGTTGTTTTAGATTTCCAGTAGCTTCAGACCTTCTCATGTTTAATAGATCTCTGCAGTTCAATTTTGGTTCACTGCCACTAAGGGCAAGTGCAATAATATCAGTGCTCTGAGGCTATGATTCCTCTGTAAATATTTATCGTGCTGCTACATTTATGGAAAAGATTAGAACTATGACTGAGAAAATATTTGTTTTCATGATATTAAACTACTTACACACTTCGTGCTTTTTCCCCGTAAGTTTTTTCTTTGCTTATATTTTTGTAGTAAATGAATATCATAGATTGCTTAGTTTATTAGGCTTCTGTAAAAATACAGTTTTAACAAGTTGAATTCCGCAGAAATAGATTTTGTTTACTTATAAATTATACTTCTGTTTCATAGGTTATATTTCCAAAAACAAGAATGATGATTGTAGAAGAAGGGATGGAAAAGTAGAGCCTCCTAACTGCTGTCACAAAACTGCTTTTGACTGGAAAATCGATGATCCCAATAAACCACAATGTAGAACAGCACCTACAAATGTGCCTTGCACTCCTCCTCCCCCTCCTCCATCATGTAAACGTGCAGCTGTGTGTGATGTCCTAAAGGAAGAGTATGTACTATTTCATGTTTTTTTCTTTAAAATTAATTAAATCATTATTGTCTTTATTGCACCTTGCTATTGCAAAATTCAAAATATTTGCAAATAATATTAAACCTGGTTATGATTCTGATTCTGATAGAAATTCTGAAATTCCACCAACTGAGAAGCACCCAATGTCATGAAACATTAATTGGTCCCTCAGTATCTGCAGTAGAATGCTGAGCTCTTTTTTAAGTCAGATTCATTTCCTCAGCCACCAAAGCCCCTGTTCCTGTCAATATTGCTTGCATGTATTGACCTGAACAAAGCCCTGGGGGACCAATGAAACCTAGAATGTAGGCAATGACTTTTGTTCTATGGAGTGGAAACTTCATTAATAACTTGCCTCATATATACTCTCCTGAAATTACTTGAAGTTTAGCTCCTAATTTGTTCAATTCTAAGTTAATGTATCGAGATGGAGTAGTGCATCTTACATATCTTGATGAGGTACCTTGGCAATATATCGCAGTGCTTGGAAATTGAAAAAAAAAATGTTGCCACCTGGAGTTGTATAATTTAACACATGTAATGATGTCAACTAGTCACTACCTGCTAGTCCCACTTATCTCCCGTCCTCCATTCTCACATATATTTTTTGAAGATAATATCAACATGTTCCTGCAGTAGAACTGCTGTTAGTTTTATTGATAACTTGTGAATGCTGCACAAATGGTCAAGTATGATATAAACAGAGACATTGAATATTTATTTTCATTGATCCTCTTAGTTATATACTTCAGCAAGAACTTGATGTTAAAGGTGTGATTGTTTTCCAAGGCTGGTTGCCCCGAGTTCAGAGTGGAGGATGAGTAGGTAGCATCACTGTGCTGGCAAATTAATAACCTTTTTAAATTTCTGGATTAATGGGAGTACAAAGCGAGGCAGCCAAGAGTCTTAGCTCGAAACATTTTTTTTCATAGATGCTGCCTGGCCTGCTGAGTTCCTCCAGGACTGTGTGTGTGTTGCTTCGGACATCCAGCATCTACAGATTTCCTTTAGTTTGAAATACTTTTCAGTCCGTATTGCTGAGGCTGGCAGTTTACAGCAAATTGGCTCAAGCTGACTGTCAAATTTCATGGGCAAGGGAATAACATGTATTACAGCCATAGGAAAGTGAAAAATTGCCTGTAACAAGCAATCTGGAGATCTGGCTCATTGTATATTATAGTTATTTATCATTCTCCCCTAACATTTTAATATAGCTATTAGTCTTTTTCCATACATACTAGTATAGTAAAACAATTGAGAAAGTAATTTAAAATATTTTACATGCATTATAATTTTATTGTTAATGCAATTATGCTCAGTTTGCTTAGATGTGAGATAATTTGATTGAAGTTAAATTGTAGTATTAACTATTTTATATTCCAATTCTGCAGAGTATTCAGCACGTGTAGCAACAATATGTATTTTGACTACTACTACAAGGCATGTCAGTTTGACAATTGTGAGATGAATGGAAGAAAAAATTGTTCCAGCCAAGAAGACGGGAGTTGTGAATCAGGTTCACGTTCTGCAGAAGATTTGGATTCAGGTTCTAAAGAACAGATGGGCTCAGGTTCTAAAGAACAGATGGGCTCAGGTTCTAAAGAAAAGTCAGGCAAAGGTTCTAAAGAAAAGTCGGGCTCAGGTTCTAAAGAAAATTCGGGCAAAGGTTCTAAAGAAAAGTCGGGCTCAGGTTCTAAAGAACAGATGGGCTCAGGTTCTAAAGAACAGATGGGCTCAGGTTCTAAAGAAAAGTCAGGCAAAGGTTCTAAAGAAAAGTCGGGCTCAGGTTCTAAAGAAAATTCGGGCAAAGGTTCTAAAGAAAAGTCGGGCTCAGGTTCTAAAGAACAGATGGGCTCAGGTTCTAAAGAAAAGTCAGGCAAAGGTTCTAAAGAAAAATCGGGCTCAGGTTCTTCAGAAGATGATTGCTCCAGTCGTGAAGGTGATAAGTGTAAGTCGAACACCCCGAAAATTGATTGTTCCAGCCTTGAAGCAGCTGCTGAAATGTGTAGAAGAGCTGGGTCATGTGTTGACTGGAGAACATCTACAAATGGATTATGCGGTGAGTGTTGTGTAATAATAGCATTCTCCTTATAATTAAAAATTTGTTTCAAATTGTAGGAACTAGTGAAGTTACGTGCCCCATTGTTTGGCTCCTTTAACATAGGGATAAAAAAATAATTAGAATTGTTTCAGAATCTAGAAAACTAAGCCTGGTACTAAATTTGCCTCCATTAATCCTACAGGAATACTAATTGAGTAACAGTGAAAACATTTTAAAAAGTGAAATCATAATGGACTAAATTTTGTCTCACAAATTCTCTTTAAAAATGTACCTATGTTGTGTTTTGTCTGCTGGGTTCAGAATTGGATTAGATTTATGAAATTAAGTACGTTATTAATTCTGATGCAGACCAGACTTGCGGCTGTTACATTAATTGTCTCATTGCACAGAGTGACTCAGGCCCTTCAGTGTTGCCACATACAAGTATAAGTTATTGAGGTAAAATCTTACAGATTTTAATCAACTCTCAACTAGCGGCAGGTGAGAGTGCAACATTGTACTCAAAAGTCACATAACATGATGCTCTGCGTTCTTAAAAGTATACATATACACAACAGCAACCAAACAGGTTAGGAGCTTAAAGGATATGATTGGCTGAGTCTCCAACAGGAAAGTGAAGCAGGAAGTGAGTGTTTTATTCCCATCTGATTATCACTTTATTTGCACGCCTCCACATATTTTATTCCTTTAGACCCATGGGATCATTTTCCTGTGGTAAAGAAGAGAAATAAACCAATATGTAAATATCAGAAAAAAATGGGGAAGAAATTTGTTCTATGTTGTTTCCTCGAATGCACAATTTAGTATCATATGTGCACAGAAATCTGAAGGATACTCAAGAGCTGTGGCTGAGCTTGAATGCTATCACCTCCTACAAAGGGAAACCAAGTGACAGAGGTGACAACAAGATGTCACTCCCAAATAAGTTCAATGCCTTTTCCTGCTCAATTTGACCATAAAAACATGGAAACACCATCACAAATTCCCACAAGCCCCTTATGACTCCATGATTTCAATCTCCGAAATCGACTTGACGGCATCCTTCAGGAGGGTGACCTGAATACCACTGATCAGGATCTCATGGTTCATCCAGGTCTTATGCTTAGGGAATACTCAGAATGATTTTGTGGAGGCACATTCATCTGCAACTACATAAGCCTACTATAGACTATAGACTTATTTCAGACAGAAATTTTATTGAAACATTCTGACTGCTTCTAAAGTTTTAATCTTGTGGATAGTTTGAATATTTCTGTATCTAATATTAATTTATTTTAATTTTAAGACCATGTTTGTCCAAATGGCTTCATCTATAAGGCCTGTTCGAGTCATAATCACAATTATTGCAAGAACAAGTGAGTGTTTTGTAATATACATACTTTCAAAATCTGTTTCATTTATTTCATTCTGAATTTCATGCCATTTTGAAATTATCATTTAAACATAATAATCATCATTCCAGTATGATGATATTGGGAGACAAATTCGATACGCCCACTGAAGGATGCTTTTGTCCAGATGGAATGATGCTATCTGAAGATGAAACCCAGTGTGTTCCTTCATGTATTAGTAAGTTGTTATATTCTTAATAAATCACAGTAAAATAATTAAGGACCTTCCTTGATGCTTGGAAAGTTTGAAAAAATTTAATTGCGCATTGTGTTATTTTTCTGTAGGATGCGAAGACTTTTCAGGAAGATTAAGAAATGTAAGTACTTTAAAAATCTTCAATGCTTTATTAGAATCTATATTTTTAAGTAATATTTTTCTTCTAATTATAAGGTCCATTGAGAATCAAGATACAATTTCCCAAAAAAAAGGTGATCCTATTTTATAAATAAAGCTCAGTTAACATCATTATAGTTGACCATTTTTCAGGATCCTAATTGCTCCAGGGTTATATTGAAGCATTGGCAATGAAACTGATGTTATTAGTAACATGGTTAAACTGTTCAGATACATTTTTAAGGTTTTTACAATACTGAAGGAGTCCAACTGAATCAACATGCCTGTGACCCAGAGCACTGCTTTTCCACTGTAACCTACAATATTTACCCTACCTCTTTGAAAGCCACTATTAAAACTGTATCCATTGCCCTTATGAAGTAATACACTCCATGACATTTGATTGGCAAAAAATAATTCTCATTTCCCTTTACTTTAATGTCTTTCCTAATTTCCCCTCTCAATATTGCTCTTTCTGCCAATGCTGTCAGTTTTTTTTCTTATTTACTCCATCAAAGATTTTCATTCTGTATTTTATATACTGTCAGTTTCCTATTTACATTGAGATTTCAGTTAGGTGAAGGCACAAAGGAGGCATTCAGTTCCTAATCAGATTCCAGATTAGACTAAATCAGACAGTTTACATCTCTATCTGTTCCATGCACCTTGAAATTTACTCGTTCTATCATCCCACTCCTTTTAATTTTGAAGTGCAGTCTCACAGTTGCATTCCTCCATTTCTTTAATTACTTTTCTTATATCATACCTTATAGAATATTGCTTTGCTTGAAATAGTTCTGCACTTATGATGTTATTTTAATTTCTAGCTAGGTTCACATTTTATCTTGATATAATGTGGCTGTTTGCCAAACAGAATTTCTGAAAATATACTTGGTGTTCATGTAACAATTGTTTTTACCAGTGTGTAATCCCCTTTGACCAAGTATTGGTCTTGGTTTATTATTGTTGCATATACCAAAATTCACTCACAAAGCAAATCAAAATGAACAAGAATTCCATTGTTAAATTCCTGACTTAGTTCCCTAGTCCAAGCAAGGAAAGCAATAAGTCAACTTGTATTTACATCATCAATATTATTCAACAAATATTCTTCAGTAAGTTCCACATACTGTGAAGAATTACATGGAGAATTGGTGCAGACCTATAATGCTGTTCTGTGATTTGACATAAAGAACCACTAAAGAATTTCAATACCATCAATAAATGAGCTGAATTTCCAACAAATTTCAGTAAGGCATTTGATAAGGTTCCCCATGCGAGGCTCATTCAGAAAGTGATGAGGCATGGAATCCAAGGATACCTTGCTTTGTGGATCCAGAATTGGCTTGAACACAGAAGCAAAGGGTAGTTGGAGAGGGTTCATATTTTGCATGGAGGACAGTGACCAGTGGTGTTCTGCAGGAATCTGTTCCGGGGCCTCTCCTCTTTGTGATTTTTATAAATGAGCTGGATGAGGAAGTAGAAGGGTGGGTTATTAAGTTTGTTGATGATACAAAAGTTGGGGGTGTTGTGGATAGTCTGGAGGATTGTCAGAGGTTCAGCAGGACATCGATAGGATGCAGGACTAGGCTGAGAAGTGGCAGATAGAGTTCAACCCAGATAAGTGTGAAGTGGTTCATTTTGGTAGGTCAAATTTGAAGACAGAATATAATATTAATGGTAAGACTCATGGCAGTGTGGAGGATCAGCAAGGTCATGGGTTTGTGTCTATAGGACACTCAAAGCTGCTGCACAGGTTGGCAGTGTTGTTAAGAATGTGTATGGTGTGTTGACCTTCATCAACCGTGGGATTGAGTTCAAGAGCCGTGAGGTAATGTTACAACTATATAAAGCCTTAGTTAGACCCCACTTGGAGTACTGTGTTCTGTTTTGGTCACCTCATTACAGAAAGGATATGGGTACTATAGAGAGAGTGCAGAAGAGATTGACAAGGATGTTGCCTGGATTGGAGAGCATGTCTTATGAGAATAGGGTGAGTGACGGAGGATGAAAGATGACCTGATAGAGGCATATAAGATGATGAGAGGCATTCTTCATGTGGATAGCCAGAGGCTTTTTCCCAGGGCTGAAATGGCTAACACAAGGGGGCATAGTTTTAAGGTGCTTGGAATTAGGTACAAGGGGGAAGTCAGAGCTAATTTTTTCACACAGAGAGTGGTGGGTGCTTGGAATACACTGCTAGCGAAGGTGGCAGAGGTGGATACAATAGGGTCTTTTAAGAATCTCTAAGATAGGTACATGGAGCTTAGAAAAATAGAGGGCTATGCAGTAGGGAATTTCTAGGCCATTTCTAAAGTAGTTACAACATTGTGGGCTAAAGGGCCTGTAATGTGCTGTAGATTTTCTATGTTCTATATATGGAATTAGTGCCTTTGGGCTTTCAAACAACTGAGGTATGCATTGTGCATGAGAATCAAATACCACTGTAGATGATGGAAATCTGAAATCATAACAGACAATGTTGGAAACAATCAGCAGGTCAAGCAGCACAATTAACATTTTAGGTTGTAGATACTTTCTCAGAACTAAGCATGTCTTTCTAGGTCAACTTGATCTCATTTCAAACGGTCTTTCCCTCCAAAAGATAGAGAATAGAACATTATTTTTAGAATATATTTTTTATTTCAGTACATTAAAAAAGGAAAATATACCTCTATCTGACCGGTCACAGAGATTTGTTGATCACATTGTAATCCTTCAGTTCTTCTTCACGTTAGTTTTTTCATCAACTATTTATATTGAAATGTTATGATACAGCCAATGATCATCCTTCAGTGCTTGCGTAAAATGATCATGCTTTATATGTATGACCCTTGACAATGGTTGCAAGGTATTCAATAAATAACTGTGGGGAATTACATCTGAGATATCAGTCTCACATAATAATATCCACATATAAAGTAGCAATCTTTAACTCAAGATAGGATTTTCTCTTTTCCAAATAACAATGGTATTGATCCAATGTTTCACCATCTTATGTTAACTATGTCAAAATTGTTTCTTCTGGATCACATAATTAAAATACTTACTTCCAGAGGCAGCTGAGTTATTTTGAGAGGAGTTACATAGAACATAGAACAGTATAGCAAAGGAACCACAATGTCTGTGCTGATCATGATACTAATCCAATCTTCCTGTATGTGGTCTATATGTTACCATTCCCTGCCTGTTCATATGCCTGCCTAAACACCTCTTAAACACTGTGAATGGATCTGCACCCACCATTTTCCTCACAGCATTTTCCAGATACCTACCATTCTCTGCGTGCAAATTGTCCTGTAAACCTCCTTTAAAAAATCCCCCCCCTCACCTAAAAGCAATGCCCTCTAGTATTTGACATATCCTCCTAGAAAAGAAAGTTATCTACTCTATCAATGCCCCTCATAATTTTAAATACCTCTGAGGTCACCGCTCAGCCTCCAAAGCTCCAGAGGAAATAATCCAATTTTGATTTTGACTAACCTTTCCTTATAGCAAACACTCTATAATTCAAGCAGCATCCTGGTGAATCTTTCCTGCACCACCTCCAAAGTCTCCACATCCTTCCTATAATACAGTAACCAGATTTGCACAGAATCCTCAAAATGTGGCCTAACAGTTCTTATACTCAATACCCCAACTGATGAACATAAATATGCCTTGTATTCTGTCCTATTTATTTGTGTTGTCCTTTCAGAGGACTATGGATATGCATGTCCAGAATCCTTTGTACACCAGTGAATCTGAGTATCCTGTCATTTACCATTTATGTTTTACACTTCTTACAAAGTGCAACACCTCACACTTGTCTGGATTTAACTACCATTTCTCTTCCCTTATTATCAAATACAAATAGACATATTGGGTTTATTTAAACTTTTTTTGATGAATATATTTCTTCTATTTCAGGAAGGTGAAACTTGGTTTCACCCCAATAACACATGTGTACACTTCACATGTACAAAAGGTGTGGTTGTAGAGACTAAAATAACATGTTCTTCTCAATCAAGCTGTGATGAGGTTTGTATAAAAAACTGTTGGATTTGTACCAGATTCCATTTGTACTGACTTTCATAACACCAATGCACTGAAAATTTTAAAAAGCAGCAAATTCTGTAAGTCTTAAAATCAGAAACTGCTTGGAACACTGCATGTCTGGAAGCATCTGTGGAAAGAGATATAGAGTTAATGTTTCAGGTAAAGATAAAGTGTTCTGACAAAGTTTTTTAACCTGACAGTTTAACTGCTATTCTTTCCATAGATACTGCCTGAGCAGCTGAAAATGTTTTACCATTCTCTGTTTTCGTTATTGATGTATTTTTCTGTAATTCTTAATAGTGTAACAAATTCACTAATCAGTGATAAACATAAAAGATCTGCAAAACAGGAAGCAAATTTTTGGATTTCCAAAATACTTGTAAAGTTTCTACCAGTAATAGAAACATAAAAGATGGTGAGAAACATAATCCTTCAAGAGATTTTTATTTAAAGTGTAGGAACCATTGATAAGCTGGTTCATATCAGTAACAGAGGTTTTAATATAGCCCGAATTACTGGAATAAATGCTAGCTTTGATAGCTTTCATAAAACCGTATTGGCTAACCTTATTAGTTTCATTTATGTTGGGAACAAATTGACACAAAAACCGCAAATCATGTCAGAGGAAGAAACTCCAGGCTGTAATGATTTATTTTAATTCACTCAAGTCTGTTATGTCAGTTTGTTGAAAAGGAATAAGGAAAACCTTAATGTACATTTAAATATGCTACATTTGACTTGACAGTGCATTCCACTAGTTCACTTATTCTATTTTAGCAACAGCCTCCTCTCCCTACCAGCTAAACACATTAATGTAAATTGATTTCATCAACTCATACCTGATCATAGGATAACATGAAACACTTACCAATATAAACATAGATATAGTTCTAAAATGATACTAAAGAAATATTAATGGGTTGAGAAGAGTTTATTTTGCAACAATTCTTTAACATATTAAGCAGGGAGGATTTACTGTTGACACTACAGTAAGTATTTCTTTACAAAGCACTGCCATTAGAAATTACAAAGTATGTGATAAATGATTTAAAGAATGTTGACAGTGAAATAATATTTCAGAATATAATCATAATTTCACCATAATTGTCACAGTGCCACAGAATACAAAACACAATTGAAAGAAACACAAATCTAAATGCTGTGAAAAGCAGAAATTGTAAAATACAAATTGACCAGCAACAGAAACATTAACATTTAGCACCATATATTAAATAGATGGAATCACAATTACACGCCATCTCCATATTCTTGTTATAGATGACTGAAATAAATATTTGTGTAACAACCTGGAAAAGTAATCATGTTTCAAAAAGAGGAGACTAATTGCAATTGATTTCTGCCATAATTTAACTTGAACCAATTTTTCATTATCACCTTTATTCATATTTTCTGTGTAATTTTCGAACATCACAAATAACAATTGAAATTTAAATAAAATGTAGACAATGGTGCAATTCAATATTTTCCATTTATTTAGGCTTCTAAAGTATGGGATGAATTCCACTGCTGCTATCAATGTCCCTTAGAAGGTAAGTTGTTTTAAAGCTATCAAACCATGTTGGACCATAAATGATATACATTGTGCATTATACAAAAATGAGAACCGGAGAAATTTCCATTTCTGTTACACAAAAGTGACTACATTTAACTTAGCCATAAAATGTGTATGCTGTGTCCTGATATTTTCTATTAATTCTTTCCATATAAGAGGGCACTGAAGCAAGACATATTCCTGTCAGGTTTTCACGCCATTATTAAATTGAGAACTGTGCTTAGGCCATCTTGATTGGAACAAAATTAAAGTACAAAGTAAACTTATTCTCAAAATACATACATGTCAACAGAGGCAAACTTGAGATTCATTTTCTTGTGGGCATTCACAAGAAATACAATCAACACAATAGAATCAATGAAAGATTGCTCCCAACAGGACTGACAAACAACTGATATGCAAAAGACAACAAATTGTGCTGATACAAAAAGCAAGGAAGAAAGAAATAATAAATATAAACAAATAATGTAGGGAAGTTCAGTGATAGAGTGAGTGAAGTTATCCCTTCTGGTTCGAGAGCCAGATAGTTCAGGGGTATTAAGTGTTCCCGAACCTGGTGGTGTGGGTCCTGAGGCTCCTGTACCTCCTTCCTGATGGCAGCAACAAGAAGAGAGCATAGGCTAGATCAGGGGTGGGCAAACTTTTTGACTCGAGGGCCACAAAGGGTTCTAAAATTTGTCAGGGGGGCCAGACCAGGAGCAGATGGACGGAGTGTTTTGGTAATACACCTCATAAGAGAAAATAAAATATCATGGGAAATGTAGAAAACATGTGCTTTAATTTCAATTGAAAATGAGCAAATGATTTACAACAAAATATCTGTCTTTGAAGTCCCATGGTATTTAGCTATTTATTGAAATGACTTTTAAAACACTGAAAATTAAATGAATAAAATACAGCTTTTTTTAATAATAACAGTTATTATTTTAAAGCACTGAAAATGCTGTTATCCTTCAAGATATTATCATCATCACTCTCCTCCTGACTGTCTTTATTTCAAAAACTGTAGGAGATGCAGGTCTACTTGTCCTGCTCCTTCTTATTCAATTGTCCCCTGTGCCACAACTGTGAGAGCGCGCCAGTATGAGGAGCTCTGTGCTCGCAAATCCCCGCAGGCTATCTCCCTTAGTCGGAACACTGGCTAATTGTGAGCTGGTTCGGATGTGCCAGGAAATGGGTTGCCACAAGGTCACAAAGTAAAGCGCAAATGTGGAGTAATACGCTGCACCTCAACAAAGGTCAATGTATATAGAGTGAGTCATCCATTGGGAAAATGCCAGAATTGCGGGGAAAAAACGTTAACAAGGTTTATTAATATAATTTCATCAAGTTCTGCGGGCCGGATTAAAAAGCTTAACGGGCCGCATATGGCCCGCGGGCCGTAGTTTGCCCATGCCTGGGCTAGATGGTGGGGGTCCTTGATGATGGATGCTACTTCCCTGTGACAGTGTTCCATGTAGATCTGCTCACTATGGGGGGGCGGGGCCTTTACACATGATGGATGAAGCTGTATCCACTAATTCATTAGGATTTTCAGTTGATGGAGATTAAGTTGAAGTGTCTGTATCAAAAGCTTTGAATTAGGTCTTAATGAACTTGGCCTGTTAAGAGTTAGCTGTGGTCCTTTTCTATCCACACTCAGTTGATTTGATCCAGCCAGTTGATCTTGCTGCTCTTCCACTAAGTTTTAGCTGCCTTATACCAAAAACACTGATAGGCTTTCACAATGGAAAAGCTGGGGTGTAACTCTGACCTGTGTCAAAACCAGTCTATCTCTGCAGCTAATTAGCACATAGATCAGTTCTAAAAACCCAGTTTTTATGATGTATATATTAATGACTTGAATGAGGAAATTAAATATTTCCCAAATTTGCAAACTACATAAAGCTGGGTGGGAGGCTGTATTGTGAAAAGGATACAGAGAAGGGACAGACTAATTTGAACAAGTTGAAGTGAGCAAATACATGACAGATGTCCACACTTCTGTTTTTTGTCCCATTTCTGCCCAAGCTTTCACCCTTCTGGTTTTGTTAACTACTGAACATCACTAACAACTAACGCATTCCACCGACAAACGTGTTTGTCCAAGTTTGAAAGCCACTTGCATCATTATGAGAACAAAATGTAAATTTTGTACATGGATTGACATTTATTGCAGATGTAAAGTTTTACCATGACAAAAAGTATAAAAGAACATTTTGCCACATGCACCTTTTTTCAGTTTTAATCAATGTAATTCAAAGTTTAAGTTTTCTTTATTATACATTTAAAATAACTTAAAGATACTGATTGATTTCTATAATTTCCACATTATTATTTCTCCACAGTCCAACGATGTGCAGTTCAACCTAAGCGGATTAAATTAACCAAGGATGTTTGTTCAGCATTTGTTGAAGTGAACTCATGTGAAGGATTCTGCAGGTCATTCTCCATGTAAGTCATGTGATTGAATATATTTGTTGAGTTTTAAAACAAAAAATAAATTAGTACATGTAAAAAGGTGAGAATTCCTGGCAGGTCAGAGAATCTCTGGTTTGCATTTGTACTCTATGAGGTGATTAAAGAATATGTGAATAGGTATGGGGAGAGAAAAACAAAGAAAAAGAGTGGAATGATTATTGGCTGATACAACAAATAACAACTGAAGACACAGAAAGAAAAGGAAGCTAGTCATCCAGCAATAGTACAAAACTGTAGAAATAAATGCATAGTTACCATTAAAAAAAATTGAATTTCTAATTTCTTTTGCTATGAGGGAAATCAGTATTTTATGTTTAACTATAAATCAATGTAGTGAGTAAAGGCAAAATTGTGGAAGAGCAGGAAGCCCAAGACTTGGAGGGCAAAGAAAGAAGGAGGACTGAAGCAGAGTTCAGTTTTAAAGAATGGGAAGATACTGATCTGATTACAAGTTTGCTTCTGATTTTCAGTACCTAAGTGTCATGTGACAGGACAGCAGCAGGTGATCAGTGAATATTCACTCCCATTCACTTCTGATTGGCCACACGATTTAAATCAAGGGGTGTTAGTTTATCTCAGGAGTGCAAATGGGAAACATATTCAATCCCTTCAAACTAATTAATGTAATTCATCTGGCTACTTACATTGAACAGAGTTGGCTGGGAAGGAAATGCACAATGGTTGTAACATGTGGGATCTGGTGAACCCCACTGTGCTTCATTGCACAACATATATAGTTAGAAAGACGATGAAAGTTCTGCTGAGGAATTCTGACTGGCATGGGGAAAAATTGAAAGGCAGAACTACTCTCAAGATTATTACCTGAGCCACATCTTCATCCAAAGTGTGCTTGGATCAAAGTAGTGGCAAATTGCAGAAGTACAGTTGTTACAGGGCTTTAAACAAGTTGGAGATGGAGAGGATTTTTTGTGGCAGGACTTTTAACCAAAAGTAATGTTGAGACATTGGGATAGAATAATACAGGATCCAGTGAAATTTTGTGCAGGGTGACTAGGACAGGGAATTCAATACTCCAGGTTATTCAGTGCTCCAAAAGAATAGGCAAAGAGGGACAGGAGTCGGGGTGGTGTTATTATCAAAGGTGTCCAGCAAAGCTGAGTTGTGATGGAGATGCACTGGACAGTGATGTGGAATGTGTTTGGGCAGCAAAACGGAATAGCTGGAGAAAGAAAACTTAGATGGGATTCGTGTATAGTTCCAGAAGTGTTGCTTCTCAACAGGAAAAGGATAAATGCAGAAATATTGAAGGGATGTTTGGGGACCGTAAACAATATCAAGTGATTTTAATCTGCAGGTTGATTGCATTAAACAAACTGAAATGGTACCATGGAGCGGCAATTTGTGGAGAGGGTCATGGATTCTTGATAAAGTATATTTCAGTGTTTACATGCAATAAGCCTTTATAGATTTGTTCACATGTATGAGGTTGGATCAATAAGAGATCTAATGGTAAGGCAACCAAGAGGAAGTAGTTTCTTGCAGTAAAACGGCAGACACCTTGGGTCCAAAACTGGTGTCCTTCACTTAAGGGCAATTACCAAGATATGAAGATGTATTTGTCCAGAATGGGCCCAGTAATTTGGCACAATGATGATTCAGCATCAGTGACAGATACTTAAATAGTTCATTCATTACAATAAATTGAAATTTATCCAATTTAGAAAGAGGGATTCCACAAATGAATCATCCATGGTGAACAAAGGAACAAGGAAAATATTAAATTGGAATTTTAAAAGTGGCAGGGATTAGTGGTAGACCAGTAGCTAGCAGCAAGAGGGAAGCCTGGAGAAAACCCATTATGAGAGAAAACTAGAAAGTAAGATCAAACAAACGGCAAGAGCTATATGGACATATAAAATGATGAGGGTGGCCCAGGAAATGTGGGACTTCCTAAGCCATGAGACCTGGAATTAATAACAAGAAATAATAGATGGGTTAAAACAATAATTTGCATTAATCTTCACAGTGAAGTACACTGCAGATACCCCAAGTATAACAAATGGGCGAGTTTCAGATACCATGAAGGAACTAATTACAATCCTGATTGATAAGGAAAAGCTAATAGACTAAAGGTAGATAAGATGCCAGGGCCCAACAGTGCGCAACTGCTGGTTTTGAAAGAAGGGAATGCAAGACTCCTAGCACATTTGCTGGCTCTAACCAGACTCAATGGAACTGAGACAAAGCTTCTACGATGCCCCAACCTATGTGACAACAGTTTTTACTATCCCAGCCAGCAATTTCCAATCCTGAAACAATGTAGTTATTTATGACCATCTCTTGACCCATGGTGTGTAAGAGAATGTGTGTCCTTTTTCCTGTGAGGTTGAGCTTGTTCATGAGGCCCACAGTGCAGAACACTGCTGTACTTCCTTGATCTGGAAAGCACAAGAAACAACTGTCTTGTTACCCTTCTTAGACGTCACTTGTATTGGAATTATAGCAAGTTTACAATTATGATCATCAGCCCACATAAGGCTATTAGATATCAGGGCACTACTCACTATTGTGTCTGATTCTTTCATAGCTTGTTTCAATTCTGCACCCTTTCTGTCACAGTGAATATAAAGTATGCTGGAATGCTTGCCATTGCATACCTTGCATGAAAGATGCTTCCTACAAACCTTGCTGATGTGTCCTGTACACAAATAACCAAGGCAGACATCATTTTCCTTTAGGAAGGCAATATAATTACTGAGCCCTTTTTCCCCAGCTGAGAGCATGAATCCAATATACTGTATGTTCACCCATGCGGAACAGACAAACCCTTTTGGCTAACAAGACCTTTTCCTTTTCATTCGTTCATTTTTAGCTTTACCTCTCATAGTGGTGACAATTATGGCAAAGCTGCTTCTTTTAGGCTTAGAATGAAACTATGATTCAGATTCATTCACACCTCTGCTTATTGCTGGTGATGTAGCATCCTTTATATTCCCAAATACCGGATCTGTAGTAATCTCTTTGTACCTTTCAATTAAATAAAATCAATAAAATCAACAAGGTCGGTGAAAGTAATCTTACAGCTGTGCCTTTCTTGCAGTTCGCAGACCATTGTTCTCCATTTATCCCTAAGTATATAGGGCAATTTCTTTACAATAGTCAATATATTATCAGGCTCATGCAGCTCACATCTACTTCTTCATTGCAATAGCCTCTAAGAAAAAGACTACTGTCTTAAAGAGCTTTCATATTTTCAGATTTGATTGGTACCCAAGAAATGGCTTTTTGCATGTAGACAGATGCAAATTTCTGTTCAACAATTTATGTTCCTGTAATAAAGCCTCAGCTTTTCCATATCCTTTCTTAGGATTAACATTAACCTTCTGACAGGTTCTCTAGTGCGACCTCTACTGTTCAAGGAATTAGAGGCAGTCTCGATAGCTATCGGTCTTGCCTTCAACACTCTTTTCAAAAGCCCTAATTAATGCAGGATAATGCAATGATCACCAACGAAGATTAGAATGTCTCTTTTAGGCAAAAATGAAATGCATTGCTGTTGTACCAATAAGGCTTTTATTTCATTTTGACTCATAATATCAATAATACTGTTTTGACCTCTATCATCTGAAACAAGAGTGTTTCTGTGCTGTAGGTTAATGAGCCCTTTGAGCTGCTGGATATGACATAGGCTCAGAGCGCATTAGAGCAGACTGAGAGTAAACCCTGAGCTACCTCTTGAGATTCTTGTGCATGTTTCGCAAACATTTGAGGAACAAATGAATTAATATTGACATTGAGTGTTTCTATTTTTCTCTGTGCCTTTCCAATATAGGAACTCGCACCATAAGACTGTCCTGCTGGAGTACTTTTAGCATTTGCCTCATGTGAAGCCCTTAGCACATTAACTTTGGCTATCTGTGCAGCTATTTCTTCCTGCAACCTAAAACGCTCCTTCCTTCTGCGTAGATTTTCCTATGGAGCATGTTTGTCCTTCAGTAATCGTTGCTGTGCGATTAATGCAGCTAGATAAGCCTCTATTTTAATGCATTTAGAGGAGATATTAGATGCCAAAGATGTATTATGACTGCAGCAGAAGTTGGAGCACTGATATTTGACACATTGGAGCAACGAACATAAAATGCTGTTAGAACCCAACAGGTCAGGGAGAACCTATAAAGGGAAATGAGCAGTCAAAGTTTCTGCTAAGAGGTATTCTTGTATGTGAATCACAAGCTAGCATGTGGTGCAGAGTAGCTAGGACAAATGGAATATTGGCCTTTATAACACATGGATTAGCATTGAGGAACAGTGAAACACTTACAATTTCACTTTGAGCACTGTGCACTTGTTCCCAAATTTCTGGAGACAGTCCCCTGCGATCTTTAATGAAAACGATCCAAACTAGATTCACTAGGCCAATTCCTGCAATGAGAAAATTGCCTGTTCACATCCGGTTAAAGAAACTGGATTTGTATTCTTTGAAATTTATAAGAATGAGAGGTAATTACTTTGAAACATAGAAGATCCAAAGGGGACATTATATTCTTGGAGAATCTCAAAGTTAAAGGGCATTGTTACAAGATATAGGGGTTGTTATTGAAACAGATTTATTGGAATTTCTTTTCAGAGGACGGCAAATCTCTAGAATTCCCTATCTTGGTGGGTTCTGATAGATCATTAGAGATATTTAGAGGTTCATGATTGTTTATTGAATGATTGGGGAATTGAGTGCTAAGGAGAACTAGTACAGGACTTAAGGTTTAAAATCACAGATTAATACAACACAGAGCCAGGCACTATGGCCCAACTTGTCAGTGCTAGCCAAGTTGCCCACCAAGCTCATAACATTTGACCCATGTCCTCCCAAAACCTTCCCATCCATTTGTCCCGTCCAAGTGCCTTTTAAATGTTGTTATTGTAGCTGTGTCAACCACTTTCTCATTCCATATACCTATGATCCTCTACATGAAGAAATTGATCCTCAGGTTCCTTTAAAATTATCTGTTCTTGCCTTAAACCAATATCCTCTAGATTTTAGTTCTCCTTCACTGGGAAAAATACTGTGTATATTCATCCTAAATATGTCCCACGGGATTTTATACATTTATATAAAACCACCCATAAGTTTCCTACTCTCTATAAAGTCATTGCCCGCCCAACCTCTCACTCCAATTCAAGCCTTTGTAGATCTTCTCTGCTCTCTTTTTTCAATGCACTTCTAAGGAAGGCCTGTTTCTGTGCTGTAATGTTCTACTGTTCTATGGTATCTTTGCTATAACTGTACAGTTCTCCAAGTGATGTCTCACCGATATCTTTTGCAACTGTAACATAACATTCTATCAGCTGTAATCATTCCCTGACTGATGAAGGCCAGCGCGCCACAAGATTTCTTCACCACCCTGTCTACCTACTAGGGCTGATCAATCATGATCATATTGAATGGGCAGTCAGACCTGAAGGGCTAGGTAGCTGACAACTTACTTTATTTTCTTCTGTTGTGTACTTGATTAGAATTAGTTTGTTCTTACACTTAGCGGCCTTTTCATTAGGTCTTCTACTGCAGCTCATCCGCTTCAATGTTTGACATGTTATGCATTCAGAGATGTTGTTCTGCAAACCACTGATGTAATGTCTGATTACTTGAGTTACTATCACCTTACTGTCAGCTTGAATCACACTGGTCATTCTCTTCTGACCTCATTGAAAAGGCATTTTTGCCCAAATAACTGCTGCTCACTGGATTTTTTTGCACCATGCTCTGTATTCTCTAGAGACTGTCGACTGTGAAAATTCCAGCAGATCAGAAGTTTCTGAGATAGTCAAACTACACCATCTGGCACCAAATATCATTCCACAGTTAGTCTTCCCCATTCTGATTTTTGGTCTGAACAACAACAGCCCTCTTGACCAAGTCTGCATGCTCCATGCATTAAGTTGTTGGCATATAATTGGCTATTTATGATCAACATACAGGTGTAACTAATAAAGTGACCACTGAATGTATGTCTATGATACATCACACCATGTTTCTAATGCACTTGGTTTTATCCTAATCTAATTATGGTTTATCTCAAGTTGACCTACTATGATTTGGTTATTTTTCAGATTTAATTCCATGAAAAATGGCATGATGCACAAATGTGAATGTTGTCAAGAAAATGAAGTAGAGGAAAAAGAAACAACACTGAACTGCCACGATGGAAAAACTATGAAGTACAAGTACTCCTCTGCAAAGACTTGCACATGTAAACTTTGCAAAGACAAACCAGTCTTTGCAAAACTGTAGGTTTGCACATCTAGTCAACTGCAAAAAAATTAATGTGATTACATCTTAAATGATACAGAAATTTTAAAATGTTTAGTATGTGTATTTATCTTTGGTAGAATAAGCAATTGATTATTGGTGATTTTAAGAAAAAATATTTGCTATCTATATTTGCTTATGTGGTGAAAGTAGGAATGTACTCTAAATCATACCTTCTGTTAGAATTCTTTATATGTTCAATGAGAAATTATAATCAATAAAAGATTTGCAACAATATAAAGCACTTTTTCCTTGCAGCGCTGAATGTTTCATGTTAAATGTGCACAACAAAGCATAGCCTTTGCAGTTTAATTTCCTGCTCCGGATTCACAATTTCAGTGTCAGTTTTCCAGCTGGATGCAGTTTTTGAGTGAAGCAACCCACTGGGTAGACAGAAGCATTGACTCTTGTCAAAAAGTGCATTTCCATGTTCAATCTTCATACAATAATTCTGAGTACTGTATTCCTTTGCATGATGCATTAGGATTTTTCTGAGCAACACAGTTTATTAAGGGTCTGAAAGACAGTGTATTTTAGCCCTAATCAGAAGTCAACAAGCAAATTGAACTTCCACTACCCATATCATTTTGCCTGTTCTATCAATACAATACATACATCAATACATTATACTAAATTGCATATAAAGACTCCTTACCCTATATCCATACAGATTAATCAATTTGTAACATTGAAATATAGTAATTTTATTTTCTAAAAAAATCTAACGCACTACCAAGACCGAAGCTGATTAGTAAAGAAAAAAAAGAAAAAAAAAAATTGGTCATCATCTGTGCTTTAACAGCAAATCAAAGGTTTTGAAAATAATTCAAAAAGATCACCACAATGCTTGAAAATCAGAGATTGAACATCAAATCTTCTCTAAATTTAAATATGACATCTCATCACGTAACTACTGGGCGTGAATTGGAAGGGCTGCATCTTTCCATTTAAGCAAGACCATCCTTCTGGCCATAAGAGAAATAAAAGCCAAAATGTGCAAGTCAGATGACTCGAAAATAATATCCTTTCCTCCAACAATACCAAAGGATTAGACTTAAAGTTACTTTGAAAAGTATCAAAAAAGTTTGAAATACTTCTTTCCAATATTTTCCAAGACTCAGACATGTCCAAAACATATGAATGAGTGAAGTTTCTCCATTATTACATTTATCACAATACAGAGATGTATCTAAATAAAAATGAGACAATTTATCTTTAGTCATATGGGCCCTATGGACCACTATAAATTGTAGGAGAGAGTGGCGGGCACAAAACAATGAAGAGTTAATCAATTTAAAAATTTCATTCCAAGTTTCCTCAGAAATTGAAGTCTGTAAATCTTGTACCCAAAGATTTTTAATTTTTATCTAAAGGAACACTTCTCATTCCCAACAGCATATTATAAATATTAGATATAGATCCATTATAAAAAGGTTTCAAATTAAAAATTACATCTAATAGATTCTTATCAGGACTTTTAGGAAATGCATTTATTTGAGATGCTAAAAAATCTCTTATTTGTAGGTATCGAAAAAAATTAGTTTGGGGTAAACTATATTTATTTGACAGTTGTTCAAATGAAAAGAGACTTCCTTCTACAAACAAGTCCTGAAAGCATTTAATACCTAATCTATCCCATTCTTTAAAAGCCACATCAATCATAGAGGATTTAAAAAAGTAATTAGAAAAAATGGGACTTAAAAGAGAAAATCTCAACAAGCCAAAGTACTTCTGGAATTGTATCCAAATTTTCATAATGTGTTTAACTACGGGGGCGTCACGTGATAACGTAGGATCGAGACGTTGGGAATCCAGCTCCTTCGTAAAAAGTAATGAAATAGGGTTTAAATGAAGAAGAGTTAACAAATACCTACTAGAAACTATTTATAAGCAACTCAGGATTATTTTTAGATATGGCTCCTAAACTGAAACAGAAGAAAGCTACTACTTCGAAGACTGCGCAAATCAGCGGGGAAAAAGGCCTAACCGGCTCGGCGAAGCCTCGTACTCAAGTTGGATCTCCTCCCGGCGAAGTGCATGGCACTTCTGATGATGTGGGACAGAAAGTTACGGCAATGTCAGCAGTCTCTAAGAAACGGCAAGAACAACACATGCACGAAGAAACAAGTATGCATGAACAGATATTAACAAAACTACAAATCCCAACTATGGCTGGAAGTGAATCGTAAGTGGAATCGGATTCTTTGGGAAACACAGATGAAGAAGAAGAAGAAAAGAAGGAGATTATAGGAGACATAAGAGATATCCTGATATATATGATGAATGAACTAAAAGCTATAAGAACAGATATAAGAAGGATGCAGATTACACTCGATAATATGGTGGAAAAACAAAAGAAAATGGATAATAAAGTTAAAGAGATGGAAGTAAAAATGGAAGCAAACACTGAAAGAATAGAAAAGATAGAAGACAATAATCTTGCCTGGATAATAGAAAGAAAATGGATGTTGGAAAAAATAGATGCGCTTGAAAACTCTAGTAGATGAAATAATATTAAAATTGTTGGTCTTATAGAAGGTACAGAGGGAGAAAATCCAATAAAATTTTTCCAAGAATGGATTCCGAAAATTTTGGAAATGAAAGAAGGAAGTCAAGTAATTGAAATTGAAAGAGCACACAGAGCTTTAAGACCAAAACCTCAACAAGATCAATTTTGATAAAATGCTTAATGTACCAAGATAAAGAAATGATCTTGAAGGCAGCTACTCAAGGTGCTAAAAAGAGAAATGGGCCATTGATGATAGAAGGGAAAAGAGTTTTTTTTTAATCCAGACATAAATTACGATCTTCTGAAGAGGTGGAAGGAATTTAATCCAGTGAAAAAATCTTTATGGGAAAAGGGCTATAACTTTTTATTGAGCTACCCAGCAAAATTGATCATTTTCCTGGATAACGAAGAAAGAAGATTTTTCGTTGACTACCAGAAAGTGGAGGAATTTGTACAAGAACTACCTGATATCCACGAGGAGGAGTAAAGAATTATAGAAATGAAGTGGACTAATGATGAAGACTGAAATAAGGTTGGACTTGACGGACATTTATAAGAAATAAGAAAAAAAAAGTTGAGGAGTATTAATTGGGAGTAGAGACATTAATTATTTTTTCTTTTTTTCTTCATTAATATATATTTTTTTTTTGCAGGGGAGCTGGAGGAGCTCCTGATTGATGGCTGCGAGTTTCACGTGTACAATCATGGCGATTGCCATGACCTGTAAAATGGTGGTGGGGGGGGGGTAATGTGTGTTTCTTTTTATTTGCAACATTAGTGTGGGGGGGGGGGTTCTTATATATTAGTTACCTTTCTTCTATTTTTCTTCTTTTTTGCCTGGATGGTTGGGGAGAGACTCATAGCAACATGGAGAATTTTAAAGAGTTCCCAAGGTATTCTGAACGATTAATTTACTTAATTTTTAAAGTTTTAATGTTAATGAACTTAATGGACCTTTAAAAAGAAAAAGAGTTTTAACATATATTATGAAAATAAAAGGAGATATAGCTTTTCTACAAGAAACACATTTAACAGAAACAGAACATAAGAAATTAAAGACAGATTGGGTTGGAAATGTCACTGCAGCTTCATTTAATTCAAAATCGAGAGGAGTTGCAATTTTGGTTAATAAAACTTTACCAATTAAAATACAAAATGTAGTAATTGATTCTGTAGGGAGATATGTGATTATATATTGTCAAATTTTTTTCAGAATTATGGACTCTTATGAACATTTATGCACCAAATGAAAATGATGCAAAATTCATACAAGACGTTTTCTTGAACTTGGCTGATGCATATGATAAAATATTATTAGGTGGAGACTTTAATTTTTGTTTAGATCCAGTTTTGGATAGGTCAACTAAAGTTGCTACAAAATCAAAAGTAATAAAACTAACTTTATCATTAATGAAAGATTTAAACCTGATTGATATATGGAGAAAAATTAATCCAAGAGAAAGAGATTATTCATTTTATTCAAATAGAAATAAAGCTTACTCAAGGATTGTTTTTTTTTATTATCAAAAAATATTCAGGATAGAGTGAAAAGTGTGGAATATAAAGCAAGAATACTGTCAGATCATTCCCCCTTGATAATGATAATGATGGATAAGGAGGAATTGATCTATAGATGGAGATTTAATTAAATTTTATTGAAAAGTCAAGATTTTTGTGATTTTATGAAAAAACAGATTCAATTTTTTTTAGATACAAATTTACATTCAGTTGAGGATAAAATTGTATTATGGGAAGCGATGAAAGCATATTTAAGGGGTCAGATTATAAGTTATACATCTAAAATTAAGAAGGAATACATGGCAGAAATAGATCAATTGGAAAAAGATATCAAAGTTAGAAAAAGAATCTCAAATATATATGACAGAAGAAAAACGAAGACAATTTGTTAATAAAAAATTATAATATAATACACTCCAGACATATCATACAGAAAAAGTAATTATGAGAACTAAACAGAAATATTATGAATTAGGTGAAAGGGCACATAAGATTTTTGCTTGGCAGCTGAAAACAGAACAGGCTTCTAAAACAATAAATGCAATTAGAACAAGAGCAAATAAGGTTACTTATAAACCTTCAGAAATTAATGAAACTTTAAAAAATTTTATACTGAACAATATCAATCAGAATCACAAAATAAGATTGCTGATACAGATAAATTTTTATCACAAATAACCCTTCCAAAATTAAATTTGGAAGAACAGAAAGGATTAAATATGCCCTTTACATTAAAAGAGGTTGAAGAAGCTTTAGGATCACTTCAGAGTAATAAATCCCCAGAAGATGGTTTTCCTCCTGAATTTTATTTAAAAAATTTAAAGATTTATTAATTCCTCCTTTTATGGAATTAATATATCAAGTGGAAAGAATACATAAGCTCCCACAATTTTTTTTAACAGCGATCATAACTGTATGGCCAAAAAAATAGAGATCCTTTAAAACCAACATCATATAGGCCTATTTCTTTGTTGAATACAGATTATAAAATAATGGCAAAAAATTTAACTAATCGAATATCTAAATATTTACCAAAATTAATACATATGGATCAAAAAGAAGTTTTATTAAAAACAGACAATCAATGGATAATATAACCCGGTTACTTAGTATAATTCATTTGACACAAAAAAGAGAGAAAATGAGTGTGGCAGTTGCTTTGGATGCAGAAAAAGCATTTGATAGATTGGTATGAGATTTTTTATTTAAGGTATTGGAAAAATATGAGTTAGGAAAATCTTTTATACAATGGATTAAAACTTTAAATATTAATCCTCAAGCTAAAGAAGTTAAAAATGGTCAGATTTCAACACCATTTTGCTTAACGAGGTCAACTAGACAAGGCTGCCTATTATCACCTGCTCTATTTGTATTGGCAATAGAACCATTAGCTGAATTAATTAGAACAGATTCAGACATTGGGGGCTTTTGAGTTAATCAAGAAGAATATAAGATTAATTTATTTGCTGATGATGTTTTGATTTATTTAGCAAACCCATTGCAATCTTTGCAAAGACTATCTTTTAGATTGGAAGAATATGGGAAAGTATCAGGGTATAAAGTAAATTGGGATAAAAGTGAAATTTTACCCCTTACCAAAGGAAATTATAATCAATGTCGATTAGTAACTCAATTTCGATGGTCAATAAATGGGATAAAACATTTAGGTATTAGAGTTGATAATGATGTAAAAAAATTATATAAACAAAATTATTTGCCATTATTAAAAAAAATAAAAGAGGTTCTGATGTTACCAATAACATTAATAGGTAGAGTTAATGCTGTAAAAATGAATATATTTCCTAGATTGCAATATTTATTCCAAACTTTACCAATATAATTGCCTCAGAAGATTTTTCAAGAACTGAATAAATATGTAAGGAAATTTCTTTGGAAAGGAAAGATGTCAAGAATATCATTGGGAAAATTGACGTGTAAATTTGATTTAGGAGGGTTACAACTTCCAAATTTTAAGGATTATTATAAAGCAAATCAACTTAGATTTATTGCGTCTTTTTTTGATGAAGAAAAACCGGCATGAATTAGAATAGAATTAGATAAGATAGGAGAAAACATACCAGAAGATTTTATATATAAATGGGAATCCAAATGGATACGGGAAAAAAAAAGAATCTCCGATATTAAAACACTTGATTGATTTATGGAATAAGGTAAATATGGACGATGAGATAAAGAAATCTTTATTAGCAAAAAGAACTTTAATTCAAAATAGGCTTATTCCTTTTACAATGGATAATAAACTTTTACATAATTGGTTCCAAAAGGGGATTAAATATATAGGTGATTGTTTTGAAAGAGGTATATTGATGTCGTTTGATCAATTAAAAAATAAATATAAAATATCAAACAACACTCTTTTCTGTTATTTTCTATTAAAGGGTTATTTATGAGAAAAGCTGGGTCAGACAATGTTGATGCCAAAACCTAGTAAAATAGAAATATTAATTCAAAAAGGAAAAATCAAAATATTTACATCCTGTATGTACAATTTGATTCAAAAACAGACAATTAAATCAGGAATTCATAAATCAAGACAAAAATGGGAATCTGATTTGAATATTAAAATTGATGGAAAAAGCTGGTCAAGATTATGTTCTGATAGTATGATAAATACAATAAATGTTCAACTTAGATTAGTACAATATAATTTTTACTTCAATTATATATAACACCACAGAAAATAAAGATTAAATTCAAATATGTTTGACCAATGTTTTTGATGTAATTAAGAAATTGGTACTTTTTTACATTCTACTTGGTCTTGTTTTAAAATTCAATCATTTTGGATAAATCTAAGATTTTTATTGGAACAAATTGCTGGAGTACAACTCCCACACAGTCCAATATTATTTTTATTAGCAGACATTGAAGGGACAACACCGAAACTTAAATTGAATAAGTATCAGAAAAAATTTATAAAAATTGCATTGACAGTAGCCAAAAAAGTTATCGCAGTTACTTGGAAATCTGATTTATATTTAACTATGGATCGTTGGAATAATGAAATATATAGTTGTAATCCACTTGAAAACATTACATACAATCTAAGAAATGAATATGATATATTTTTGAAAATTTGGCTCCCATACCTACAAAAGATAGAAAGATAGGATTAAACTCATAGGTCCTTTGAAGATAAAATTATAAAGTAATTGGGAAAAGTATAAATAAATATTTAAATTATTTTGAACTCCATGGAGCATGTGGGGATCTTCCAATATCCAGGAAATCTTTCTCTTCTTTCTTTAGACAAGGGTTAAGGGGGGAGGGTTAATAATATTTTTTCTCTTTCTTACTATCTTATCATTCTTTGTAATTTAAAATAAATAAATAAATAATGTGTTTAACTACCAGATTATCAGTTAACTTACTCAGAGACAAAGGAAGTGAGGATCCAAGAAGAGAAATAATAGAAAATTTATTAACAGCGTTAGCTTCTAAAAAAACCCACATCGGGCAATCATCACGATTAATGTAATATAACCAAAATGGAAGATTTCTTATATTAACTGCCCAACAATAAAATCTAGTTTGGTAAGACTAATCCTCCATTCTTTTTATCTTTCTGAAGATGAATTTTATTTAATCTAGAATGCTTATTCTCAAGTCAAGAGAATCAAAAAATGATTTAGGAATAAAAATGAGCGATAACAAAAGAGGCGACCAATTTGGTAGTATTCTTTTTATGTAATTCAATAAGGTAAGAAAATTTTGTTTAAATAGACACATAGTTTTTAGTGATTGTTACTGCTAAGTAGGTAAATTGGTTTCTTACCATTTTAAAATTGTTAGAATTTGTTGGTATCAAATTATTCAAAGGGAAAAGTTCACTTTAATATAGTTTTAATTTAATAACCTGAGGACTGGCAAAAACAGGACAGTAAAGAAAGTGCATGAGGTAACGAATTCTCAACATTAGAAATAAATTGCAGGATATCATCAGCATACAAGAAGACTCTGTGAATAGTGTCACTCCTTAAAATACGGGTGATATCATTAGATTCTTGAAAGGCAATGACTAAAGGTTCTAAGGCCGGATCAAAAAGCAAAGGGCTCAACAGACAGCCTTGACTAGTGCCATGTTGAAGCTTAAATGGTTTGGATAACCCTAGTGGAAGGAGCTAAATAAAGTAATTTAATCCATTGAATGAAAATGGGTCCAAAATCAAATTTTACTCAAGTTTTTTCTAAAGTTTTAAATAAATAATTTGATTCAACTCTGTCGAAAGCTTTCTCAGCATCTAGGGATACCACATATTCTGATATCATGTTAGGAGAATAAGTAACATTTAATAACTAACAAATATTAAAGCGAGAATATTTTTTGATAAATCCAGTTTGGTTATCGAAAATGACATATGGTAAAATATTTTCAATCCTATGGGCCAAAACTTTAGATAGGATCTTAGAATCAAGATCAAGTGAAGAAATTGGTCTTATAAGAAGAGCATTCAGTTGGATCCTTATTTTTTTTTAGAATAAGAAAAATGGAAGCCTCATAAAAAGATTGAGGGAGCCTGCCCAACTTGAATTAATCTGAAAAAACTGAACATAAATGAGGTACAAGCAGTGAGGAAAAGATCTTGTAAAACTCTCCAGAAAATCCTTCTGGACCCGGAGCTTTCCTCAAATGTAATGAGCGGACAGCCTCAACAATTTCCTCAAAAGAAATAGGTTATTCCAACAACTTTCTGTTGTCAGCAGAAATTGTAGGAACATTTAGTTGGTCTAAAAAATTGTTCATTACAGTGTTATCCTTAGAAGATTCAAAACTATAGAGTTTAGAATAAAATTCTCTAAAAGTATCATTTATTTCTAAATAATCAGTTGTCCTATCACCTTTAGCTTTGCATATTTCTTTAATCTGCTGTTTAAAGGTTTTAATTTGCTCAGCCAATAATTTACCTGTTTTATCTCCATTGATATAAAATTGACTATTATCTTTTTAGAGTTGGGTTTCAATTGTATAGGTTAAAAGGAGATCCTATTTAGTTTTAGGTTCAACACATCTTTTATATAAGGCAGGTTCTGGAGCCAAGGCATACTCTTGGTCTAATTGTTTCAGCTGATTAGCTAAATCTCTTCTCTCTTTATTAGCTTTTGTCTTAATACTTGTAGTATAAGAAATAGTTTGTCCTCTAATATACGCCTTAAAAGCATCCCATCTGATAAGACTAGAAGTACCCTCTAAGATATTCTCTTCAAAAAAAAGTAATTTGTCTCTCCATAAACTTTAAACAATCTTTATCAGATTACAAAGTTAGATTAAATTGCCAAAACCTATTTGTTTGAAGAAGACCAGGGAGATTTAAAGATAGCATAGGAGCGTGATCTGAGACAGCAATCTCTTTATATTGACAGGATTGAACTGATGGAATCATTTGGCTATCAATAAAAAATAATCAATCGTGGAATATGTATGATGGTCATGAGAGAAAAACGAGTATTCCTTGTCCACCGGATGAAAAAAATGCCAAGCATCAACAATACCACATTTCATTAAAAAAGATTTAATTAACACAGCTGATTTATTTGGTATCATTAGTTTAGAAGAGGAATGATCTAAAATTGGATCTAAGCAACAATTAAAGTCTCCACCCATCACCAACGAGTACAGACTTCAATCTAGCAATATTGGAAAAAAAAACACTTGAAGAAGCCTGGGTCATCTATATTCCGAGCATACACACTGGCAAATAGCATTAGTCTGTTATATAGTTTCCCTCATACTATAACAAAATGCCCATTAGTATCAGAAATTACTTTATGTTGAACAAAGGGAACTTTATTATCTATAAGTGCCTTTGGGTTTGGCCTGAAATGAGGAATGGAAAGGAGACCCTCTCCATCGATTAAAAAGGTGTGAATTATCACACTTATGTACATGGGTTTCTTGAAGAAAAAACAATTGGTACCTTAAGTTTTTTAATATAGGCAAAAATCTTATTTCTTTTCATGGGATGAGTTAGCCCTTTCATGTTAAAACTAAGTAAATTAATATTTTGATCCATTTTAAAACTATTTATAAGTTAAAGCAGCAGTCAGAGAAATGTATATTATACCCAAATAATAAACCTTGAAATATATTAGCTAAGCCAAAGAACTGACTAGATTCCCAAATCAGCTTCAAGAAAAAAGAACTCCCCATCCCCCTCCCTCCTCCCAAGGAGAGAAAATCAGTCAAAGAACAATTGCTATCTACCCCCACTGAAAACATCCCCTTAGAAAGCCCGTTGGAACCACTCCAAAGAATTCAAGGTTATTTACTGTTCCAACCAAGACTAGATAATATAAAGTAAAAAAATAACTTTAGACAGGTTTATCAAACAGAAAGAACAATTATTCATACTGAAAAATAATAAACAGTTTTTTTTAATATATATTATTTCTGTTTTTGCAAGATTTTTAATCTATTCAATATATGTATACAGTCATTTTTTGAGTCTAAAAATTCTTGCACCTGCTCTTTCAAATAAAACCATTTAAGTGATCCATCTTCCATTGGGATCCTCATTCGAGCTGGAAGATGAAGAGAAGGCTTAAAATTTTGCCTGTATAGCTCTGCCGTAACTTTTTTTAAACTTAACACCTTCTGCCATAACTCCTGATGAAAAATCTTCAACAATATGAATCTTCTGACCTTGGTAGTCAATCATACCTTTTCCACGGGCATCATGAATCAGACGGTCCTTTATTTGAAATTCAAGGAAACATATAATGACAAATCTTGGTTTTGATTTTGAAGTTGTTATGAATGAGGAGCAACTCTGATGGGCAGAAGGGTGCAAAGTGCCCCCCCTTTTGAGAATCACAAAATCGCTATAATTTCGGGTCTGATACCAAGGAAATGAGAGAGATAAACAGCTCATGTCAGTAATGAGAGAGAGACAACACAGGGATACACAAAGGTGGAATGTCTCCTCCTAACAAAAGCAGAACAGAACCACTAATTACTGCTATTGTCTCTTGGAGAAGGAATTGTGTATTGAGTACTGTTCTATTCATTGAAACCCCTCAGGGGGCAACCAGAATGGTCTGGTTGATGTGTTGCATCATCCCAACCTGATTGACACCCGAGACACCGTGAGTGGGGATAAAAGTAGTGTCTGGGAAAACACCCCTCAGATGCACCAGGAGAGACGCTACGAGACCGGTGGGGGATTGTGTGTGCGTCCGCCCTTGCCTGGGTGACCAGTCCTCCATGGAACGGTCTAGCTAAAGGACGGAGGGGTCATACGTGAATGGCCACAAAAACAACGCATCGACGGATCAAGATCGTAAAAGGAAAGTCGGCAAGTCAATAGCTGTTACTCTCTCTCCAACAATTGCAATACAGTGATCAGCAACTACCGCAGCCTGCATGAACCGAACTGAACTTCATATTTCCATCGGACAATTCATTATCCCCTAGACAACCATAGAGCTTATTTCTTATTGATTATTATTATACCCGCACTTTTAGGTTTAGTATTGATGTCATATATTATCTGTATATTTGCATTGATATTATTTTTGTGTATTTTTACTAATAAGTACTGTTAAAAATAGTATCATCAGACTTCAACGGATACTCCTATCTTTGCTGGTAAGATACCCAGTTACGGGGTTCGTAACAAAGTCGATCCATAGATGGCGATCTGTGAGCACGATCAATCAAAGGCAGAGACTTTATTGTATCAAGGAATAATTCCATCAAAAGGTTTGCAAAGAATTCTTTAGAATTATCTCCTTTCATTTGCTCTTTAAGTCCCAAGATTTGCAAGTTGTTTCTCCTACTTCTTTTTTCCAAATCAGTAATATTCTGTCTCAGTATTTTGTTGGACTTGGATTGCTTTTCATACAGCTTTTGCAAATCATCCATTCTTTTGTCCAGTATAGTAATAACCTCTTGATGTTCCTTTATCTTCTTATCATGCTCGGTTAGGATTGCTTGAGTATCTTCGAATTTCGTACCTATTTGTTTAATTTCAGCGCTGATTTGTTGCTAATCAGCTGATGCTTTTTTTCTGAACTGCTGAAACTCTTCAGTAAGCTTTTGAATTGAGCCTGTAAGAGCTTCCAAAGCTGCTTTGGTAGTCATAGTAATATAATAACCCATCTAATAATAGTATTTTAAAAGGTTGAAGACAAAAGCAAACAAGCTAGGAGCACCAGCAGAGAGCAGTTACTCCATCAGTGGTCACCAGGCAAATCCCCTAATTTTAAAATTAAACAGAATACTGTGTAGAGACACACGTGGACTAATTTTAAAATTAAGCAGAATACTGTACATTGGAGACATCCAACATATCAGTCGAATGTCTCCTTGGAAAGAGTACCAAAGTGAATGTCTTGGTTTTATTACAAATGTCTTTTATTTGCAGTTTTGTGTTTCATGGGCTCATTTAATTGGATGTTTGAACTCCCATAAAGTTGACAACATTATCCTATATAACAGCTCATCATGCAAAGCCCATCAACCACCACATTCTTCAGGAAGACTGCTTCATACCTATTTAATTTAACTATTTCATATATATATGTATATATATTTACTTTAATTCACAGTTTTCTTTTTCTCTCTATTATCATGTAGAGCACTGTACTGCTGCCGCAAAATTAACAAAGTTCATGACATATGCTGGTAATATTAAACTTGATTCGGATTCTCTCTATAACACTATGTCTGTCAGTGCATCATATGCTTTCTACTGCTTTTTATTGATTTCTACTTTTCATTAATGACCTCCAGGGTGCACCATTTTACATAATTACCACAGTACGGTGGGTGGGTGGGTCGGAGGGGTTGTTAATATATTTTCTTACACTGATCTCCCATTGCTGTCCCTGCAACTATCATCCGCAGGTGAAAATTCAACAATGTAAGATTTCATTGGACTCTAATATTTAAACTTTATTTCCTCTAAGAATTGTCAATCTTTATCACCAGTAAAGGCTGCAAAGATAAGTATCACTTCCAAGGAAAAAACTTTGCAATTTATCATTAAAATACTGAGAATTCTAAACCTCAAATCACTGTTTTAAGTTGCAATGGAATAGCTGAGAACCTTCACTCCCTTATCAATAGCCGGATCACTATCTTCTGGTGTCGTTCTCTTCCCTTTTATTATAATGTAGTCATCTTCATTTGCAGTATATTTGGGAATAATAACTCCAGGGATATGGTGTGATATCACAAAAAGATGTAGGTGTAGGGATCAATAGGACGTGAGGTCATGTAACTTAACATGAGTGTGGTAGTAAGGTGTATTATGGATTAAGTTTGATTAGACAGAATGATGTTGGAGTGAAGCACAGTGCAGGTTGAATATGGATGTGCAAATTTTCTTGTTGATTTGTGCACTTGACACCAGAAATATGACTATCCTCCACTGCTGAACTCTTGGGAAATATCTAGCCATACCATTTTATATGGTTGCAACTTTCTTCACGCAATTACTGAAAAGCATTTTTTATTCAGCTCCTCATAAGCCCCAGCTAAGAAATTATCGGGATTCACAGCACTGAGTACACCATTTTCACCTTCTGTGAATGCTGTTTCTGATCTGGACCACATGATGACGCCAAATTACATCATTGGATTGGACTTTTCAGCATTAAAGCCAAGGTTGTGTCATTTGGGCTCATCACAGCTGCTTCCACTGTTTACATCCCAAAATCAAAATTAAAATTCTTATGAAATGGATAAGTTAAAAAGCCACAAAGATAGGCGGAACTTAATTCTGCGATTCCTGCTTGATTTGTGTCCATGTGCTCCACGTGTCTCAACAAACAAAGGAATCAAACAAATGGAAATTTAAGATAAACATTTTTTTAAATTAGCATACTTAAAGCTCACCTGATTTTATTTGCCTTCGAGGAGATATAGAAGAGATATGCCAGAATTGGGTCAGAAACGAAGGAGCTATGTGGAATGAATAATGCATTACAGCATCAGCAATCACAAATTGGAGCAACACACACAAAATGTTGGTGGAACACAGCAGGCCAGGCAGCATCTATAGGAAGAAGCGCTGTCGACGTTTCGGGCTGAGACCCTTCGTCAGGACTAACTGAAAGGAAAGATAGTAAGAGATTTAAAAGTAGGAGAGGGGAGGGGAAAATGCGAAATGATCAGAGAAGACCAGAGGGGGTGGGGTGAAGCTGAGAGCCAGACAGGTGATTGGCAAAAGGGATACAGAGCTAGAGAAGGGAAAGGATCATGGGACGGGAGGCCTAGGGAGAAAGAAAGGGGGAGGGGAGCACCAGAAGGACAAGGAGAACAGGCACAGTGATGGGCAGAGAAAAAAAAACAAATCTATCAGGGATGGGGTAAGAAGGGGAGGAGGGGCATTAATGGAAGTTAGAGAAGTCACTGTTCATGCCATCAGGTTGGAGGCTACCCAGCCAGTATATAAGGTGTTGTTCCTCAAACTTGAGTATGGCTTCATCTTGACAGTAGAGGAGGCCATGGATAGACATATCAGAATGGGAATGGGATGTGGAATTGAAATGTGTGGCCACTAGGAGATCCTGCTTTCTCTGGCGGACTGAGCGCAGGTTTTCAGCGAAACGGTCTCCCAGTCTGCGCCGGGTCTCACCAATATATAAAAGGCCACACCAGGAGCATCGGATGCAGTATACTACACCAGCCAACTCACAGGTGAAGTGTCGCCTCACCTGGAAGGACTGTCTGGGGCCCTGAATGGTGGTGAGGGAGGAGGTGTAAGGGCAGGGATAAGTGCCAGGAGGGAGATCGGTGGGAAGGGATGGGGTCGATGAATGGACAAGGGAGTCGCGTATGGAGCGATCCCTGCGGAAAGCAGAGAGAAAGATGTGCTTGGTAGTGGGATCCTGTTGGAGGTGGTGGAAGTTATGGAGAATTACGCATTGGATTCGGAGGCTGGTGGGTGGTAGGTGAGGACAAGGGGAACCCTATCCCGAGTGGGGCAGCGGGCAGATGTGTGGGGAATGGGAGAGATGCGTTTGAGAGCAGAGTTGATGGTGGAAGAAGGGAAGCCCCTTTGTTTAAAAAAGGAAGACATCTCCTTCATCCTGGAATGAAAAGCCTCATCCTGAGAGCAGATGCAGCAGAGACTGTGGAATTGTGAGAAGGGGATAGCATTTTTGCGAGAGACAGGGTGGAAAGAGGAATAGTCCAGGTAGCTGTGAGAGTCTGTAGGCTTATAGTAGATAGGCTGTCTCCAGAGATGGAGACAGAAAGATTAAGAAAGGGGAGGGAGGTGTCAGAAATAGACCAGGTAAATTTGAGGGCAGGGTGAAAGTTGGAGGCAAAGTTAATGAAGTCAATGAGCTCAGCATACATGCAGGAGGCAGCGCCAACGCAGTTGTCGATGTAGCGAAGGGGGACGGATACCCGTATAGGCTTGGAAAATGGACTGTTCCACAAAGCCAACAAAAAGGCAGGCATAACTGGGACCCATGCGGGTGCCCATGGCTACACCTTTGGTTTGGAGGAAGTGGGAGGAGGCATAGGAGAAATTATTGAGAGTAAGAACTAATTCCGCTGGACAGAGGAGAATGGTGGTAGAGGGGAATTGGTTAGGTCTGGAATCCAAAAAGAAGCGGAGAGCTTTGAGACCTTCCTGGTGGGGGATGGAGGTATATAGGGACTGGACGTCCATGGTGAAAATAAGGTGGTGGGGGCCAGGGAACTTAAAATCATTGAAAGCATGAGAAGTGTCACGAACATAAGTGGGAAGGGATTGAACAAGTGGGGATAAAACAGTGTCAAGGTATGTAGAAATGAGTTTGGTGGGGCAGGAGCAAGCTGAGACAATGGGTCTACCTGGACAGGCAGGTTTGTGGATCTTCGGTAGGAGGTAGAAACGGAAGTGCAGGGTGTGGGCACTATGAAGTTGGTGGCAGTGGATGGGAGATCCCCAGAGCTGACAAGGTTGGTGATGGTACAGTATAGGAGACAGTGGCCTGGTGCTCCTTAGTGGGGTCATGATCAACAGGTAAATAAGAGGCGGTATCAAGAGAGTTGTAGCTGTGCCTCGGCCAGGTAGAGGTCAGTATGCCAGACTACAACAGATCCCCCCTTATCAGCAGGTTTTATAGTGAGGTTGGGATAGGTGCGGAGGGAGCGGAGAGCAAAGCGTTCGGAAGGAGAGAGATTGGAATTGGAACACGGTGTGATGAAGTCAAGACAGTTGATGTCCCGTTGGCAATTAGCAATAAAGAGATCTGGTGCAGGCAGAAGACTAGAGGAGGGTTGAAGATGGGAGAAGGGGTCATCGGTGGGGGTAGGAGAGTCCTTGCCAAAGAAGTAAGCTCGGAGACAGAGCCGGCGGAAGAAGAGTTCGGCATCATAGCATACGCAGAACTCGCTGAGGTGTGGGTGAAGGGGGACAAAGGTGAGGTCCTTACTCAGGACAAAGCGCTCTGCCTCAGAGTTGGAGGTTGGAGAGAATGGTGAAGACCCAGCACGGATCGGTGCAGAGTGGAGGGTTGGGGTGAGAGGAAGATGGAGCCTCTGAGGGCCCAGGAGCTGACGATGGGATCTGAGGGAGGGGGATTGCGGAATGGTGGTGGGGGAAGGGGAGACGGGAGTCACAATCGCAACATGTGAGGACCCGGCCTGGAGTTCAAGGCTGGAGTACTGTCAGGGCCCCAGACAGTCCTTCCAGGTGAGGCGACACTTCACCTGTGAGTCGGCTGATGTGGTATACTGAGTCCAGTGCTCCCGGTGTGGCCTTTTATATATTGGTGAGACCCAATGCAGACTGGGAGACTATTTCGCTGAACACCTATGCTCAGTCCGCCAGAGAAAGCAGTGTCTCCCAGTGGCCACACATTTTAATTCCACGTCCCATTCCCATTCTGATATGTCTATCCATGGCCTCCTCTATTGTCAAGATGAAGCCACACTCAGGTTGGAGGAACAACATCTTATATACCGGCTGGGTAGCCTCCAACCTGATAGCATGAACATCGACTTCTCTAACTTCCGTTAATGCCCCTTCCCTTCTTACCCCATCCCTGATATATTTGTTCTTTTCTCTCTCTTTGCCCATCACTCTGCCTATTCTCCTTGTTCTTCTGGTGCTCCCCTCCCCCTTTCTTTCTCCCTAGGCCTCCCGTCCCATGATCCTTTCCCTTCTCTAGCTCTGTATCCCTTTTGCCAATCACCTGTCTGGCTCTCAGCTTCACCCCACCCCCTCTGGTCTTCTCTGATCATTTCGCATTTTCCCCTCCCCTTCCTACTTTCAAATCCCTTACTACCTTTCCTTTCAGTTAGTCCTGACGAAGGGTCTCAGCTCGAAACGTTGACAGCACTTCTTCCTATAGATGCTGCCTGGCCTGCTGTGTTCCACCAGCATTTTGTGTGTGTTGCTTTAATTTCCAGCATCTGCAGATTTCCTCGTAATCACCAATTTGAGTTCAATTCCTGCCGTTCTCTGTAAGGAATTTGTATGCTCTTTCCCTAACTGTGTGTGTTTCCTCCTGCATTCCAAAAAGACATATGTGTTAGGATTAGTATGTTGCAGGCATGCTATTTTGGCACCAGGATCATGACAACAGCAGTGTCCTCGGGCTCTGTTGGTCACTAAAAGGGAAAGTGTCTTTGAAAATGACAATGTTCATTTCTATGTGGTTTCATGATGACCCTCAACAATGCTGTTCTACCAAATGATCCTGTCAATCTATTAGTAACTATCATGTAGAATGGAGGAAGATCCACAACCTGTATGGATTCTGTGTATCCCACTCTCCTCTTCTCCCACAATATGACTTTCAATGCATTTTTGTATCCTCTACAACTGCTCTGTTGGCATCCGAATATGTAGTGACACTTGCAGGCTGCCCCTAACCCATTCCTGGGTGTGTTGTATGATAACACAAACAACCCATTTCACTGTGTTTCAAAGTATTTGTGATAAATAAAATTAATCATTAAAAACTATGATTGTTCTTAGAGCAAAGAGTTTTAGTGCAAATATTCAAATAAGTCCAACACCATGGAGGAGAAATTATTTTTGGGAGGCAGAGAGTCACTAAAGGACAAAGATCTAAGGTGAATGTTTTCCAGTTCCTTTTTGAATACTATATTGTATTTTTCTAATCATTGATAAATATTAGTTTTTAGTATAGAGCAGAGAACATATATAATGGGGAAACCAGTAGGATCTCAAAACTGTCCTACCAATCAATATAATCATGGCTGACCTATGACTTAACTCCACATATTAACCTTCAATATTTCTGGTAAACATAGACACACTGACTGCAAATGCTATTTCCAGAATAGTGTTCAAATTTCTACCATCCTCAGTGTGCAGAAATGCTTGTTTTCTTCAACTCATGGAATTACATAAATTTACGGACAGGATACTATTTTCAGGTTTATCCATTTTCCTTGCTTGTTAACCACAGGCTTGCAGGTTATGGTTTCAAGTACTCATCTAGATTTTTGTTAAATATATCCATCACTTTTCCAGAGCTGCATTTTTCTTTTGTTCACAATTTAGTCTCCTCTATATTTTAGTATTTACAGGAGCAATCCTGAGCTTCCTATTGTCTGCCTCTTTTAATTCTTCATCCCACTCTTACATATCTGCTTTGTGGACAGTTGGAAGGAGCTTTAGGAACAGCACCCTACCTGCAATCTCAGCACATTGTGTAGCGTTCTGAACTCAATATTGAATTATCTAATTTCTAGCAACTCAGTTTCTCTGTCATCAGAACTAGCCATTTCTCTCAGTTGTGCACCTGTGATATTGGCACATTATTTTTTTTTCTGCTCAATTCCCACACCCTGATGAAGTATTTGTGTCTGTCTATCCCATTACCAATGCACTCCCACAGCAATTCTGGACTCAAAAATTTGCTATTTGTCTTTCCCTCACATCTTTGCAAATTAAAACTTGTTTCTTTCTGTCCCATTGTTGACAAAGTGTTGTCAAACTGACTGGTTCTCTTTCCAGAAATATTGCCCACCCTGCTGGTGTAGAGAACTCATGAGATGCTATAAGAGTGGGTTGTAAACATGTTCTTATCCTTCTCTTCATTAAAAACAAAGCCCACATAGTTCAGTTACAGATATCTTGAACAGAAATGACGTGAATGTAATCTTTAATCTAGTTACAAGTTTCCCCAAACAGAAACGTTTTCATCATAATAGACCATGATATAGAAGGCCTTTCAGCCCATCAACCCTTCCATAGGCTCTCAGCCCAAAACGTTTAGAGTGCTTCTCCTTATAGATGCTGCCTGGCCTGCTGTGTTCCACCAGCATTTTGTGTGTGTTGCCAACATTGCATGCACCTTTTTCACCACCTGGAGGTTAACTTTTAGGGTATCCTGCACTAGGACTCCCAAGTCCCTATCATCTCTACGTTTTGAATTCTCTCCCCATCTAAATAATAGTCTACCCGTTTATTTCTTCCACCAAAGTGCATGACCAAATACTTTCCAACGTTGCATTTCATTTGCCACTTCTTTGCTCCTTTCCCCTAAACTATCTAAGACTCTCTGCAGGCACTCTTTTTCCTCAACACTACCCGCTCCTCCACCTATCTTTGTATCATCGGCAAATTTAGCCACAAATCCATTAATCCCATAGTCCAGATGATTAACATACATCGTAAAAAGCCCCGGTCTCAGAAACCCTAACTAAAGTACAACAATATTTTAATAAAAAAGTAAGTTTTGAGAAAAAAAACCTGTCATACACTATGGAACGAGTTAACGTTTCGGCTCATGAATGTTGGCTGAATTCTCTTTCCACACAGACGCTGATTGACTGGCTGATTTCTTCCAGCACTTGTGTTTCAGATTCCAGCATCAGCAGTTTAATCAGTTTTCTTTTCTTTCTCATAATCTAACCCTACTGCTCAGAATTGGTGCAGTCCTGCCTGGATCATTGGATCTGAAGCGTGATGCTCCCAAGCCTTCAAAGGGCTTCAGCTCTCCTCTTACCTCTCCAGGCGCCACGGCGGAATGCAGCATCTCAGAACCGACACAACCGTTTACCAACATGCGATGCGGGCCTGACACCAAAAAAACTATGGTTCAAACAATATAAAATGTCCAAATAACAGTTTATAAATTTAAAAAATCTCCAGTCGCCGAACGCCAACGATAGCTCCAAAGCAGTACGGGCAGGAGCCCAGGTCGCGCATGCGCACATCATTGGAGTCGAACGTCACAGCCCCGGGCTCCGGAATCCGAGCGTATGACGTGCCGGCCGTGTGACGTATGACGCGCACGTGTGCCGCAGAGCGGACGGTAGTAGCCCTGGTCTTCTGCACCATGACGCTCGGGACTTCTTCCTTGGTTATGGCCGTTCGTCTTCTCGCTATCTCATCTTCCTGGGGCAGGCTGGACAGTTAAGTGTGCCAATGTCCCACCTCCTGCAGGTCGCGGCCGCTGTGAAGTGGTCGAAGTCGACGGCTGCTCGCAGAGCCATCTTCCTGGCCTTGGCCACTTATGGTGTCAGGAGGCTGTATCCTATCCTCCAGCATCACTTCCATGGCAAGCCTCGGCCTGGGGCATCGTCACCCTGTCATACACCCGGCCAGTGCTTTGCCAAGAAGTCTCCGGCTGTTGATGCTGATTTTTGTCAGCAGCTCCTCGGACTCAGCAAAATCCTCTTCCCCAAACTGCTCACCAAGGAACTGGGTTTGCTCTGCCTGCATTCGGTGGCTTTGATTTCCAGGACGTTCCTCTCCATTTACGTGGCCGCATTGGATGGGAAGATCGTGAAGACAATTGTTGAAAAGAAACCCAAAAGCTTTGTGCTGAAACTGGTCAAATGGCTCCTAGTGGCCATCCCGGCCACTTTTGTCAACAGCGTGATTCGTTATCTGGAATGTAAATTGGCTCTGGCATTTCGCACTCGCCTGGTTGATCACGCATATCGCACGTACTTCACCGACCAGACATACTACAAGGTTAGCAACATGGACGGGAGGCTGGAAAATCCCGATCAGTCACTGACAGAAGATATCCTGATGTTTACTCAGTCCATTGCACATTTGTACTCAAATTTAACGAAGCCCATCTTTGATGTCATGTTGACCTCGTACACCTTGATCCAGACTGCAAGTTCGCGGGGAGCAAACCCTATGGGACCCACTATTTTAGCTGGCTTTGTCGTCTATGCCACAGCAAGGGTACTACGAGCCTTCTCTCCAAGATTTGGCAAACTGGTGGCCGAAGAAGCCCAAAGGAAAGGATACTTAAGATATATCCATTCACGTATTATAGCCAATGCAGAGGAAATTGCTTTTTACAGGGGACATAGGGTAAGGATTTCCAAGTGAAACTAGAGCTCAAGTTCATTAAGATGATGGCTATCATGACAGTGAGAAGTGGTTTCATGAAGCCATGAGCGTATTATTTTGGGTTACATCTGATACATTATATTTTAATTTATACCTTGATACTATATTTAAGATTGATAGTAAATGCAAAGCAACGTATTTAAGTCGCTTAGTAAAACCGAGTATTTGCTCCCGCAGAAATTATTTTAAAGAAAAAGGATACATTTCTGTTTTTTTTAAATAAGATGTGTTATATTTTCCTAAAATCCCTGATTTAAAAATTGGAGTCTTGTGTACAGCCTCTGAGGAAGATATTTTTGTGCCAATATCCATTGAAACTAACTATATTGAAATATGCTATGGTGCAGTAAGGGCTATCTACAGACATAAACTTGCATCTTGAAGTTCTCTTGCGTTCCACTCCGTGCAAATTAGCTCAGGAGGCTGTGGAAGCACAAATCGGCATTTATGTTTCCAAGTTTGTTTAAATTAACATTTTAAAAAAATGAGTTTGGCCTTAAAATATTGTCACTCATTGTAGAAAATAGATACTTTTGAAAATGAATATTTTGGCACTTTTTGCATCATGCTATTAAGTGCAGCACGGTTAGATCAGGATTGGGCTGGTTATACAGCTATAGCAATATATTGAGTTGATCATTGTGCCTTTTCTACATAAAGCTTCTGTTTGTCCTTTTATTTTCTTTCTGTTGGTATCTTAAAACAATATTCTCAGTGTTACACCGCAAATATATGTGTTTATGCAATCTTCATGTTGTATGTGGATAGGCTAGGTTCATTGTGGCCATTCCATTTACACCAAACTGAAGTTTCTAAGGTTATCTTGATCAAGTTAGATAATTCATTCTCCTGTCACTCCTCTTAATTTCTACATATATAGTAATTATATGGATTGAAGATTATACCTGATGATGCAACTGAAGAAGATGCTGTATTTGAATTATGCATAAAACATGGAGTTGAATATCAAAAATTCTAAATGAGTTTCAGATACTCCCAAAACATCTCATTTTATAGTTGAGCATGTAGCAAAAGGTGTTTAAGAATTCATGATTCCTATAAAAACTTTCTGGGAGCCTGGTTTTGAAAAGTCAAAAGTCAAAACTACTGTGTAATTTTTAAAAAGATATTACAGATTTTGAAATCCAAAACAAAAAAGAACAAACATTAGAAGCATGCAGCAGTTTAGAAGCATTAGGGAAACAATGTACAAGTTAATGGTTGTGTGTTTGCTTCTTTTCAAAAGTATAACTCCTTTGTGAAAACTGTTAGGTTGCTAATCAGCTTTGCGAGCTTGGAATCCGCACTACCATCTTGGAAATATGGCAGGCTCTTCATAGAACAATAAGTGTTAAACTTTTACATGAGAAAATCTACAGATGCTGGAAATTCAAGCACCCAATGCTGGTGGAACGCAGCAGCCAGGCAGCATCTGTAGGAAAAAGTACAGTCGACGTTTTGGGCTGGGACCCTTCATCAGAACTAACTGAAAGAAGAGATAGTAAGAGATTTGGGAGGGGGAGACCCGAAATGATAGGAGAAGACAGGAAGGGGAGAGAAGAGAAAGTGTTGTTCCTCCAACCTGAGTGTGGCTTTGTCTTGACAGTAGAGGAGGCCATGGCCGTATATTCCGTCTAGGTAGCTTCCAGCCTGATGGCATGAACATTGATTTCTCTAACTTCTGTTAATGCCCCCCTCCCCTTCTTATCTCATCCCTTATTTATTCCCCGCATTTTTCTTTTCTCTCTTTTTCTCTCTCACAATCACTCCTTGCCTGCTCTCCATCTCCCTCTGGTGCTACCCTCCCCCTTTCTTTCTCCCTAGGCCTCCCGTCCCATGATCCTTTCCCTTTTCCAGTTGTGTATCCCTGTTGCCAATCAACTTTCCAGCTCTTAGCTAAATCCCTTCCCCTCCTGTCTTCTCCTATCATTTTGGACCCCCCCCCCCCCCCAACTTCCAAATCACTTATTATCTCTTCTTTCAGTTAGTCCTGACAAGGGTCCTGTCCCGAAATGTCGACTGTACTTCTTCCTATAGATGCTGCCTGGCCTGCTGCATTCCATCAGCATTGGGTGTGTGTTGCTTGAGTGTTAAACTTTTGGTTGTCATGATCTATTCCCATAGTCACCTCATGGGAAGATAGATGAGAGCTAGAGGCTGAAACAATCAAATTGACAGGGAAATTTGCTGGACTTAATGCCTAGGAATTATCTGATGAACTGGAGACAGAAAACAGGAATATATGGAGTTTAGAGATTTGGTGGAGTTGAAGACAATATCTAACAAGTGTCATGCCGTGGGAAATTATTCATGTGGTTAAAGCTTTGCTTTCATCAATGATAAGCTTACTGTTACTTTCTATATAACAAAAAATCTTTTGTCCTTTATCCAAATAATTCCCCAAAGTCCCATTTCAAAATATGGTACTTTGTTAGAATTAGATGGTATGAGGAAGTGATTATTTTTGTTGCTGATGTTTCAAGAACAAAACAGTACTTCCTGTATAATTCTTTGTGTGTAACCAGAGAAATTGGAGGTAACTGAATTATTCATTGTCATGAGCTGTTTTAAACCAACAGTAATTTTACAGTAAAATTCAATAGTTGCAAACTGACTGTGAAGGGCAGTATTAAGCAGTCTAACAGTGCCAGAGTTTTTCAAACGACACAATTAAATGAATAATTATATCACTAAATAATCTGGTTTAGTGGCTGTCTGGAAATACTTTAAATTCAGTCTGTGCTTGCTTATGTAAGTTAAATTTGAAGTGGGACATGCAATCTTTTGTGTGATTTAGAGCCAAACAGATGAGATCAATAACAATAAATCCTAAATCAAAGCATTTGAGCCATGTCATCCTTTTGGTTTTGAAATTTTAGTGTGATGATACCTAGAGCTGTAAGATTTAATACTCCTTGTTTTCATAGCGTGTTTCTATTCTAATAAGCAAAAGCTCGTGTTTTAGGTACTAAACTGATATAAGTAGCGGTTTTCCTGCTTAGCAAGTGAGAAATGTTTTTACTGAGGTAAAAACTTCTTGTCCTTGAGAAATTCAGCAAATCTTTAAATAATGTAGTCTGTATGTCTTTGTAATCTACTTCATTAAACTTGGAAATAAAGTTAATGAAGTGTCAAGGAAGAGGAAGAAGAAAATAAACATCTAAATAGATCATACATAGACCACAAGTCATTTATTTTAAAAGGACAGTTTGGTAGTTGGGAGAAGCAAACTTGTACTCTGCAGTTTTGGTTCCCTTATTCAAAAAATGATAAATTAGATTACAGGCCATCCAGAAGAAATTTCCTAGCTAATTTCAAGGATGTAAGGGTTGTTCCATCATGAATGCATGAAGAAATTAGAGACATTTTTTCCGCAGTGTAGAAAAACAAGGAGTGATCTTATTGAAAACAAATGAGTTCCAAAGTGAAAGTGATATACTAAATGTAGAGACATAAGATACGACTGACGGGAAGTTGTTGCAAGATAAGTGGGCTGATATTTAATGGAATTATTTGCCCTTTAGGGTTTGGTGGTTAGAAGTCTAGACATGTTTAAAGAGATAATTCATGAATTGAGAGCTGGGGCACTAAAGAGATGAAGACTGGGTAGACAGCCATGTTCATATTGAATATGGTTAGGCAAGCCAGAGGGCCTGGGTAGCCAACACGTTCTCCCATCTTACTGTTTTGTGTTCTTGTGGAGATATCAATGTTTTACTGTAACCTTTCAAAGCATCTTGGAAGCGAAAGTGCTTCCTTAGGCCAGGAGGCCAATATTGTGCCTTGTTAACAAACCCGACGATGAACATAATTTCAGGCTGATTCGATCCATTACTTGGCCAAACCCCTACTTAAAGCTGTTAAGGTAGTTTTACCCAATATTTCAGACACAATAATATTTGCTTTTACACGGTTAAGTTAAATGTAAAAGGCACATTTATTTTAACATGTTTCTTGCACACGCACCCCCCCCCCCATGGCTTTGCATTCCAGAAATTTGTAATATGGACCATCTTTGGGGAATGCAAGCCCCTCACCGCTATACAATAGGAGTTGTCTGGTGTAGGAAAGCTGCCACTGAGTGTGTCAAGCAAAAAATAGAGCAGATTGGATCAATAAGGGGTGCCCAACAGAGACTTGGAAAAAGGCAAATGACTTCAGACTGGAGTTATTTTATATAATTTAGTAAATTCTATATATATAGTAGACATTGATAAAAATTGTGATTAAGTGTCATAGACTTGTTTGGAAACTAGAAAAGGACTGGATTGATGGCATGTTGCTAATCTGAGTAACACATTGACTCAAGGAAAAAAAAAGAATGATGAACAGATATTTTTCTATCGTGTCAGGCAGTCCCTTGGATTCAAGGACCATTTGCTTTCAGTCCAGGTCTGTGGTTTCTGAGTTGAAGATGGGTTTAAGAGAGGCATGAAGTACTTGAAGGAGGATGGAAGTGTAGATTTTGTTTATGTTGGGCTCTGGTGTGCTCCTCAGGTATGTACTGTTCTCTTCTTAGCAGTCATATGCCAGGTCTACCACTGACAATCTCTTCCTGTGGCAGTTCTGGATGGAGCATCTGTTTTAGGTGTCTTATGTTAAGCATCTGAACATTGTGCTCTCCTCAGTGGTGCTCTTTGAATGTAGAGCCTTAATGGTGGAAATGTTGACCTGGGAGAAGATGTTGGTGTTCATTAATTATGCCAGTGAATTTGAAGGTCTTGATCTTCACTCATTGTTTCAGAGGTATAATGGCTGTGCTAGGGCACTAGATGTAATGTTGAAGGTCATGGATACATGCTTTTGCTGACAGGTAGTCAGAGAGATATTAAAAAGGGTCTCCATTGCTAAGGATCTTATTGCAAGGTTTCATTCTCAGAGAATGGTGGTGTACTGTGGAAGGCTTTTTGCTAAAGGTTTGTTTTGTAGATGTGCGTAAAGCTCAAACTTTCTTTGCTTAGTTAATGTGTCAACAATGTAGACCTTGACCTCCAAATCTCCTGAGGAAACAGGAATGATGGGGCTGCGGATGTGGTAGTTGGTATGCAATCTGTAGTGGAACTGTGAGGAAGGACAGGCAAAATTGCAGTTAGTGAGAGGAGGTGAAGTGTAACATGGGGGCAAATTTGAAATGGGCGATGGATACAGGACTGAAAGTATGTCATAATGCAATCAGTATATGGAATAAGGTACTGTAGGTGATCTTGTAGTGCAGTTAAAGCTTGGCAGGTATGATGTGGACATTAATGAGATGTGACTGAAAGAATATCATAGTTAAGAGCTTAACATCCAAGGATACATCTTGTATGAAAAAGGACAGGCAGGTAGGCAGAGCAGGTAGGGTGGCTCTGTTGGAAAAAAAAATGAAATCAAATCCTTAGAAAGAGGTGACAAGATTGGAAGATATAGAATCCTTGTGGATGGGGTTCAGAAACTGCAAGGGTTAAAAGACATTGATGGGAAGTGTATACGGGCCCCAAACCGTAGCCAAGATGTGGGATGTAAATTTCAATGGGGAAGACAAAGACGTGTAGTAACGGCAATGTTATAACCATAGGGGATTTCAACATACAGGTAGATTGAGAGAATCAGGTTGATGTTAGATCCCAAGAGAGGGAAATTGTAGAATGTTTATGTGATGACTTTGTAGAGCGGCTTGTGGTTGAACCAAGTAGGGGAAAGGCAGTTCTGGATTGGGTGCTTTGTTATGGACCAGATTTGATTAGGGAGTTTAGGGTAATGGAACCCTTGGGAAGCAGTGATCATGAAATGATAGAATTCACCCTGCATTTTGAAAGGGAGAAGATAAATTCAGTTGTAGCAGTATTGCAGTTGGAAAAGGAAATTACAGAGAGGGAAGCTGACCAAAGTTGATTGGAAAGGAAACACTAGCAGGAATGATGACAGAGCAACAATGACTGGAGTTTCTGGGGGCAATTCGGAATGCACAGGATAGATACATACTAGAGATGAAGAAGTATTCTGAAGGGTAGATGAGGCAACCAGGTCTGACAAGGGAAGTCAAAGTTGGCAGAAAAGCAAGAGGCATAAGATAATATAGCAAAAGTTAGTGGGAAATTAGAGGATTAGGAAGATTTTTTAAAAAGTAACAGAAGGCCACTAAAAAAAACATAAGGTGAGGATAGATGAAATGTGAAGATAAACTAGCCAATAATATTAAAGAAGATACCAAAAGGTTTTCAGTTACTTAAAGTGTAGGAGGTGAGAGTGGATATTGGAGACCGGAAAATGACACTAGGTAGAGGTAGCAATAGGGGGCAAAGAAATTGTGGATAAAATTAATACTATTTTATGTTAGTTTTCACTGAGGAAGAAAAGAGCAGTATCCCAGAAATTTGAGCATACTGGGGGCATAAGTGAATGCTTGGGAAGTTGAAAAGTCTGAAGTTGGATGAGTCACCTGAACCAAATGGACTACACCCCAGGGTTCTGAAAGAGGTAACTGAAGAGATTGTGGAGGCATGAGTAATGATTCTTTAAGAATCAGTAGATTCTGGAATGGTTCTGGAGGACTGGAAACAATTTAGATAATGCAATTGATGGTGTTGTTGCCAGGTTTGTAGTTGATACGAAGGTAGGTGGAAGGCCAGGTACTGTTGAGGAATCTGGGGGTCTGTAGAAGAACTGAGATTGGACAAAGAAATGGCAGACAGAATACAGTGTGGAGAAGTGAATTGTCATTTTGGAAGAAGGAATCAAGGTGTAAACTTCTCTAAATGGGGAGAAATTTCAAAACTTGGGTGCAAAGTGACTTGGGAGTCTTTGTGCAGAATTCCTTAAAGATTAACTTGCAGGTTGAGCCAGTGGTAAGATAGACAAATGCATTATTAGCATTCATTTTGAGAGATCAAAAATATAAAAGCAATGATGTGATGCTGAGTCTTTATAATATATTGGTCAGATTGCACTTAAAGAATTGTAAGCAGTTTTGGGCCCCTTATCTAAGAAAAGATATGCTGGCATTGGAGAGAATCCAGAGGAGATTCATGAGAATGATTCCTTGAATGAAAGGGTTAACGTATGAGGAGTGTTTGTTGGCTCTGAGCCTATATTTGCTGGATGGGCGGGGGCAGGTGGATTTCATTGAAACCTATCAAATACTGAAAGGCCCAGACAGAATGGATGCGGAGAGAATGTTTCCTAGAGACTAGGACCAGAGGGCACAGCCTCAGAACAGATGAAACGGAATTTTTATAGCCAGAGGGTGGAGAACCTTTGTAATGAATCTTTGTAATTCATTGCCATGGATGACTATAGAGTCCAAGTAATTGAAGATGTTTGAAGAATAGGTTTATAGATTCTTGATTAGTCAGGCCATCAAAAGTTATAGGGAGAAGGCAGGAGAATCATTGTTGACCTTGACTCCTGGCAGAGGAGTTGAGAGTGTCTTTGTAAGATGTCTCAGAAAGACAGCTTCCAATATTAAGGTCCTCTAGCACCCAGGGCATGCCCTTTTCTCATTGTACCTATGTTTCTGTGTAAGAGGTATAGAAGCCTGAAGGCATACACTCAGCGATTCAGGAATTGCTTCTTCCCCTGGGCCACCTTATTCCTCAATGGACATTGAATCTTTGGACACTACCTCATTTTTAAAAAATATACAGTATTCCTGTTTTTGCGCATTTTAAAAATTATTCAGTATACATATATCGTAATTGATATACTTATTTATTATTTTTAATTTTATTTATTACTTTTTTCTCTCTGCTAGATTATGTACTGCATTGAACTGCTGCTAAGTTAACAAATTTCACGTCACATGCTGGTGTTAATAAATTCTGAATGCTAATGAAGGTTGACTTGTAAACAATATGCTGTGGAGACTTGCATTGAGTTAACACAGTCAATGCCTTTTAGCACATGTGTATGCATGCACAGAGAAACACGTGTTCCCTTTCCAATTTCTCTTCACTTATTAATCCTCCCCCCCCCCCTTGTTTATCTGCCCCTTGATTCATCTCACCCATCCTTCAATCAGAGAGTGTTCATTGACCTTCCCTCCCCTCATTTCCTGGCTGCCACTTCCAGCTGCAGAGAAGTGCACAATGATCTGTGTATGTTATCTAAATTTGAGTGAATAGAGTTAAGATTCAAAGTTGGCAAGTTATGTTATTCTTGACAAAGTAGTTGATAGGTGACTATGACAGCACACAGGGACACATAGATGAGTAAAATTGGCAGATATGTGGCAAGAGTTTATTGCGAGTGAGGATAAAATGATGGATTTTAAGAACAACAAGGCATGGAGGCATAAACTAAATGAAGGTAGGTCAGGAGCAGTTTTACTAATCATTAAGTGAAGAGGGAAAAATTGATCAAGACAATTTAAGAATATATTATATGTTCTTGGCCAGTAAAACAAAGCATTTACTACTAACACATGGACGTTTTCCTAAATGTTTTAAAAAGTTGTTGATTAGATAATGAACCACATATGCTTCTGGGCACTTTAGTTGAGGAAAGCTGACTCAGTTTTGGAAACTACAAGATGTTTAATATGATGAAACCAGTGATGAGTTTCTTCATTTCTACATTGGAAATGCTGGGATAGTTTTCTTTGGAGTGAATTAGCTTTGGCAGGTAGCAAACATAGATATTCAAAAATACAAAGGGGTTTGATAGAGCAAGTAAGGAGTAAATAGTTCCTCTAACAGGTTGGTTAGTATCCAAATAACTTGGGAGTAATTGGCAAATGTATGGGTGGGGTGGTGGTGGAATGAGTGATAAGAAATGATTTTGGATACATTTGTGAAGATATGGGAAATATTTTCTGGAAGCGTTTTGCAAGTGGACATGAGGAGCAAGGGCTTGAAGGGCTATGGGGAAAAAGGTAAACTGGGACAAGGGCAAGGGTCTGACACAAGTGGATGGAATAGCATCTCTAGACTTCACAGTTCTGAATTTTGATGATCAAATCTTCAGCCTAACATCAAAGCAAGGCAGATTTTGGATTTGGTTCTGAAGAGCAGCATAAAGCAGAAGTAAAAGTTAATAACAATTGGGTTAATTGGGCAAGGTTGTGTTTGAAAATCCTGATTTGTTTTTGTGCAGTAGCCACGAGGATTGATGAAGGTTATGTCATTTGGTATATCTGACATGGGTTTTATCGAGACATTTCATTAAATCCCAGGTAGCAAGTTAATCATAAAATGTAAAGCTCAAGAGATCCAAGGGTCTGTTTTTTGAGTAAACTGGTGAGTTTAATGATTGTGCTTCAGTCATTGATAATGACAGCCTTCCATTTTCTTTCCTTAGGTGGAAATGAATCAGCTACAGAAAAGTTACAAGTCGCTTGCTGCCCAGATGAATCTTATTTTGTCTAAAAGATTATGGTACATAATGTTGGAACAATTTCTAATGAAGTATGTGTGGAGTGGAAGTGGATTAGTGATGGTGGCGGTGCCCATTATTACAGCAACAGGTTTTGCAGACAATGGTAATGAGGCAGATTTTTGAATCTGATTTAAAATTTTGATTTGTTATTATTAAACAATGACCTCTGACACTTAAAGTCCCAGCTGGAACTCAGCGGTTAGAGGGGTTGCTCTCAAGTACTTCATCTCTAATTATCATGATTCCTTTTTGTTTTGTTAGTTGCAAGAAATTAGTATAGAACAGGCGATTTCAGTTTAAAGCTGCAAATAAAAAGGACTAAGAATGGGCTTGTGTAATTTGGAGATTTGCTCTGAATTACAAGGAGATTTTATTATGTTTTTGCAGTGAAAAAGTTAATTATTTTTTGATTTGTTTACAGTAGCCATTGTAATTGGGCTTCCTCTCCAGTAAATGGCATTTTTACATACCTGGTTCATTGACGCCTCTTTTTAAACCTTACCAGATCAACCATTCTGGTAATTAACTTGGTCCTCAGTAAACTTCTGCTATTTCAAAATATTGTTTTTTTTTTGCATGTCAATGATTTCTTTTCCTAATATTTTTCAACTTGGTTCGCACAAATGCTTGAATTTATTTATTTAATATATTGTTTTTAGTATTAAAGAAGCTCTAGGACTGAACTGAAAATCAAAAAACTCAGCAGGTCAAGCTGCATTTGTGGAAAGAGGAATACAGGTTTCCCCTGCTATCCGAAGGTAGAGTGTTCCTATGAAACCATTTGTAAGCCGACATGTCGTAAAGCGAAGAAGCAATTACCATTAATTTATATGGGAAAATTTTTTGTGCGTTCCCAGACCCAAAAAATAATCTACCAAATCATTCCAAATAACACACAAAACCTCAAATAAAATGAACATATAGTAAAAGCTGGAATGAAATGATAAATACACAGCCTAAATAAAGTAGAAATATTGTGTGTACAGTGTAGTTTCACTTACCAAAATCGAGAGGACAGCAATTTGGAGGAAAAAAACCGGCATGTACACGCATGCACACACAACTGCCCGCACAAGGCTTCACGGTTATGGTAGTCTTTCTCGGGGTAAACACACGTATAAAGCAGGCGTCTTTTTATCATAAAAGCAAAAGTCCTCTTTGGTTAGTGAAAATTGGTACTAATGGAGGTCCTTTGTAACAGTAAGCTGTCGTAAAGCAAACGTTCGAAAATGGGGGCCATTTGTATTCAAAAGACATTGAATCTGATCATTCCTCAGAACAGGGAAATAGAGAGAAGCTAATTACAGTGGGAGAGAAGGTGGAGGGAAATATGCAGAACAAAGAAAATTTGTGTTGGGGAAAGTTGATGTAGTTTAATGATGGCAGTTACCACAGCTTTAAGCTATTTTGTGTGTGAGTGTCTCATGGTAAGCTGATAAAAGAAAGTTAAGAAAACCTGAGACAACTTGATATAAACACAGAAAATGAAAAATGCTAGAAAGACTAAATAAATTGTTCTTCACTCCTACTGTGCTCTCAATAGAGAATAGCAGTACTGTATGAAATGTGTGGTTTGTGTAATATCTAGAAGAGGTGATCTTGATGTTTTTATGTTCAGTGTAATAATTTTAACTGCTATTTCAGAACCATAGAATCATACAGATCCATCCTGTCAAACACAGAATCTGAACTATACCAGTGATCTTCTTGACCTTCCTCCTTTCCCCATCACCCATTCTTCTAATACTCACCTACTGTACGTGCAGTTCACAGCAATCAGTTAACCTACTAAAGAGTCGGTGTATGTCTTTGGCTCATTGGAGGTGACTGGTGCACCCAGGCAAATAGCTGTATCACTGTATCAATATTACGATCCATATCCAATCTAGTCCAATTTTCCAGTATGATCTTCAATGCTGATTTTTGGTGTTTGAGCAAGATTCCTCCATGCACAAAAGAATTATTAATGATAAGGGCATTGACTCTTGCAGGAAAACTTTAACATGGGGTTGGAAATGTCACAGTTGTCTGTTTCTGTTACTTATCAAACCTAAAGGTGTTTGTGTGTACAGTTATTACCTTTGAATTAGAAATATAGAAACTAGAAAGGGATAGAATCTTGCAATAGATAGCAATGGAATCCTGCTTTCTAAATGTTAGGCTTAGATGCCAAACTTTGAACTGGAATCAGATCAGTTTTACACCTAGGATTTATATACATTGTTTCTCAACCAAAATGCCTTTTATCAACAACAGACTTGTTAGAACTGAACCCAGATCCACAAAGTGGTATTTATTTGATGATCTGCTGTGTTAACATAAATAAGTTCCTTTTTTTTTAGTGTTTTATAAATTTCATATTGCAACATTTTTTATTTATTATGATTAACACAAAAATGCTGGAGGAACTCAGCAGGTTAGGCAACATCAATGGAAAGGGGGAAAAAACTGAATGTTTTGGATCGAGGCCCTTCAATTTTTTTCCCTCTTGTTGTTTTCACTTTAAATTGATGTCCTAAGTGCATTGCCTCAGATCAAGATGGTACATATTAAAATTAATTTTGCTAAATGTGCATCTGTCATGATGTTTAATAGAACATTTAATTTTGTGATTTTTGCCTTGGTTATTTAATACATATCTCTTGGTATTCTGTGAATGCAAACAATTATCAGAATTTATAACTTGAAAGTGAGAATTAATCTTCAGCTTGTTTGAGTTTTCTCGTTTCCCTATTTGAAATAAAATTATCCACAAGCTTCAAAAGCACATGACCAGAAGCAAGATACGGTACACAATTATGATTACTACTTTTAGAATGAAGTATACATGTGGAGTGTGTATGATTAAAGTGGCTTTGCTCCATTGAGTATGGTTTAATATGTATAAATAAATTTTGTTTTTAAGAGTCAGAAGATGGTCACAAGCAAGTAAGTTTGGTTAGTGAACGAACAGAAGCTTTTACCACTGCACGCAATCTGTTGGCTTCTGGAGCAGACGCTATTGAAAGAATTATGTCATCGTACAAAGAGGTATTGTGCAGCACAAAAGTAAAAACGGAATCTAATTCTGTAATGAAATGTAGTGATTTTTTTTTAAAAATCAAGTGCAGAGGATCACAGCAATGTGGCCCAGAATATTTTTAAGTTGAATTGTGCATTTGAAATATGAAGGCTGTTTGCTTTTCTGATTTCTTGACTCTGCAGTCTCCATATGCGATTAACAAATTCACCCATATATGGTTGGGTTGTGTAATGAAGCAATTTGTTAAAGCAAGGAAATAAATTCGTAATAATTTAATGGTCATACTAGTTTTAAAAAAATACAGGGCATTGATGCTATATTGTAACATTTAGGCTGTTTCCAGGAATTTTTCTTAGTAATATTCTATGTGTAAGTCATCCTGTAATATTAGAGAATTCCTAAGGATGAGAATTTGTCACCAATATTGGTAGAAATTTTGTCAGGTGAAATACAGAAATATAAACAATTGTCTTGAGTTCCCAGCACAAACTCCTTTTCCTAACCACTAACTTTATTTTATCCTTGACCATTATTTCAGGCAGACCAGCTAACACATGTCCATGTCTGTATTCTCTGTCATATCTTTTCATGCTTTCCTGTCTTCTTTCTGCTTGTGGAAGTAGGTTTGCAAATATCTTGATTTTGAATTTCTTGCCCTTTACTTACATTAACCTTTATCTAAAATCTCTGCATTGTTTGAATTCTAGTGCTTCTTGCATCTCTTTTTTAGCTGCTTCATTGATACTCCTGCATATAACATACTATCGCAAGTGCTCTTGAATGACTACTTTAATTCTACAGCTGCTCCTTTTAAGTCTTCTGCGGAGCTTGCTCTTTGCCCAAGGTTTTAATTATCTACCCTAATGAGCTTAATGTGTCTTGGTGACAAATTTAATAAGCACTCCTATAAAGTAGTTTATAATGGGAAAATTTATTTATTAAGAGTCAAGTGTGAAGATTGATTTATGGCTGATTATTTTGTTAATTATGCCCAAACTTTTCTCCATTTGATGGAACTGCTGCATAAAAGTTAGAATTGGAAACATTGACAGTAAATATTCAAATGTACAATGTTTATTCAATAAGGTTTCTCTAATTGGATCATTGCAGTATCAAAATTGTAAAATTGTTGACAGTTTGTTTCTTTTTGGTTGCTGGCAATTTAAATGTTTGTGGAAAAACAATATGATTAAATGATTTTCTGCTTATAATGCTGTTTTGCATTCTTAAATATTTGTCTGAACTTACTGTATAAACACTTAATACCACAAGACAGAGGAGCAGAATTAGGCTATTCAGCCCTTCGAGTGTGCTGCATCATTCCATCATGGCTGATCTTCTATTCCTCTGAACCCAATTTTCCTGCCTTCTCCCTGTAACCTTTACACCCCTACCATCAAGAACCTATCAACTTTTGCTTTACATATACCCAATGACTTGACCTTGACAGCCATCTGTGGCAATGAATTCCACATATTCATCACCCTCTGGCAAAAGAAATTCGTCCCCATTTCTGTTCTAAGGGGATGTCTTTCTATTTGCAGGCTGTGCAATTTGGTGCTAGTCTCCCCCACTATAAGAAACATCTTCACCACAACCACTCTATCTGGGCCTTTCAATATTCTAAACTCTAGTGAGTACAGGCGCTGAGCTACCAGTGTGCCTCATACATTAACCCTTTCATTCCTGGGATTATTCTCATGAACCTCCTCTGGAATCTCTCCAATGCTAGTGTATCCTTTCTTAGATGAGGACCCCAAAACTGCTTTCAATACTCCAGTGTAATCTGACCACTTATGGCTGAGGCTGTTTCTGAAACTCAGAAATGCTAAATGTTGTGCCTAATAAAGTGCTCACTGAGGTTTGTAGTTTGTACTTTAGCCTGTCCTCTTCAAGGCTCAGATATGCTTTTCAGCACACCACTATTGTAGCAAGAGATTATTTCCATTATTTTTGCCTTCCTGTCAGCTTGACCCAGTCTGATCATTCTCCTCTGACCTCTCATTAGCAAAGCATTTTCACCCATAGAAGTTTGAGATACTCAAACTACCCTGTCTGGCACCAGTAATGATTTCATGGTCGAAGTCACTAAGATCACATATCTTCCCCATTCTGATGCTTGGTCTGAACCTTTTGACTATGTCTGCATCTTTTGTGCATTGAGTTGCTGCCACATGATTGGCTGATAAGATATTTGCATTAATGAGCAGGTATATCTAGTGGCTACTGAATGTACAATAGTAACAGTGGTGTATGACCTAATGGTTGGAGTCTGTGGGTGATGTACAAGTGGAGTAGGTGGGGCAGGGGAAGAAACTGATATTATCGTTTTTATTTTATCCAATACATTACTGTGAAAATGGAAAGAAAAATATACATGATTCATTTAGTCATGAACTCTATCGTTTTGTATCCAAACTAGTCTCGGCCCGAAACGTCGACAGCACTTCTCCCTATAGATGCTGCCTGGCCTGCTGTGTTCCACCAGCATTTTGTGTGTGTTGTTGTTTGAAATACTCTGTTTAGTTGCTTTTTCTCTTAACTTTCAGATCACTGAATTGGCTGGCTATACTGCTCGAGTGCACAACATGTTTTCGGTTTTTGATGAAGTTCAGAGGGGAATATATAAGAAGTCTACCATCAATCAAGAATTTGAAATGGATTCCAGTAAAGTAACAAAACATGGCTTAAATATTGCAAGTTCTTTGGAACAGAAAGGTAATCAGTTGAGAATGTCTATGACATGCAGATAAAATACTACAAACCAGAAAATCTGCAGATGCTGAAAATCTAAGCAGCGCCCACAAGATGCTGGAGGAACTCAGCTGGTCAGGCAGCATCCATGGAATAGAGAAAATAGTTGACTTCTTGGGCCAAGACCCTTCATCAGAAAAAATAAAACATTAGTTTTACTTGTGTTCATTGGAATTTTGAAAATAGTAAATAAAAGTATATTGCTATCAAGAAAGACCATTAACAAAATGAAGTCAACTATTTTTCTAAAATCTTAGGAATGCTAACTGTTATTATTCAAGGACTTAGGGTATATTCAGAGGAAAATTCCCCAGACTGAAGAGTCTAAGACTAAAAATGGGAGATAAAATTGAGGAAAGGATATGTAAGAATGAAATAAGGAAGTAGCTGGTTATTAAAAAGGAAATGGCTCTTTGGAAATCTCTGCTTCAGAAGCATGTGGTTTGGTTATTAATTTCATTTTTTTTTAAAGTTAGGTGAACAAATGTTTAGGTAATAGAGGAAGATTAGCCTTCATTTTGTTGAATAGTGGAGCAAACGGATGGCTTTCTTTTCCAGATTTTTTTTTGTTACTTAAATCTTTATTTTTTGTTGAATGGTGATGTTCAGTTTGAAACTGCACAGGTAATACTTGACATCTCCATTACCACTGTATTCTAAAATGTCTGTTCTCTTAGTAATTCCAGTTAAGCATTTCTCTTATTGAAAATTATACTGTATGTATTGATCTGTTGAATATGTGCATTTTTAATATAATCAACTTTAATATGCTTGTGCTTTTATGCCTTAATGGACATATTTCACATTGTAGATCTCAACGAATAACTTACTGAAAAAATATAAAGTTTTATAACTCATGTAAGTCGGTAGCACTGGACTGTCCAATTGTATGTGACTGAAGTTTGGCTCTGTATTGCTGAATTTCCTCTTATAAATACTACACTCAATTATACCTTTTTAAAAAAAACTACTTCAAGGAGTTAAAAATCAAAAAATGTCCACATTCAAAAGAGGGTACAATTGTAATTACGAAAATGTTAGCTTGATGTATACGGTAAAATTACACAATTTGTCTGTTATCTCAGAATACATTGCACATGTTAAGTTATATCTGCATGTGAGGTAATCAAGACTGCCAAGGCAGACTATAATTTCCTTACTGAATTTCAGCTTTTGGCTAATAATACCTTTATTATATGGATGTGAAGCTTATGAATGTAAACCCCATGTAGATTAGACCGCAGCTTCGTCCAGAATTAACTTTCCAAAAAGTTATGTCATATTCCAATCTTTTTAATACAGTGCAGTATTAAATCCTATGGTACTGTTTGAACAGTTGTTGAGTTGTTCCTAATCAAGTTTCTATCTTAATCAAAATAGACAAAATTCCAGTAGCTGATCAATCAGTAGCTGCCATGACTTTGGTTCTGTGGCACCTTGAGATTCTGAGAGGATGTGGCTAGGTGGTTGGTTGTAATTTGGCCCTTTGTCTTTGGCAGTTGCTTTGGTTCCAAGCAGTTACACTAGGGGGAGTGAGAGGATGCTTTGGCTAAATAATCTAAATTCATTTTTCAAATCAACCTGTTTAATCATTATGCTAGTGTAGGCTGCACTGCCATATCTCAGAGTATTTGGGCATGGCTCTAAATGTGGCTTTACTAAGCTATTTATACCTCAAGGGTTTGCTTCTATAATTTTTTTCATTAAGATTCATCACTGTTGTGCAACAACCAAATCTTAAAAAGATCTCCAATGTTGGTTTTGTGACATGAATGAACTGGCAAGGCTAATTTCTCACATAATTTGCAACTAACTGCACATAATCAGCTTCAACTCAACCAGAGAGGTAAAAGGCTTTTTCCTGTCTGTTAACTGTTAAGTAAAAAGGAAGTTTTGAGAAGTGATTAGTTTACAATTGAATTTAATGATAATAAATTGATCTATGTTGATTTCTCTTATTTTGCTTTTCGTGATGTGCCCAAGACTGCCAAAGCAGACTAATTTCCCACTGTGAGCTCTGCCAAAAAGAAGTGTTATTTTCTTTAAAAATCAGTTCCAACTCTGGTATTTGAAGCCAGGTTGAGAGCTGTTAATTTTGTATAACGTACAGCTATTTACTACTGGAGAACAATTTTTTTTAAACCACTGGCTGAAGCAAGGTTCACTAGCTTAGAAATAAACTTAAATATTCCATGTTGATGAAAAGATCACTTTCATCTCATACAGACTGACAGAGAATTTATCATTTTCAAATAAATTTGTTTTCAGAGAAGTACCAGTAAGCACACAGGAGCTGGTTCAATGAATAATACTTTTCTTTAACTGGAAATTTGATGCGCTATTCATTAAAATTGAACACTTACAGGAGCTTTAGTTTCTTAATTAGTGGATCCTCAGTGCTGTGTTTTGTGGGGAACTGGAGAATATAGAATGTACTTTATTATACCTTAGATGTGGTTAAAGATTAAGGCTTTGTTATTTAAAAGTAGTGAAAGCTAAATATAGTGAATAGATACATATATTCACTTCCAATAAATTCATTTGAAAGATCACTACTTAAATTCTAAAAGCTTTTTATTGTTAAAGGTAATTTCATATTTTTTTTAAAAGCTTGAGCACCGAGTTAGTATTGTTATTGGTCATCCATTAAGACAGCAAAGTACCATCTTTAATGACTTTCTGTAATGACTAATTATAATAATTTTGCTTTATCTATCAGGTCAAGTTATAGATGTTGATGTAGGAATTATATGTGAAAATGTTCCTATTATTACTCCAAATGGAGATGTTGTTGTTTCCAGACTAAACTTTAAGGTAGGAATTAAATACTTGAATATCATAGATTTTTATGTATCATTGTTCAGCTTTAACATTTTTATTGTATATCATTTTAAAACATTCAATGCTACTTGAAGCTGATATGTTTCTTAATAATAAATTTGATTAGCATTGAACTTTTTGATGTTAATTTTCTAATCTTTTTACAGATTTATTTTTAAGTAGGACTGATAATACTACTAATGATGATAAGGAAAGTAGAATTATTTGAAAATGAGAATCTGGTCATAATTATTTTTTATGGTTGGTACATTTGATCATCAGTGCTCTGGATTACCAAATATTTATTGAACCAGAATCCAGTTTAATATCACCGGCATGTGTCGTGAATTTGTTCACTTTGCTGCAGTTTTATAATGCAGTACATAATAATAGGAAAAAAACTGTGAAATACCATTATTGTGTGCATTAAATAAGTAGTGCAAAAATAGAAATAAAAAGTAGTGAGGTAGTGTTCATGGGTTCAATGTCCATTCAGATCGGAAAAGGTTGTTCCTGAATCATTGAGTGTGTGCCTTCAGGCATCTGTACCTCCTTCCTAATAGTAGCAATGAGAAAAGGGCATGTTTTGTCCCTAATGTTTTTTTTTATTATACACCCATTGCAATAAGTTCCCTATTTCAGCAGCAATGTTGTGGGCAGAAACTCAGTTGGCAGGAGTGTTTCTCATTGTTCTTGCCCTTGGAAGATGCAGTAGATGAATCTGGGTGGAGGTAATGCAAAGGGATGCCATTCCCTCAAATAAATTATTTTCCTATCAATCTGGGTGGAACTCCATAACTATGTTAATGCCCCAGATTAAATGCACCTCAAGATGGTGTTCTTCCAAATAAAGCTGTAAGCTCAGAATTCATGCTGGACTTCATTTCTCTCATTGGCTTTGTGGAACTAGGGAAGGTTCACGATAGAAGTTATTACCTGGAGAATGTCACTTTGAATAATATTTGGTAATATTGGTATGGAGTTGAGCAAAGAATAAAATAATGTACCAGGTTACTGTAAAGACAGTGAGAGATGTAGAGGAAATACATTACCCTAATGAATGATGATAATACAGTGGATTCTGTTTAACTGGGACACCGGAACCAGTACTTTGTGGCCCAATTAGCCAATTTTGATGGAAGTACTTAAAAAGGTATAAAAAAAGAAAAACTACAATTTATCTGAGCCGCGAATTATGTATTTAAATGAAATACAGAACAAATTGGAACACAGTACTCTAAAACTGTATTAGTTCCTAATTGTTATCAACAAAGGAATTCATCCAGTATACCTGTGTGCTGCCGCATTCTTTTGATTGACTGTAAATAGCAAAATCAGTGCAGGTATCTGGTAAGGACAATGTACTTGTAGGAAACTGATGCTAGTTAGAAATTGTTCAGCAACAGTCTCCTGTCCCAATTAAGTGGCATAATGTCTCAAATACACATAGGAAACCTGGCTACTTTCTCGATCTGTTTTTGTTCTTTAAGAGATGTTCCAAATAAGCGGTAGCCCTGATTAACTGATGGTCCAATTAACCAGCATCCACTGTAGTACTAATCTAAGATGTACTGTAAAATAAGGCTAACTTTCAAATGGTGATGTTAAAACAGAATTGGAGGGATTGGATGGTAAACCTACCAGGAGAGCAAAGACAATGGTTTCTCTGCTTTTGGTCTTAACCTTTTTATGAGGAACTGCATTATTTTGATACTTGTCTGCTTTTGATACTCAGTGATATTTATGCTACTCAGGAAATTAAATAAATTTGTTTAATTTGAAAGGCTGTAATCTGACGTGCACTGGTGTTGCTCATAGAGGTCAAGAATACTATGGAAGTTTGTGAGAAACAGTGAGGAGTAAACAGTGAAAACACTGCTGTCCTTTTGAAGCAGCCAGAAATTTCTGAATTGCGTCTTGTTTATTTTTGTGGTCAAGTTTGATAGGGTTGTATGGGGTAGGGAGATTGTTGATTGAGTAGAAATTGTGATTTTTAACACATGGGCCATGTTTGAAAAGAATGGAATAAGGAAATATGCACAAAATTTCAGGAATATCTAAGTCAAGGCAAGGCAGAATTAGATGGTATTCAAAGAGCGGAATTACGTAGTCTTACTGATGTCACAGACGTCAGACGTGTTTTGTAAAGCTCATTTAGGATCAGATTTAATATCAATAATCTGGTTGTTTTCCTACAGTTGCTGGGAAGAGAAATATAGCTGGTGGCATTGGAGCAAATAGAGATAGTAGGTACAGATAACAGTTTAAAAGACCATATTTAGATGAACGTTTGACCTCCCCATTTCTAGATGAACATTTCTGCCATACATCATTGTTTTCATATTATCTCTTGTTAAGTGTCTTGCTCCTATCCACCTTAATTATTTATTTCATGGATTCGTTTTCTTTTAACAGACTTGTCTAGGAATTGCAGTAGCCTTTGCTTAACCATGATAAGGATAAAAGGGGTCATTTGATTATAGATTTTTGCCCATAATCTCTCGGCCACATATAGCAAAGCAGTAACTTCAATTCCAGTTATAGGTGCTTGAACCACTGTGTCACAGCATCCGTTTTCTCCATGTTACTTATTTCTTGTAACCTATCATTTTCATTTTTATTTTATTTCCTTTTTTTGCTATTGTGTCTCACTTATGTGATGCTTCATTTGTACCATTTGATCCTTAATGACCATACTGGCATGAAAAAATAAATAGTAATTGCCTTCTGCCTCTGCTTTTTCTTAATCTCTTTAAACAGCATAATTTGGTGACATCAGAAACAGTAACTTCATCAAGTCTATGTTAACTTGATAGAACATACTAATTTAATTTCAGAATGGAAGTTGCGGAAGTCATAAAATCTCTGAAGCTAGATTTGTATCTGATAGAAAAGCTTGCATATTGTGTAATTTATGAGCTTTGATTTGGAAAGCTAACTGATATTTCTTAGTTTTGAAACTTTTTCTGAATTGTATAAAAGTGCATTTGTCAAAAAAAAATTGAGCAATAATTGACAATTGCTCATCTGAATTTCACTTTGTAGGTTGATGAAGGTATGCATCTCCTTATCACTGGGCCTAATGGATGTGGAAAAAGTTCTTTATTCAGGATATTAAGTGGTCTATGGCCGGTGTATGGAGGGGTATTGTATAAACCTCCTCCGCAACATATGTTTTACATTCCCCAGAGGTGAGTGCTTTATTGTCATTGAAACACTTTACCTCTGGATTAAAGTCATCCTTCCAATGTGTTTTTAGGTTTTCTTCACTATGGTCTTGACAATTTGTCACACTTGAATAGGTTGGAAAGATTTTACCCAGCACAAGACTGCTGAATATTGATGTTATGCTTGAAATGTGTAAATGCAATAAAGCACTCAACTAGTTCAGTCCATAGAATATTGACTGAAATCCTTGGTATTATTTACCAGTGTAAGTAAGATGATCCGCCTGGATGACATCATTCTTTGAGTCCATTTGCCCTGTACTGTCTCTGCCATCTGAGTCTGAATCATGGTCCTATTTGTTCTTTTTTTAAATAATTTTTTTTAATTGAATTTTCAAATGGTTACAGAAGGGAAAAAAAATTATGAACCCTTCCCCCCCCTCTCCTTAACCCCTCCCCCCTAACATATCCCTGTAGAAAGAGAAAAAAAAAAGAAAGAAAGAATGCCTGGATATTGGAAGATCCCCATATGCTCCATGGAGTTCATAATAGCTTTAGTATATATATTTATTTCTTTCCACAAATAACCAATAATTTTATCTTCAGAGAACCTATAAATTTAATCCTATCTTTTGTAAATAAGGGCGCCAAATTTTCAGAAATATTTCATATTTATCTCTTAAATTATAAGTAATTTTGTCAAATGGAATGCAGCTAAAAGCTATATCTATTTTCATTTTCCTAATGTATGTTAAAATTCTTTTTCTTTTCACCAGTCAATTAAGCCCATTAACATAAAAACTTAAAAAATTCAGTAAATTAGTCATTATTTTTAACAGGGTTACTCCAGTCTATAGTAATACCTAACTTTTCAACTTTCGTAGTACCTTGGGGAATCTTTTTAAAATTCTCCGTGTTGCTATGTGTCTGCCGCCCCCCCCCCCCCCCCCCCGATTGTCCAGGCAAAGAAAGAAAGATTAAGAAAAGTAGATTATAAAGAAAAAAATAACAAAATACCCCCCTACTAATGTTGTGAATAAAAAAAAACACAACATTACCCCTCTCCATTGTACGGGTCATGGCAATGGCCATGATTACACACGTGAGTCCCGTAGCAATCGATCCGCTGTTCCCCCAGCTCCCCCGTAACATAAAAAAGTATATATAAGAGAAGAAAAAATAATATCACTACTCTTGATTAGTATTTCTCAAATTTTTATCTTTCTCCCCCTGTATCATATAATTAAGAATATATTTAAATATTCTTCTGTCCTTAAACATCCATCAACTCCATTCACTGTCCCTGTCTTCATCTTTAATCCGTTTCGCATTTAAATCTTTGGCTGTGGTTAGCGAATATTTGGGAGTTCTTGTGCAAATTCTTCCGCATCCTGATAATCAATAAAAGATCTTCTTTTTCCGTCATCCAAAAAAATGATCAGGGTTGCCGGGTGGAGCAATATAAATTTATAACCCTTTTCCCATAAAACTTTTTTCGCTGGATTAAATTCCTTCTTTCTCTTCAAAAGGTCATAACTTATATCAGGATAGAAAAGAACTGTTTTCCCTTCTATCATCAATGATAGAAAACCGTTTCTCTTTCTGGCACGTTGGGCAGCCGTGTTCAGGATCTTTTCTTTATCTTGATATCTTAAGCATTTTATCAAGATTGATCGTGGGTTTTGATCAACTTGAGGTCTTGATCTTAAGGCTCTGTGAGCCCTTACAATTTCAGTTAACTGGGTTCCTTCTTCCATTTCTAAAATTTCCGGAATCCATTTTTGAAAAAAATTTATTGGATCCTCTCCCTCTATACCTTCTTTAAGTCCAACAATCTTAATATTATTTCGTCTGCTAAAATTTTCAAGTGCATCCACTTTTTCGAACAACCATTTTCTTTCTGATGTCCAGGCAGAAATATTATCTTCCATTTTATTCACTCTATCAATGGTGTCTCCCATTATTTCTTCCAAGTTTTTAATTTTCTTGTCCATTTTGTCCTGTCTTTTCATCATTTTATCAAACATAATCTTCATATTTTTAATATTTTTTTATTACTTTTACTGCTTTTAATTCATGCATTATTTGCACTGAAGATTTTTTTATGTCTCCAATATCACCTCCAACCTCTTCCTGTTGCTCTGCTTTGTCTCTTCATCTTCGTCTGATTTATCCAAAGAATCTGATTCCACCTCGTATTCACTTTCACTTTCAGTTCTGATCATAGCTGGGATTTGTAGTTTGGGTTGCTCGTGTTTTGCGCATGCCCCTTCCTTCACACATGCGCAATTCCTGTTGCTCTTTTTTTTTGGAAACGGTTGATGTTGCTGCAGTTTCCTGTTCTGTTTCGCCGGAGGTAAAATGCACTTGAGCCCGAGGCTCTTTCATGGCTGCCGGCCTTGATTCTTTTCCAACTTGTGTTGTCTTCAAAGTAGTAGTTTTCTTCTGTTTCTGTTTAGGAGACATATCTTAAGACAATCCTGAGTAGTTTATAAGTAATTTTTAAGAAGTATTTACTAACTTTTCTTCACTTAAACATTATTTTACTGTTTTTTTCCGGTAGTGCTGGATTTCTACGTCTCGATCCTACGTCATCACGTGACGTCCCCCCCTCCTATTTGTTCTTGTATCATTTCCACATTTCAGAATTATTTTATAACTTAATTTAAAATTTTCTTTTAATTAAATTGTATAATGGAAGATAAGATAGAGTGCTATTCATTATTGAAAATCAGATTGTACTTATAACTTGTACAGAATCACACTATTCATTTCAGCCAACAGCTAATGTGTTAATTAAAAGGAAACTGGTTTTCTTGATTCACACTTGAACTACTGGTGAGCCAATGGAGCACTTCTTGAAAAGGTTGTGCAATTTTAGTTACCACTAGCTCTTAAATGATAAGTTTCACAAGTTTGAGAACAAATGATATATTCATATTTTTTAAAATTGCACAGACTCAGGGGCTTATACTTTTGTTCGGAGTTAATTGTATCTTCACTATTCTGCCGAAAGTTTTTCCAGCTGTACAATATAGTGAGAAAAATTAGGCTGACTGAAATATTACCATAAACACAAGAGATTCTATAGATGCTGAAATACACAGAAAATGATGAAGGAACTCAGCAGTCAAGCCAGGTGTATTTCCATTCTCTGCAATATTTGACCATATTCTCCAGTTGTTAAGGGAAGATTGGAAGTGTCTCTCAAAATACAGTGGTACCATTTTCAGGGGCATTATCTCCATGAATTGTTCTTAGAAGATCTGAACTGTGGTTTAAAATGGACTGAACTGCATTGTATACCATTGTAACTTGGATACTTCCTTTCTAATCTTGTTCCCCAATTTTTTGGAAGTAGTTTTCTGTACAGATGATACGTCTTTCATTTTTTTTGCATGTTTGTCCACATTTTTCTAACACAAATGAAGTTAACAATGTATTTCTATCTGGGTTCACAGGCCTTACATGTCTGTTGGAACCCTAAGAGATCAGGTTATCTATCCGGATTCTGTGGAAGACATGCATGAGAAAGGATATACAGATCTTGATCTGGAGCATATTCTCGATATTGTTCACTTGAATCACATAGTACAGAGAGAGAGAGGTATGAGCTTGATTCCAAAAATACATGCTTGAATAGAGAGAATTCTGTGAAATATTTGTTAAAATGCATCATTTCAGTTTATTTCCAAATTTACACTTGGATAAAAAGATAAAAAGTTATTTATCTCTACAGTTTTTTTATGATATGATAATTTGTAATTCACCATGTGTTTATATTAAGTTAACTATAACCAGCCAATAAAACTGAACGTCTAGCTGGGTGGTAGTGAATTTTTACCTTGTGCAAAAAATTTTATCTTAAGTAATTCTGAAGCTATAAAATGAAACATTCCTGTAATTAATAGAATCACGTTACATGGATCTACATTTCGTGAATTATATGACATTTCATAACTGTGTGCATTTCAGCTCAATACTTTTAAAACAATGCCAATAACTTCACATTGTGTTTCTCGGAATGATGCATCGCAAAGTGTATGAAGAGTATTAAACAAAATATGACACAGTTACAGGGGAAGAAACCAGAAAAGGTGACGAAAAAGTTTATCAAAGAATTGAGTTTTAGCATCATCTTAAAGGAGAAAAAAAAGCGTAAAATTTTAGGGAAAGAATTACAAAGCTTTCAACTTCCACAGCTGAAAAGAAGACAGAAAAGTAGTGAAGTGAGTAAAAAAAAAAGTAATGTGTTATAGGCCAAAATTGTAAGATCACAAATTCAATAGGCTTTTAGGGCTGGAGGTGTTGATGGACACGCAGGAGCAGGCGTTTTTCAGGAATGTGGTATGTGATGTTTTATTATGTAAGTGGCAAAGGTAGGAATGGATAAGAACAACTATGTTAATATTGAGGTTGCCAGAGCTGGAGCAGATGGAATGTAGTGTATGGTCATGCACTTTGGTAGTTGGAATAAAGTAGACCATTTCCTAAATGGAGAAAATTCAGAAATCGAAGGTGCAAAGGGACTTGGGAATCCTGACGCAGAGTAATTAAAGGGTAACTTGCCTAAAGGTTGAATTAGTGAAGTCAAGTGCAATGTTTGCATTCTTTTTGAGAGGACTAGAATACAAAATAAGGATGTGGTGCTGAGGAGATAGGGCAAAGGTGCCTTAAAACTATTCTCTTCAGGCAGATGAGGCTTGTTGGCAACTCATCCAGAAGGAAAACTCTGATCTCAAACCAACACTGCTTTATGGTTGTACCTAATTAGGAGAAAGGCTTCGAGAGTAAACCCGAAGAGGAGAAATTTAGAGTTGGAATCCTTAGGGCATCCTGCGTTGAATTCATCCCTGACTGGCAATGCCTTTTACGCTGCTGTGGCCAAACTGTATCAGTCTTTGCCATTCCTTTGGGTTCATCAGATGTGTGGAGAGGGGAGCTTGCTACATGGGCAAAGGCTTGCTCTCCTTGTTGCCTTGGCTTTATTTAGACAGCTAGGTCTCAATATCCATTAGTGCTGGGCATAAGGTATTGGTCAGACCAGCCTTGGAATCTTGTGAGCTATATTGGGTTTCTTATCGAAGAAAGAATGTATTGACATAGGAGAGAGTCCAGAAGAGGTTTCCAGGAATGAAATGGTTAATGTATGGGGAGCATTTGATGGCTCTGGATCTGCACTCACTAGAGTTTAAAAGAATGAGGGATGATCTCATTGAAACCTATCAAATTTTGAAAGGCAAGTGGATAGTGGGGGAAATCTTAGACCAGAGGGCACAGTCTCAGAATAAGGAAGTCCACTTCAGACAAATGAGGAGGAATTTCTTTAGCCAGAGGGTGATGAATATTTGGAATTTATTTCCACAGATAGCTGTTAAAGCTAAGTCATTGGATATATTTGAAGCAGAAGTTTGATAGATTCTTGATTAGTAAAGGCATCAGGGGTTACAGATGGAAGGCAGGAGAATAGCATTGAGAGGGGTAATAAATCAGCCATGATGGTATGGCGGAGCAGACTTGAGGGGCCAAATAGTTGATTCTGCTCCTATGTCTTCTGGCCTTATGAAATTTTGCTCTGATATTGTAGGCTTAAGTTTAAGGAGTAAATTAGACTTGGACCAAGTATGGGAAGTGGTGTCTTGAATGAGTGCTGTTTTAGGCAGGTTGAGGGGCTCAGCAGAGATTGCTTGAAGTTTAGATGTAGCAAACAGATATGCGGATGAGAGTTCTGTTTACAGTTGAGCTATGACAGAGATGGAGCTGTGTTCTGTTACAGATTGGGCAGTTGACAGTTTGTGATAGAACTGATATGTGGGCAAAAATATGGCTTTCCTTTGTAGAAAGGATCATGTCTGCAAATCAACTCAATTTTCTGGGATAATTGAGCAGTTAAGTTTGTGATGGACTCAAATAATAGCTGCAGTCTGCTTACCTAATGTTTTAAGCTGGCTGAATAGGGTGATAGGTATGATGGAGTGGCATGATCCAAAGAAGCATTTCAGAAATCATGACATCATTACTGGCAAATACAGTAATTGCAGCTGAGAAAACAGAAAATTGTGGAACTCCAGGGGTAACAGTACAAGAGGGGAAAGAGAAGCCAATGCAGCTAACTTACCTGTTTTTACTTTATTTGGTGGTAATGTAAGAGCAAATTACCACTCAGGTGGACGATAGGGGAGAGATTTGGAATATGAGGGAATATTTAATTCTGCTTAAGTCTGCAATTGGGCTGAGGTGAAAGTAGAGGAATAGTTTACCAAAGTTAGTTTCAAAAGGTTATGTTTTGTGACGTAATGGTGCTGTGGCGATGCAGGAAATCGAATGGATGAGTTTATGGAAAAGGAGGACAAAAGGGCATGGATTCTGGGCACAATATTTTGTGGTGTGAGTAGGGATGATAGTTGGCAACAGAGATTGATGGTACAAGATTGGTACAGTTGTCAATGGAGAAAACCATCTGGAATTTCGTGCTCACTAAAGAACACGCAAGTCTTTGGAGCCCAGCTGGCAGCTTCAGTTATACCCCAGCCAAGTTCAGAATGATAGTTCAATACAGTCATTACAGGTTGTGGTGAAGCAAATAGATAGGTCACGCATGAGTGTTCTATAATAGTGGGATTGTTGAAGAGGTGTGGATTGAATATTGGGGTATTGGAGAGGGGATTTGGTGCAGTACACTCATAGACAAGTTCTTGCCTCATCTTGTAGATGTCCCAATCTGATGCTTTGCTGGAAAGATAATTTTATCCTGAGAATTCTATATACAGAGCTTTCCCAGAATAGTGTGATCTTTATTCCCCACAATTCTCCAAAGGAAGCACTGCACAGAGAATGTCATCCATTGTGCCCCTTGGGTGGTGGAAAATACCGCCTGGTTAGATTTTTTACTGAAAGCACAAGACTCAAAAATGGTTATCATTTTTCACTCACTTGGATTTCCAATTGTTTAACTTGGGGTGAGGGGACAAGCATCTATATGCAGTTGCTTTTGTTTTCATCAATTCCTCCAACATGAGAATTCAGTCAACCTGAGGATCAGTGGTACACTTATCCTTTGCTTTTAAGCATTATGCCCATGTAAATGATTGAAAAGGGGTGTTTAGTTGGCTAGCAATACTCCCAAGCACAGAATCAGGTGAAAGGGGATCTACATTAGAATCCTATCCAAAATACCGTAATTTCTGATATACATGCCGACCCCGAGTATAAGATGACACCCTCCCCCATTTTCAAGGTTAAAAATAGTAACTTTATCATGCTGCCTTTGTATAAACTGACCCCTTTTGTAGAGGTTTTTGATTTAACCAGAAAAGATCACAAGATCTCACATTCCGGTACTCAGCTTTGTCCAATCTGGAACCTGGAAATTTTGTGAACCAGTACCTGCTAAGAAAACAGGCCTTCACTTTGAAGAGCATTATAGGTGAAATCTTAATAAATAAATCAGGGATGGAAATCTTGGATTAGGTTCCCAATGTTAAAGAATCCTCTGAAATGTAACCCCCATGAAACCATTTAGCGCCCATCGTAATCTTGTTAAAACATAACACAGGGTGGCAGGACTCAGTATTGAGTTTTGACTCAGTACATGTACTCAGTATTGAGTTTGCGACCACCACTTACAAAAGATTAAAGCTAATACAGTATGATGCTGGCTTCAAGCTGAAGTTTGTTGATTTTGCTGAAGGAACGAATAATTCTGCAGCTGTTAAGTTTAGTGTAAACGAGAAACAAGTGCAAGAGTGGAGGACACGCTGAGGGAAGTGCCAAAGACGAAATGTGCAAACCACAGGAAAACATGCCAATGGCCAGAACTGGAAGAAAAATTGTCAGAGTTGGGTGAATCACCAGCGATCGTCTGGATACGTTGTTACCAGAGAAATGATTCGAGTTCAAGTGTTGAAATGGGCTGAGAAACACCGTGAGGTCAGCGAAAATCTCAAAGCTACACGAAGTTGGTGCACCCGATTTATGAGTAGACGTGATCTTGTGTTGAGACAAAAAACAAGGATTGCTCAGGAGTTGCCGAGTAATCTTGAGAATAAGGTTACGGCCTTCCAATCGTTTGTAATCAAGCATCGATAGGCACATTCTCACCCACTCTCACTGATGGTAACATGGACGAGGCACCAATGTTCTTTGATTTTGCTGGCAACCGCACTGTCAATCAGAAGGGGGAGAAAACAGTCCTTGTCAAAACAACTGGACATGAGAAGCAACATTTTACTGTCATGTTAACGTGTATGGCTGATGGGACCAAACTACCACCGATGGTGATTTTTAAAAGGAAAACATTCCCAAAGAAAGAAAAAGTCCCTAGGGGTGTTGTTTACGTTCAAGAACATGGCTGGATGGATGAAGCAGGTTGCTTGAAGTGGGTTAAAGAAGTGTGGCATCGACATCCTGAAGGTTTCAGGAAAGAAAAGTTGCTACTTGTCTGGGACATGTTCAAAGCGCGCTTGTCAGGTAAGAGAAAAGCAGCACTGAAAGCTGGAAATATGGACATTGCAGTCATCCCAGGTGGCTTGATGTCCATGTATTCATTTTTCCGAAGTTGGCACCCTCTGTATAAGCTGACCCCCTAATTTTAGGACCAAAATTTAGGGCCAAATTCTCAGCTTATACATCAGAATTTACGGTAGAACATTTTACAACTTCTGTCACTTTATTCATGGAAGAAAATGGGGATGATCAGTGCAATTATAGACCAAAGAATGTCCCACCAGTGATTGGGGACCTACTGGAGAAGATACTGAGGATTGGGATTTATGCACATTTGGAAAGGCAGTACCACTGGAAATGTTGCTCTAGTACAATTGACAGCATTTTTGTTTTCTTTCCATTAGAAATTCAGAGCCTAATATACTGTATATGCCACGTGAAAGGGAATATGCCTGCTCTTACTGGATTGGAAATGTACATAGCAAGAGGTTAAAATGAAAGTTGTACATTTATCCTTTTGTATTCTGCATGGTACCAGGGTTGTGAGTTGAAGTTACCCAGGTCAATTATATAGAGTGGAACTTGCAAGAACTAACCCTTCTGGGATTTCTATCACATAATCATTGGTTTTGCATTTAACATCAAAACTTGACACCTTGAGATCTCCAAGGAAGGGGAAAGTAAAAAATACAATTAAAATGATTTTTATATCTACCAACTACATGTGAATTTTCATCTTATGCTATTTTTATAAATTAATTTTAACCTGCATATTTATTTATGACAAGCTTCCCCTCCCCACCCCCACTGATATTAATTTAAAATATTAATCTGGAGTGAGCATATGTTAATGGGAAGATGGTTAATGTTATTCCTGACCAATACGTCCAATGTTTGAGCAAGTTTAATATGATAATAAAAATATGAAAAATACTAATACTGTTTAATTTTACCAAATTTTGCTACATCTACAGTGCTCATTATATTACTTTATTTCCTTTTGCTGCAGGATGGGATGCCTTTACTGACTGGAAGGATGTCTTGTCTGGTGGTGAGAAACAAAGAATGGGGATGGCACGTATGTTTTATCACAAGTGAGTGGGCTGTAAGGTTATTGCCAGATTAATTCAAGGAAAGTGGTTGCTTACTTAAATAATAAGTATGCCAAATTGTTTTCTGGTTATTCATGACACATGGTTATCACTGGTAATATAGTCTGTCCCTAGTTCCACACCATAGGAAATTTGTGAAGCTTGAGAGATTATGGCAAAAATATACTAAGCTTGTCTTGTTCATACTGCACCAACCGCCGCCACTGGGCTATAAACGTGCAGGAGCAGTGTGTGGTTAAATGCCTTGCTCAAGGACACACGCTGCCTCAGCTGAGGCTTGAAATAATGACCTTCAGGTCGCTAGCCCAAAGCCTTAACCACTTGGCCACACACCAACACCTGGCAATATACAGGGACTTCAGTAAAGTGGATAGGCTGTCAAAGTTAAAGTGACTTTCTTAGAAAAAACAGGGTTTGCTGTTGATTAGATAGAGATGTTCAAGATCTTGAGGGATCTTGACAGGGTGGAGCAAGGTAAACGGTTCCCTTAAAAGTAATTGGTAAAAGACCAAGGTTGACTTTGTGTGAAAGAGCACTACAGCACAGAAACAGGACCCTTGGCATATCTCATCAATGCTGACCTGTCTTATTTACCCTCCCCCCCCCCCCCATTCCATCTATCCACATGGAGACTAAACCAAACCCCTCCATACCCTCTCCTTATACCTATCCAAACTTCCCTTAAATATTGTAATTAAACTTGCATCCACCACTTCTGCTGGCAGCTTGCTCTACACTCATATCACCCTTCAATCTCTGAATGAAAATGCTTCCCCTCACCTTTGTCCCTAAATTCATGACCTTCAGTTCTAGTCTTGTTCAACTTCAGAGGAAAAAGCCTACATGTACTATATTTACCCTTCCTACAGCCCTCATAATATTATGTATAAGATCACTCTTCATTTCCCTACACTCCAGGTCCTAACCTATTCAAACTTTACCTAGAACTCAAGTTCTGGTACCATCCTTGTGATTTTTTTTGTACTCTTTCAAGCTTACTGGTATCTGTCCTATAGGTAGGTGACCAAAACTGCACACAATGCTCTAAATCCAGCTTCACTAATGCTGTGTACAACTTCAACTAGACATCCCAACTCCTGTACTCCAAAGTGCCAAAATCCATAAGTATAACTCTGTTTATTTGTAACATTGCATTCAGGAATTATGGATCTGTATTCCCAGATATCTTTGTTCAGTGCCTTCCATTCACTGTTTACATCTTGCCCTGATTCAAAGTTTGAAGCTGATTTATTCTTGCGAGTGTACTCAATAAATCCATAGTAGAATAACAGCCATAATAGAATCGATGAAAGACCGCACCAACTTAGGCATTCATCCACTGTGCAGAAGACAGAAAACTGTGCAAATACGAAAAGGAAGAAATAATAACAAATATCAAAAACATGACATGGAGTCCTTGAAAGTGAGTCTGTCGGTTGTGAGAACATGTCAATGGTAGGACAAGCAAAGTTGATTGCATTTATTCCCTTTGGTTCAAGAGCCTGATAGTTGAGGAGTAATAGTTGTTCCTGAACCTGGTGCTCCTGTACCACCTTCCTGATGACAGCAGTGAGAAGAGAGCATGACCTAGATGGTGAGGGTCACTGATGATGGATGCTGCTTTCCAGTGACAATGCTTTCTGTAGATGTGCTCAATGATGGGGATTCCTTTACCTATGAATGGACTGCGCTGTGTCCACTACTTTTTGTAGGATTTTCCATTCAAGGGCATTGGTGTTTCCAGGCTGTGATGCAGTCAGTCAATCTACTCTCCACCACACATCTGTAGAAGTTTGTCAAACTTTTAGATGTCACACCGAGTCTTTGCAAACTCCTATTGAAGTCGAGACGCTGCCGTGCTTTCTTCATAATTGCACTTAGTACAGTACCTCACACTTGTACACCTCATACTTGTCTTCATTTATTGACATTTGCCATTTTCAGGCTGTTTTTCCAGCTGTTCCAAATCGTGCTGCAAGCTTTGATAGCCATGACATGAACAAAACTTATTTATTTATGAAGTAAATAGTCATATTCTGGAATTCATTCAATGAAAGATTATAGCAGTTAATTGACCTGTCAGTTTTAAGATGGAACTGTGCAGAACATTCAAGGAGAAATAATTGCAGGTACATGGGAAAAGAGCTGGGTAAATAGCATTGAACAGTTGGCTGTTACACAGACCCAACATGGGCATGAACTGCAGAACGTTTCCAGGCTGAATGATTCTGAGATTCCATTAGCTGGTTGTGGTATTATTTGCTAATTTTCAACATGCTGTCTCAATAAAGATCTCTGTGTGGAGAGGTGAAAGGAAAAGTATTCTCATTGTTGGGGACAATTATTCTTCTTTAGATGCACCACTTCAGAAGGTGAGAAATGGATAGATTGTAAAACCCCATCAAAATAGGTGTGAATCATAATCTGTCTGGAAGCTTGTGCAATCTATTTGCTCATTTTTTTTGTTTGGTCAATTGGTGTTTGGCTGTAGTAGTCTGTTATTTTTCTGTTAAGTAGACAGTTCATTGGTAGCTTGTTGAATTAAAAATTTGAATACGTCTTTAAGTAGTCAGTGTAATATTGTCAATGCTTCCTACTTTAAAAAAAACAGTGGAATTGCTATAGGACCTGTTTGCGAAAGTTCTCAGCATTATGGAGAGAGCCCTTCCTGGAGTAAGTTTAAAGCCAGTGGAAGTCCTGTCAGTGCAAATATTGTCTAGGAGCAGATTCTAAGAAAATATTTGGTGCCATCTAACTGTCTAAAATATATTATCAGAAATTAAATGATAGTATTATTTGGCAAGTTGGTCCAGTCAGTTTTCTCAGTAGGCATTTTTCACCCAGCTCATACTAGCTACTTAAAGTGTGCATTTTTAAAAAAGCACTCAAACAACATTTTCACCAATAACTGTCCCAAATTGCATCATTCATTATTTGTCTAATGTGGAGATCCCTGCCAAATAAAAGGGAGGCAGTTGTTATATTTTTAATGCAGGCCAAAAGAACAGTGAGAGGTCTTGGTCTGTGTCATTGCAAGCACGATTCTTCTGTCAAGATGCTGACATTCTTCTTGCTGCAAGTCCTTGCCCAGAGGGCAAAGGGCCAGTGCTCTGCTAACTTCAGCTTAATTTGAGGTACAAAATGGCTAGGATCCTCTTCATTACCAGTCCACCCCAAAGACAGGATGTCTGGAGCCTCTCTTCCAAAGCCCCACTTCTAGCTGTGTTAGCTTGGTGCCCTACTTGCTGTCAGTCCCGGCTATACAGTTAAACAGATGTAATGCTTGAAAGACACATGTTAGTAATTCCTTGTTTTAGTTCAGCTTCATTAGATTGACTAACCAGTTGAATATTGATGTTTTTTATACTGTGCAGAAATGGGAAACCAAGTATTCCATCATACAATACTGTGCAAAAGTCTTATGCACATTTATATAGACAATAAATGACAATGCAAATATACCCTTAATTGGCCTCTGTTTAATGGATCCACTACTTTGTTGGAAGGAGAGAACTGGAGGAGTCTCATCTCTATCTCCAATGGATATGTTATTTAATACGTTAATCATCCATTTCCAAATTAAATAGCCTACTTGCAGTTCAATTTTCAGCATTTTCAAGGCAGCGTGGTATTTCTATAATGTTATTTTGTGGAACCATAGCAAATTGAAGCAGGCAATCTGGCCCTTTGAGCCAGCACCACCATTCAATATAATCACGGCTAATCATACAAATTCAATATCTCTTTTCTGGTTTCCTCCAATACCCATTGATCTCTGTAGCCTTTAGTATTATATATAATTACAACTTGAATGTTATTAGTTGTTGGACCTTTACTGACCAGATTTTAGCTCAACTGAATAGAGTAAATGAACTATGACAAAAAGAGAAGACAAGGGGGAGAAAAGTAATAAAGTTATGAGATTTTTTAAAAATGACAAATTCCCAAATGAAATTACGATAGAAAGCCACTGGGTTTAGTGAAGGATGTTGGAAGGGAGGAAGTGTGGGAATAAATACCATTTTCAGTTTAGTTGTACATTCCATCTAAGCAATTGAATAGAAATATTCCCATTAAGCGAAGTTAAGCTAATATAGGTAATGGGATTACCTCCAAACCAAATGAAACATTATTTCATATCGCTGTACTGCCAATTTAAAAGCTTCTCATTTTACATGTTACAAAGGATTTATTATAACTTAACATCCCATTCTTCCTTTCCTTGATGCACTTTGACTTTAATGAAAATTATGTCTTTTAATTCTGAATATCGTAAGTATTTTACAAAATTTGGTCTAATTTAAAATAAGATCTGGTTAAGTTGTTACAAAATAGTTAATAATATATTGATTTTGTGGTTTACTAAGTTTATTTAATTCCATTTAGACCAAAATATGCATTGTTAGATGAATGCACAAGTGCTGTGAGCATTGATGTCGAAGGAAAGATATTTCAGACTGCAAAAAATTCTGGGATCTCATTGCTGTCAATTACGCATAGGCCATCTCTCTGGTGAGTACTTCCTTATAAATTTCTAATGAGAAATGTATGCTTGCTATTCTGCTTCATCCAAGTTAGAAACTATTATTGCAAAATGCCTTAGCTAAGTTCTAGATTCTCCTCTCTTATAGTGCACTAAACAAGAAAGGAATTGAAATCATCTTGATATGTTATTTCAGTTTAAGGCATGGATAAATGTTTCTTAAAATTGTTAAGTATAATAAGAAGAATCATAATTTATTCTTAGCACTTTTCAAATTTTGATGCTACATACAGTATTAATGTATTAAAAATTAATACAAAAATGCAGCTTTGTGCCGTCATTCATTTGATGCAGTTGAATCATTTAAGATCTAAATTACTAAAAGTGAATACTGTAAATGTAATGTTCAACATGCTTTTGAACTGTAGCATAGGAGCAGAATTAGATCATTTACCCCATTAACTCTGCTCTGCTATTGTATCATAGTTGTTTTCTTTTGAAGTGTATCCTTAAAATTGACTTGTATATTTAAAAATACGTATTTTAATTAGTATTGCCACTGATGCAACATCCTGCTCTCTGTTCCACAGACTGGACTAGATTATAGATGATAGTTATTTGCAATGTTTTAAAATGATTCTCTTCTGTCTGATTTTTATACTCTAGTTATCTGTCTACTATTCAACATTCCTTACAATATTTTAAAATGTTCCACAGATAAGAGAAAGCATAACAGTAGTGCTTTGAGAGGTTATTCCTGTGGAATAATCTAACAAGGCCACTTGGGTAGAACTTAGAAATCAAAATGGATTGATACTTTGATAGGGCTATTTTGTAGACACCCCAGTAGTCAGTAGGAGCTTGAGCAGACATGTCAAGAAATTGCACTGTGTTGTGAGTATAGGTGGTTAATGTTAGTAGGAGTTTTCAATCTTCCCAGTATTGATTGAGCCACCTAGAGTGCAAAGGAGCTGGATGAGGCAGAATTTTTGAAGTGTATTGAAGAGAGTTTCCTCATGCAATATGTATCGGAACCTACTCTGGAAAGTGCTCTGGACCTCCTTGGGGAACGAGGTGGGCCAAGCCACCGAAGTGGTAGTTGGAGCACTTTGGGTCCAGTGACCATAATTCTGTTAAGTTTGAAATAGTTATGGAAAAATGTAGAACAGGTCCATAGGATAAAATCCTGAACTGGAGCAGAGGTCACTTTGAGCGTGTTAGGATCTAGCTGGGGTCATCCATGTGACTTTTTAAAGCCAAGGGAACAGTCAGTACTGAGGTAGAGTTTAGAAGGGTCACATCAAGGGTTTGGAGCAGCAGGTTCCCGCTAGGGTAAAGGGTAGACATACCAAGTTCAGTGAACTCCGGCTGACGAGAGATATCAAGGTTCTGTTTGGGAAAAAGAAGAAAGCATACATCACTTTCAGACAGCTGGAGACAAATAAATCCCTCAATTAATATAAAATTTTAAGAGCAGGCGAAAGGAGGGAAATCAGGAGGGTAGAAAGGATTGCAAGGTGGAGACTCAGTCCATCAGGGTTATTTGTATATGGAGCCATGGGAGATTCCACAGATTTCTAATGTCCACTTTTCCTTCGTGTTTACTAAGGAGAATATCATGGATACCAATTAAATGAAGGTAAGAAGTACTGGGGCCTTGGAACTTAGGCCAATTGCAAGGAAGGAGGTAATCAGAGACTTGAAGTGCATTAGATGTGCAAATGCTTAGGGCCTGACCAAATGTAACCTGGACCTTATGGGAGGCCAATTTAAAAATAAAAATCACAGAAGTCCTTATTGTCTTATCATTATACACTGGCAGAGTTCCAGAAGACTAGAGAGTGACTAATGTTCCATTGGTTAAGAAGGGTAGCAAGAACAAGTCAGAAGACTGCAGGCTGGTCAGAGGACTCAAAACACAAAAATACAACTGCAGATGCTGTGGATCAAAGAATACGTACACAACGCTGGAAGAACTCAGCAGGCCAGGCAGCATCCGTGAGAAAAGAGTACCCAATGTTTCGGGCCAAGACCCATCATCAGGAATGGGGGGGAAGAGAGGGCCAAAGCCAATACCCCCCCCTCCCCATTCCTGATGAAGGGTCTTGGCCTGAAACGTTGGCTACTCTTTTCTCACGGAAGCTGCCTGGCCTGCTGAGTTCTTCCAGCTTTGTGTACATGTGGTCAGAGGACTGCAGGCTGGTCATTTGTAAGGAAATTACAGGAGAGAATCCTGAGGATAAGATTACCATCACTTGGATATTTGAGGCTTGATCATGAATAATCACCATGAATTTATTCAATGGAGATCTGATGAATCATTTGGAGTTCTTCAAAGTGGTATCTAAGGGGATAGATGAAGGTAGGGTAATGGAAGTTGTCTATGTCAACTTTAGTAAAGCTTTTGACAAGGTTCTGTATGAAAGGCTGATCTGGAAGGTTAGGCTGCATGGGATTTAGAAGGAACAGGTGAGGTGGATTCAGAGTTGACTGGATGATAAGAAACAGAGGGTAACAATTGAAGGTAGATTCCCTCATTGAAGGCCTGTGACTAATGTGGTGCTGCAGAGGTCATTGTGGGACCTCTGCTCGTTATTTGTGTAATAGTACTGAAGTAGGGGGTCATGTTGATAGTGAAGCTGGTTACCATTAATTACAAAGAGATCTTGATCTGTTAAGGAGATAGGCTGAGGAATTGCAAATAGTTTTCAATTGTATCTGTCAGTACTGTGCAATCCAATTGAGACAGGTTATCAAGCTTTTCCTTTAGAGGCAATGACTATTGGCCCCTGAGGTATCCACTACTTTGTTGCAAGTAGATAAAGTGGTGAAGAAGGCATGTAGTATGCTGGTCTTCATCAGTCAGGACATTGAAGTTTGGAATAGGGACATTATTATGTTGCAGTTGTATGAACAACATCAGCAGTTGTGTTTGCAAAATGGAAGGAGATCATATAAGATTGGCTTAATTAATTTTGCAGGAAATACCACACACACCTGTTACAGTTTGATGGGGAGGGTGGCTGGCGATTTGAACAACTGGATACTGCCACCCGACTCTCATTAGCTGAAGAAAAGCAAAGACTTGAGTCTCAACTGGCTGGAGTCCCTCAGATGCAACAGAGATTGAATGAACTGTGCAAGATTTTGGGAGAAGACTCTGTGCTCAGAACTACGGGATCAGAAGAATGATAACAGACAATGGATGGTGAATAATAAGAACTGCAAAAGAAAAACATCATGCAAACAAAATTAAAATGAGATTTTCCAATAAATTTAGAATCATTAATTCCTTTCAGTAAAACAAGTTTTAACTTTTGGATGTACAGCCTCATCACTCGATTAGAATACTGGTAGGTAAACCTTTGGAAAGTTTACATTATTGAAATAACAACTTTTCATGAATTTGACTGCACACATTTGAAAAAAAATCTTGAGGAAGCTAGAATTTACATATTCTGGATAATTGGTTCACATTCTGTAAATACAGTTCTATGCTCCAAGATCTAACGAGCTGCCTTTTCTGTTCACTTGGTATCAGCTATCATGTGGTACAAGTGACCAGGATAGATTTTAATTGCTTTTACCACACCATTATCTTTTTTAACCACTCTGCCCAAGAAGTTTATTTACAATAAGCACAAACAGTATTTTGTCCTGCTTGTCAGGATCCATTGTTCTGAGGAAAGAAATGAGTTTGTATATCAAAATGATTTTATTATAGTGCAGTATGATTGAATCTCTCGTATAAGATTTAGCATGCCAGCCATGCTTTTTAAACTATTATGTCCCTATTTGTTGCTGCTCAAGCAGTATATTCAGCACGGCTTCTGCATTTTTGTTAGGTATGAATTTGTTTACCCACATTCCATAGTACAAAGCATCTAAAATTGTGCTCTTTTTTTAAGGTAAGATGGTTTTCTATTTAATTACTGAGGCCCTCTGTTGGTTGAGATCAGCCATAGATATTGGGTCCTAGCTGTCTACATGTTAGGCAAGTCAGTGCAGTAAGATATGAAGCCCAGGCTTGTGCCCTGGTGAGGACGCAATCCACCAGAAGCGCAAACCCACACGATCCCCTGGGATCGATGACTGCCTATTAAGACATGAAAAGCAAGCTGTCTCACCCTCTTCATGGAGCTGATGAATCCAAAGGAATGGCAGAGACCATTACAGTTTGGCACCAGCAGCATTGCCTGAGTTGCCAATCAGCATTGAACTTGAAGTAGAACTGCCTTAAGGACTCCAGCTCTGGATTTTTCCTCGGGAGTTTACTCACGAAGCCTTCCCTATGAGTAGGTATAGAAAGCCACAAGGCAGTGGAGGTTTGAGATCAGAGCTTTCCTTCTTGACGAGCTGCCAACTGTGCTTGATGGGTGCCATCTGCCTAAAGCAACTGGCTTTAAGATGTCAGTAACCTGTTTTGCCCCTTTAATTATTATAGTGTGCATTAACACAATGTGCACATTTTGCTTCAACTAAAGAGTTATTGGTTCCATTAATTACATTTATTTTTCCAATGGCTTCAAAGAAAAACCCAGGCAAGCTTTGAAAGCAAAATAACAGCAGATGCATGAAATCTTAAAAACAAAGTGCAGGAAATGCTCTGCAGGATGGGCAGCATCTGTAGTGAGAGAAAGAATTAATGCTTAAGATTTATGATTTTCATCATAGCAGGTAGAACGTCATTGTCTGAAACATTAGCTGTTGGCTCGCCACAGTGTTTTCAATCTTTATTTCTGGGTTTACTTTATTCTTCTCAAACGTGTTTATGCAGTTATCAGAACTGATTCATGCAGAGGCTTGTCTCCAGGAAAATGTTTGCTCAATGTACTTGGTGTTCTTTACATCTGTACTACTGAGATGCCTAGTTTTATATACATTACTATTTTAAATTATAAAGCATCAGATTTTTAAATTTGTTCCTTTCCAGCCAGGAAGGTTAAGTCTGTGGATTTTGTAACTGTTGTTTGGCCATCTGGGGGTGTACTTCTTTGATGCAGAGCTGGTCCTGTATTCGGCACACTTCACTCTCTACATGAAATAAACATAGAATCTATGGAAACTTTGCAATGGGGAATATTAGAATTCAAACCACAACTGAAGCATGTATTTGAACTTGAAAACTAAATGGCTGTCAGTACTCTTGAGTGTGCTCCCCATTAGCTTTTAGATTCAACTAAGTTGTTGAGTTTGAAGTCAGCTTTTTTAATCTATCGTCTTAAAATGCAAGGGTCTATTATCATTCCTTGCTGTTCTGTGTAAATTTAAAAATGTACTGTTTGTATTCTTGAAACTTGTCTTTCATGAAAAGTTGGTGATCTGCATGTACTTGCATGCCATTAAATATTGTTTGTTTAATTATCACACTCTTCTAACCAGTCCATACTACTGAACCTCATACCCTCAGTTTTGTGTTCTAAACTGTGTTTTGCATGATGTATGTAAACTTTAAGCAATATCATGCATTTCTGTGAAAATGCAATGTATAGTAGCTCCAACTTTATTCATATGGCTGGACCAGGATGTGATGGAAAAATAGCATGTGCATGGGAATGAACACAGCAATTTCATTTTGTGTTTTAAAAGATTTGTAACTAAAATGAATAACATTTTATATTGAAACTTTGAAATATTAACAATAAATTGCATGATTTGCAGGTCATTATTTTGTTAAGTTGGTAATTCTGGTACAGTGACCAGCAAAGTGGAAAATTTGCTTAAATACCCCAAATACACATTTTTCCATTGCTATCAAAAAGACCAGAAATGTTACCACATTTGATCAAGGCAAATCTGTTGGCAGGTGTGGTCAATCTTAAATGAAAATAAATGATGTGATATACATTTGTAATCAAATGTGTTCTCTGTATTTTGCTTCTGCCATCCTATATTTACCAATATTTCTTAAGTGTTGGAACTGAGAGGAGAAATGGATAACCACACATGAATACAGTATCAAAGTGCATATTTATTGTCACATCTGTTACCAACCAAAGTAATACATATGCAAGGCCAAATTATGTTACATTTAAAGTACTGTTTGTATTAACTAATCTGAAGAGATCTTGGCTTGACATAGAACGTAATTTGAGCAGTCCAAACACTGCAAGGAGTAAGTTGCATTTTCTGAAATGAATTTAAAAATTACCTCAATGAATGTGAAATTCTGTTTTGCATTTAAATGACTATTTAATCTGTATGTAAATGCACCGTGTGTATTGTAATTTGGAAAATACTTATATTGTTAAACACATTAAAAGTTTCTGAATCATCAGGAACTTTCATTTCTGTATTTATTACTTTAAAAAGGCATATTAAGTTCTATGAAGTGAAAAGGCAACAAAGACTTGAATTTATGCACTGCTATTTCTGATTCAAGATATCCATAGTTGGTGACGTACTTTTGAAATAACCCTCATAATACTTATTGAAACGTGGCTTATTTGTGTGAAATGTCTTAAACATGATGACAAAGGGCTTTGAAATGTAAATAATAAACTGGTCACCAGATGAACATGAAATTTGATGAATGCAATTCCTAATGCAGATATTCATGAGGACTAATATCAAAGATGGCAGTTTTACAGGCAGCACACTCAGTTAAGGATCAGAAGCCCAATAACTGAGATTGATTATTGTTCTCTGTGCCTTGTGCAGTACTAATGTGCACACAGACGCCTGGTAGATCAGAAACAGGAAAATATCATTTTTTTAAAAATAGTGTACAACAAAAATGGCTTCACCAAAGGCCCTTGAAACATTCAAGCATTGCGATACTGGCAGAGCTGTGTGCATTTTGCAGTGACACAACAATTCTTGCTATCTATAATCTTAGGTACTTATTTCAGTTTTCACTTGCTGTAGGATGTAACTTGGAGAATATCTGCTGCCCTAAAGCAGAGAGGTTATTAAGCCTATTGTTGGCAAACCAGAAAAGTGAAGGGAATGTGATTTTTACCAATATTTTATTGTGTACATAATTTAAAGTAGATAATACAATTTGAATAAGAGGGGAGTTGAAAATGTATTCCCTATCTTTTTAAAATGGTCTTTAAAACATACTTTGAGCAGATTTTGGTCATTGAAGCTAATGTAGATGGTTGTTGAATATTCCATTAACCTTGCTTACATCATCTTATGCATAAAGTGCATGTTGCCGCATTTGCTTTGCAGTATTATGTTTCCTCCTGTCCTTCCTGCCTGAAATCCTAAATTTGTTTTGCCCTGCCTTTGATTATGTAATCAGAACAGTTGCAGGACATGTTACCTAATGTTCTGTCAGATTCTGGATTCTCTGGCTAACATTGTAATTAAAATGTCTGATTCTTGAATCTAAATTGGTAAATATTCTATGCTTCCTCTCAAGGATATTCATTTTCTTCCTAAAAAGTCGTGACCAGTGTCAGAATAATATAATTAAGCCTAACCATAAGGTCCTTGCATTTGTCCTCAAAATTAAGATGTTATATTGCTAATTACTATTTAAATGTGTCTTTCCACTTTCAATTATCTACACCTTTAATTCTCAGATCTAATGCTGACATTTGTTTTAACTCTGCTATTAAGTCCACATTGCCTCTCCCTAGCACCATAAGACAGAGGAGCAGAATTAGACCATTTGGCCCATTGTCTGCTCTGCCATTCCATCATAGCAGATTTATGATGCCTTTTATCGGCCTTCTCCCCATAATTTTTGATGCCTTTACTAATCAAGAACCTCAGCTTTATATACCTAGGACCATAAGACCTAGGAAACTTTATTTTTTATTTATAAAGATACAGCATGCTAACTGGCTATCTGACCCATAAGCATTAATGCCAAAATCTCATGAAACTCTATAGTAAATGGCATTTGCCTCCTCAATTGTTACTGTGCTCATCTATATGTTGCCTATTTGCATCATTGTCAAATTTTACTCTATATCTAAAGTCCAAGTGATTTCACAGGGTTGTTAATACTGACTATTGAGGAACACCATTGTTTGTCTTCCTCCAATTCGGTGGGGGGGGGGGGGGGGGGGAGGTTACAACTACCATTTATCACAGCTCTTTTTAAATCAATCTGTGATTGTACCACACTTTCTCCTCCCCATCATGTCATGAACCTCATTTCTGTCATCCATTGTTTATTTTGAAAATATTTCCTTTTCTCTGATTATCAAGTGCATGTAGACTGGAAGTTTAGCTATATTCTCTATATACACATGCGTGACTGTATGGCTAAGCACTGTTCCAAAGCCAACTTCAAATTTGTCACTGGTACTAGAATTATAAATGACAATGAGCAAGTGGATAGGAGAGAGATGGGATATCCAGTTGTGTGATGCAACAGAAATGATCTCGCTCTACATCAGCAAAAGTGGGGAAGGAGGGCAATCATGCACCAGTCTACACTGGCAGATCAGCAATGGAAAGAATAAACAGCTTCAAATTCCTGGATGTTAACATACGAGATGACCAGTCATGGGTGGAGCACATAGATAAACATGAGGAAAGAGCGCTCATCTTTCTCAGCAGGTTAAGGAGATACAGTATGTCATTGAACACTTAGAATTCTTTAAACAATACAGCTTAATTTTTTTTTAACTAATTGCATCAAGATCTGGTATCGTGGCTGAAGGATGGTTGTAATTGGGAGCTGAATGTCCGAGGTTAAAAGTTGTATCAGAGGGATAGGAAGGTAGGCAGAGGGTTTGATATGGCTCTACTGTTAAAGAATGGCATCAAATCAGTAGAAAGATGTGACATAGGAATGGAAGATGTTGAATCCTTGTGGGTTGAGTTAAGAAACTGCAAGGGCAAAAGGACTTTGATAGCAATTATGTACAGTCCCCCCAACTGTGGCTGGGAGGTGGACCACAGATTACAACAGGAAACAGAAAAGGCGTGTCAAAAGGACAATTTTATGGTAGTCATGAGAGATTTTAATATGTAGGTCAATTGGGAAAATCAGGTATCTCAAGAGAGTGAGTTTGTTGAATGTTTAAGAGATGGTTTTAGAGCATTTGTTGTTGATCCTTCTAGGGGATCAACTGTACTGTAATGAACCGGAGATGATTAGGGAGCGTAAGGTAAAAGAACTATTAAGAACCAGTGAGCACAATATGACTGAGTTCAATTTAAAATTTGATAGGGAGAAAGTAAAGTCTGATGTAGCAGCATTTCAGTGTAAGGGAAATTACAGTGGTATGAGAGAGGAGTTGGCTGAGGTAAATTGGAAGGGACTGTTGGCAGGGATGTCAGCAGAGCAGCATGTGTTTCTGGGGAAAATGAGAAAGGTGCAAGACCTATGTATTCCAAAAATGAAATACTCAAATGGTAAAATAGTACAACCATGGCTGACAAGGGAAATCAAGGCCATTGTAAAAGCAAAAGAAAGGGCATGCAACAAAGAATGAATTAATGAATGAATTAGTAAAAATTAATGGGAAGATAGAGGATTGGGAAGTTTTTACAAACCTACAGAGAGCAACTAAAAATCATTAGAAGGGAAAAGATGAAATATGAAAGCAAGCTAGCAAATAATATCAAAGTGGATCGTGACAGCTTTTTCAAGTATGTTAAAAATAAAAGAGAAGGGTGGATATAGGACCGCTAGAAAATGAGGCAGGAGAAATAATAACGGGACAAGGAGATAGCTGATGAAATAAATGAGTACTTTGCATTTGTCTTCACTGTGGAAGACACTAGTAGTGTACCAGATGTTGTGTGAAGGAGAAGAAGTGGGTGCAGTTACTATTACAAGAGAGAAGGTGCTCAAAATGCTGAAAGACCTAAAGGTACATAAGTCACCCGGACCAGAGGAACTGCACCCTAGGGTTCTGAAAGAGGTAGCGTTAGAGATTGTGGTGGCATTAGGAATGATTTTTCAGAAATTATTGGACTCGGGCATGGTGCTAGAGGATTGGAAAATTGCAAATGTCACTCCACCCTGTAAAAAAGGAGGAAGGCAGCAGAAAGGAAATGATGGACCAGTTAGCCTGACTTCAGTGGTTGGGAAGATGTTAGAGTCAAGTGTTAGGATGAGGTGATGGAGTACTTGGTGACACAGGATATGATAGGACAAAGTCAGCATGGTTTCCTTCAGGGAGAATCCTGCCTGACAAACCTGTTGTAATTTGAGGAGATTACAAGTAAGATAAATAAAGGGAATGTAGTGGATGTTTTGTATTTGAACTTCCAGAAGGCCTTTGACAAAGTGCCACACGTGAGGCTGCTTACCAAGTTAAGACCCCATGGTATTACAGGAAAGTTACTGGCATGGTTAGAGCATTGGCCGATTGGTAGGAGGCAGCAAGTGGAAATAAAAGGATCCTTTTCTGGTTGGCTGCCAGTGACTAGTAGTGTTCTGCAGGGGTTGGTGTTGGGACCACTTTGTTTTCTGCTGTATGTAAATGATTTAGAAATAGATGGCTTTGTTGCCAAGTTTGCAGATGATATGAAGATTAGTGGAGGGGCAGGTAGTGTTGAGGAAATGGGTAGGATGTGTAAGGACTTAGATAGATTAAGAGAATGGGCAAGAAAGTGGCAAATACAATGCTGGAAAATGCATGGTCATGCACTTTGGTAGTAGAAATAAATGTGCAGACTATTTTCTATATGGGGAGAAAATCTAAAAATCTGAGATGCAAAGGGACTTGGGAGTCCTTGTGCAGAACGTCCTGAAGGTTAACTTGTAGATTGGGTCAGTGGTGAGGAAGACAAATGCCACATTAGCATTCATCTCAAGAGTTCTAGAATACAAGAGCAAGGATGTGATGCTGAGGCTTTGTAAGGCACTGGTGAAGCCTCACCTTGAATGTTGTGAACACTTTTGGGCCCCGCATTTTAGAAAATATCTGCTGGCAGTGGAGGGGGTCCAGAGAAGGTTCACAAGGATGATCCCAGGAATGAAAGGGTTATTCGAGGAATGTTTGATGGCTCTGGGTCTGTACTCGCTGGAATTCAGAAGGATGAGGGGGGGGGGGATCTCATTGAAATCTTTTGAATGTTGAAAGGCCTAGACAGAGTAGAAGTGGAAAGGATGTTTCCCATGGTGGGAGAGTCTAGGATAAGGGGACAGCCTCAGAATAGAGGGGTGCCCTTTCAAAATAGATGCAGAGAAATTTCTTTAGCCAAAGGGTGGAGAATTTGTGGAATTTGTTGCCTCATGCAACTGTGGAGGTCAGGTCACTGGGTGTATTTAAGGCAGAGATTGATAGGTTCTTGATTGGACATGGCATCAAAGGTTACGGGGAGAAAGCGAGAACTGGGGTTGAGAAGGAGGAGAGAGAAAAAAAAAGCAGTCATGATTGATTGGCGGGCAAACTCGGTGGGCCAGATGGCCTAATCCTGCTCCTATGTCTTGTGATACGTAAATCTGAATGCGCAGAAACATAAGAAACTACAGAGAATCGGGATTTAGTTCAGCACGGCACGGTACACCCTTCTCTATCATTGGTACAGGTGGCGCTGCTTCAAGAAGGCAACATCTCATCAACGATCCCCATCTCCTCGCCGCTGCCATAGCAGGAGATTCATACCATCACCAGGCTCAAGGATAGCTGCTTGCATTCAACTATTCAGTTGATCGGCAAGACCCTAATTGCTAAATTTACTTTAATTACTTTTTAACCTAAAATGGACTTTTTGGTTTAATCGTGTTTTAATAAAAAATGTTTTAACAACGAAAATATTGTTGTTTAATGCTGCAAACAAGTTTTTAATTGCACCTATATACTAAATGTACTTGTGCATATGACAATATGTTCGGTTTTATTTATTTATTTATAACTCTTAAGCGAGCAGACCCAATGAAACCCACCGGGTCAGTAAGCGCTTTCCGGACAGGCACGCTCCCGTGTACGAGCTGAAAGCAGAGGTGCCTCCTTGCATGACTGCTGTCCTACCCATGTGATGGCACCTGTCAGGTTCGCGGCAGATCACGTCAAGGACTCCAGACAGCCGCGCCGCCACCACCTGCCAGGTGCTTTATTAAACCGTGGCGGACGTCACGGTACAGCAACGTCTCTGATTGGACAACTTGCTATCCATCAAGGCAAAGTTTGCCCTTTTTGCTTCAGGTTGGGTGAGGCGGGGTTGTTTACTTTTTTTCACTTGACTGGTTTACCATTCGGGGGGGGGGGGGGGGGGCGGGTTTCCTTTTTAAAACCTTGCTCCACAGCCGGAGGGTGGTCGCCATTGCCCTGTGATACAGGGGTCGGGCCGCGGCCCGGTCAGCCAATAGCGAGTGGCGGGGGAGGTGCCGCGTCTCGCCGTGCGGCTCGGCTCCGCTCCGGCGGCGCATTGCGGATCGACGGCCAGGCTGAAACGGCGGCGGCGGCGGCGCTATCGTGGGGAGGGGGTGGGAGGAGCTTTTTTAAACGGCGCCGACTGGGCCGTTTGGGTCACGGCGACCACTCCTTCACCTCCATCTCTCTCGCGTCCCAGTCGGGGGGAATGAGAAGGACGTCGTTTGGCTCCGTCCAGCCTCAGTCTTGCCCGGATCCTCATCGGATGGGCTCCCGGCAGAGTCTCCCATCCGCAGGGAGAAAGGCAGCGCGTTGAGTGGCTCTCGTTCCCTTGCTCCAGGTTTTTTTTTAAGAGGCTTGCTCCCTGAACCGAGTCGGTACAATGGCGGATGACTGCTCCGTCAGGGTGGCTGTCAGGTAAGGCCGTATGGACAGGTTATCTATTTTTTCGCCTCACATCTGTTTTTTTTTACCTTACAGCTAAATTCGATTGCTTGTCATTCAAATACGCATAATTTTAGCATTTTAGGTCCTTTTGAAAAATTGCGGTAGATAGGATTTTTTTTAACGATGAGCAAAGAAGGTTGGATAAAACGGTTATTTTTTCAGTACAGTATACATTTTCATCGGTTTGGAATAAAAAGGAAGGGGAGAGAGAAGCAAAGACGTCTAGATTTCAAGTCATTGCTTGAAGGATTCGAGATGAGAAAACATTACATGCAGCGTTTTAGAACTGGCCGCCTTAAAGATGGCAGAGGTAAGAATCCTCATCATATTTAGACAGTTCTTGAATGCACACTTGAAAAGCTGCGAGCCACAAAGCACCATATCCAGCATTGGACGCCGAGGTTAAGCTGGTTAGATTTTTTTTGAGGCTTAATAGACTGATCGGCTTTATGTTTAAAATATTTTCTATGCGTTGCAGGTTACTGTACCAAGTATTTTACCTCATCTCAAAGTGATCTATCTTTTATTTCTATGGTTTGATTTCAAATATTCCGAATGACTGTTCGGCTGTTCTGTTAACGTCATTCTAGTTGCTTGTCAGCTGTGGTGCGAATTTTTATTTTAAAAAAGCAAGGCTGTTTAATGGATAAACACGGTTTTCTGCAGGTTCATGCTCTCTTGGTGTTTATCTCTCCAATCACATGATATCAACTCCTTCTCCGCCCCCACCCCTCCCAGAAAATGATGGATGTTACTTTGCACAATGTAGTGTTTTTTTTTGTGGAGAGAAAATAAGATGTTGTCCATTGATGATGGCATCCTGTGAAGACACACTATTGTATGTGTTTTCTGATGACATCCATCTCTACCTTACATGACTTTCATTATCTCATGCTGCCTACTTCACAGCCTACGACTTGCCTGTTCTTTGTATAAATGCAGTACTGGAGTTTCCACTGACAAAATGTTGGTCTGACTGAAGCCATTGTCTTTGAATCCCACACGCATTCAGTTTAGCTGAAAATTCCATCTCTCCCTGGCTGACAAACATAGCCAAGCTGCCTGACTTATCTAATATGTCTAATGTTTTGAGATGTCTATTGCAATGATTCGGGCACACAAAATTTTCCCTGTGTGCAAAATTAGGTGTTGTGTTTTGTGATGGACTATTTAAGAGCTATTCTGTAGGGTGAGCCTTGGGGGTTTCTTTTTTCAAACAGAATGGCCTTGTGGGCTATATTTACAGTGACATCTATGTTGTGCAGAATGCTATATGCCTTGTTTGCAGAGAAAACTATTCTTCATTCTTGTGGTATAGTTTCAAACATGTACAAGCTACTTCTCTTGATTTCAACAAGAAACGGGGAAAAAGTGCTTTCAGGAGAGCCATTGGCTCTATAATTTCATTTACCTATCTCCACTATTATGTAACATTGACCCTAATTGACCTTTGCTCAAGCCTCAGATAATCTACTGGAAAACCACTGCCACACTTGCTCCCTTTTACAGTTTGCAGTTCCAGAACATTTGCTTTGCTCTTCATTAAATAAAGTGCATCCAAAACATTGCAGCATTTGTTCTCACTTGGACCAGGTCACCCTATCTTGCACCTCTGTTCTTGTTGATATATGCTAATTTTCCAATCTGTGGTCCTTGAATTTTGACCTCTTGAGTATATGTGTTTGTATATTATGTTATACTTAAATTAAGTACCTTTGGCAAAGCCCTTTCTACTGAAATCTTTAAAAATTATCTGTCTCCCCAACCCCTTGGTGCCTTTGACGTTGCTTAATCTAACCCTTTAACTGGGTATTTGATCACTTTTTGTATCTCCTTTTGTGGTTTGAAATCAGATTCCATTCATTAACACTTTCTCAAATTCCTTGCAATGGTGCATTTAGGCCCATTTCAGAAGATTTGTGTACTTGCGATCTTTCAAATTACACAGTCAAAAAAGTATTTTGAGACTACTTTTGTGTTCTTGTTTAGGGTTTGGTATTGCCAACCTTTCCTTAGGCAGATTTTGTGTCTCTCTTTGATCAGCATGCCTTTACTTGTCTAATATTAAATTTAGGAAAGGTCTAGCAATTTAAAAGGAAACTGCGGTCAGTTCAATATACTCTCAAATAAGCTCTTTGAACATAAAGTGTGGAAGTACTTATTATAGACCAGTTATCTCCAAAAGCAGTAAAGAGTCATCCCTTGAATTAATTCTTCAATCATTTCTGTGTGTAACTGATCTCCACCATGGAGTTCCAAATGTATTACATTTTGAGTTGTTATCTTGAATTTTGGAGAACGTATTTAATAATGGTATTCATTTCCCAAAATTACTTAAGTCCTTAAATTAGATTATTTGTGGTATTCTGTATAGAACATAGAACAATACAGCACAGTACAAGGCCTTTGGCCCACAATGTTGTGCCGACCCTTAAATCCTGCCTCCCATATAACCCCCATATAATTCCTCCATATACCTGCATAGTAGTCAAAACTATTAATCAAAACAGTTACTTGAAGTAAATAGAATAAATTAGTATATTCATCTGTTCTTCATTGAATGATTATTTTTGGAAGAAGAATAATAAGCTGAACTATTTTCTAAAATAGTTATAATCATTTTGTCATATCTATTTGCTTCATTCTGCAAAATAATTTTGTCAGAAAATACAAATGTGGAGTGGATTTGTTTTTAAATTTACACTGGATAGATTTCACTCCGCAAATGTGACTTGCTGATTCTTTTGCTGCAAACAGTCTGCTGGAAGAACTCAGCAGATCAAGCAGCATCTGTGGGAGAAAAGGAATTCTTGCCATTTTATAGTTTGCTTCTGAATATAACTTTTTTGTTTGGTTTAGAATATGGCACAAAAATTTTAAATAGAAGTGGGACTTCATTGGCCATCTTCAAATTTTTTTAAAAGATTAGTTTTGTGTTATGTACATTGAAACCTACAGTGAAATGTGTTATTTTCGTCAAATCAGTTTGAAATCTGGGAAGAAGCCCATCTGGTCACGGGGAAAATGTACAAACACCTTACAGACAACGGCAGGAATTGAACCCCAATTGCTGGTGTTTCTAAAGCGATTGCACAAACTGCTACAACACTGTGCAGTCCTCTTTGGTGTTTTATGAGACTGAAATTATGATTGTTCAGGTCCTGTATGACAAATAAAATCATTACTGTAGTCATACATTAACTTAAAATGGTGTTGGTGAAAGCGATGGTAAGATATTAACAATCAGCAGAAAGGCCATTGAACTTTCAAAGCCCATTCTTTCATGTAAGAAACAAAAGCAGAAATAGACTTTTCAGCAATTTGCTCTCATTTTCTATCATTTGGTAAGATCATGACTGCAAAGTATCATGGTGAACTTTTCCATCAAAAAATTATACATCAGATGTCTAATACTACAGCACAAAAATTCTGTTGCCACTATGATATTTGGTTTGCAGTGTGGCTTTCAATGGTGTTAGAATTTTGCTTGATTCAATATTTTCATGTTGAGTTTTAACATGCCATGCAAGAATGTTTGGAAAAATTATTTTGTATTTTGGAAGGCCCGGGTATCTTACTTATTGATACCACAAAGATGATAATCTCTGGATTACTACCAGAGCCACGTGCTAGTCAGAGTAGAAATAGGAGGATATTTCAGATGAATATGTGGCTTGAAAAATGGTGTAAGGGGGAGGGATTCAAATTTCTGGGGCATTGGAACCAGTTCTGGGGGAGGTGGGACCAGTATAAACAGGACGGTCTGCACCTGGGCTGGACTGGAACCAATGTCCTAGGGGGAGCGTTTGCTACTGCTGTTCAGGAGGCTTTAAACTGATGTGGCAGGGGGATAGGAACAAGTGCAGAGAGACAGAGGGGTGTAAAATGAGGGTAGAAGCAAAAAGTAGTAAGGTGAAAAGTAAAAGTGGCAGGCAGGCAAATCCAGGGCAAAAAGCAAAAAGAGCCACTTTTCAACATAATTGTATAAGGGCTAAGAGTGTTGTAAAAACAAGCCTGAAGGCTTTGTGTGTCAACGCGAGGAGCATTCGTAACAAGGTGGATGAATTGAATGTGCAGATAGTTATTAATGAATATAATATAGTTGGGATCACAGAGACATGGCTCCACGGTGACCAAGGATGGGAGCTCGACATCCAGGGATATTCAATATTCAGGAGGGATAGACAGGAAAGAAAAGGAGGTGGGGTAGCATTGCTGGTTAGAGAGGAGATTAACGCAATAGAAAGGAAGGACATTAGCCTGGAGGATGTGGAATCGATATAGGTAGAGCTGCATAACACTAAGGGGCAGAAAACGCTGGTGGGAGTTGGGTACAAGCCACCTAACAGTAGTAGTGAGGTTGGGGATGGCATTAAACAGGAAATTAGAAATGCGTGCAATAAAGGAACAGTAGTTATAATGGGTGACTTCAATCTACATATAGATTGGGTGAACCAAATTGGTAAGGGAGCTGAGGAAGAGGATTTCTTGGAATGTATGCGGGATGGTTTTCTGAACCAACATGTCGAGGAACCAACTAGAGAGCAGGCCATTCTAGATTGGGTATTGAGCAATGAGGAAGGGTTTGTTAGCAATCTTGTCGTGCGAGGCCCCTTGGGTAAGAGTGACCATAATATGGTGGAATTCTTCATTAAGATGGAGAGTGACATAGTTAATTCAGAAACAAAGGTTCTGAACTTAAAGAAGGGTAACTTTGAAGGTATGAGACGTGAATTAGCTAAGATAGACTGACAAATGATACTTCAAGAGTTGACGGTGGATATGCAATGGCAAGCATTTAAAGATCGCATGGATGAACTACAACAATTGTTCATCCCAGTTTGGCAAAAGAATAAACCAGGGAAGGTAGTGCACCCGTGGCTGACGAGGGAAATTAGGGATAGTATCAATCCAAAGAAGAAACATATAAATTAGCAAAAAAAAGCAGCACACCTGAGGACTGGGAGCAGCAGAGGAGGACAAAGGGCTTAATTAGGAAAGGGAAAAAAGATTGAGAGAAAGCTGGCAGGGAACATAAAAACTGACTGTAAAAGCTTTTATAGATACGTGAAAAGAAAAAGATTGGTCAAGACAAATGTAGGTCCTTTACAGTCAGAAACAGGTGAATTGATCATAGGGAGCAAAGACATGGCAGACCAATTGAGTAACTATTTTGGTTCTGTCTTGAAATAGTAAGGGACCGAGGGTCTAGTGAGATGGAGGAACTGAGGGAAATACGTGTTAGTAGGGAAGTGGTGTTGGGTAAATTGAAGGGATTAAAGGCAGATAAATCCCCAGGGCCAGATGGTCTGCATCCCAGAGTGCTTAAGGAAGTAGCCCAAGAAATAGTGGATGTATTAGTGGTAATTTTTCAAAATTCCTTAGATTCTGGATTAGTTCCTGAGAATGTAACCCCACTTTTTAAAAAAGGAGGGAGAGAGAAACCGGGGAATTATAGACCAGTTAGTCTGACATCGGTGGTGGGGAAAATGCTAGAGTCGGTTATCAAAGATCTGATAACAGCACATTTGGAAAGAGGTGAAATCATCAGACAAAGTCAGCATGGATTTCTGAAAGGAAAATCGTGTTGGACGAATCTTATAGAATTTTTTAAGATGTAAGTAATAGAGTGGATAGGGGAGAGCCAGTGGATGTGGTAAATTTAGATTTTCAAAAGGCTTTTGACAAGGTCCCACACAGGAGATTAGTGTGCATACTTAAAGCACACGGTATTGGGGGTATAGTATTGATGTGGTTAGAGAATTGGTTGGCAGACAGGAAGCAAAGAGTGGGAGTAAACAGGACCTTTTCAGAATGGCAGGCAGTGACTAGTGGGTTACCACAAGGCTCAGTGCTGGGACCCCAGTTGTTTACAATATATATTAATGATTTAGACGAGGGAATTAAATACAGCATCTCCAAGTTTGCAGATGACACGAAGCTGGGCGGTGGTGTTAGCTGTGAGGAGGATGTTAAGAGGATGCAGGGCGACTTAGATAGGTTAGGTGAGTGGGCAAATTCATGGCATATGCAATTTAATGTGGATAAATGTGAGGTTATCCACTTTGGTTGCAAGAACAGGAAAACAGATCATTATCTGAATGGTGGCCTATTAGGAAAAGGTGAGATGCAATAAGACCTGGGTGTCATTGTACATCAGTCATTGAAGGTGGGCATGCAGGTACAGCAGGTGGTGAAAAAGGCAAATGGTATGTTGGCATTCATAGCAAAAGGATCTGAGTACAGGAGCAGGGAGGTTCTACTGCAGTTGTACAAGGCCCTGGTGAGACCGCACCTAGAATATTGTGTGCAGTTTTGGTCCCCTAATCTGAGGAAAGACATTCTTGCCATAGAAGGAGTACAGAGGTTCACCAGATTGATTCCTGGGATGGCAGGACTTTCATATGAAGAACGATTGGATTGACTAGGCTTATACTCACTGGAATTTAGAAGATTGAGGGGGGGATCTTATTGAAACGTATAAAAATTCCAAAGGGGTTGGATAGGCTAGATGCAGGAAGATTGTTTCCGATGTTGGGGAAGTCCAGAATGAGGGGTCACAGTTTAAGGATAAAGGGGAAGCCTTTTAGGATGGAGATGAGGAAAAACTTCTTCACACAGAGAGTGGTGAATCTGTGGAATTCTCTGCCACAGGAAACAGTTGAGGCTGGTTCATTGGCTATATTTAAGAGGAAGTTAGATATGGCCCTTGTGGCTAAAGGGATCAGGGAGTATGGAGAGAAAGCAGGTACAGGGTTCTGAGTTGGATGATCAGCTATGATCATACTGAATGGCGGTGCAGGCTCGAAGGGACGAATGGCCTACTCTTGCGCCTATTTTCTATGTTTCTATAGATGGGAGCCTGCTAATTACGGAAATCAGAATCTTGCCTTCTGTATCAATGACTGACACAAATGTGAGTTCTCAAAGAAACAATTGTGTAGTTTCATTTTATACCATTGTTGGCACACAGCTCCTTGTACTGACTGATCCTGTTTTATTGCTGAATTATAGTTAGTGACTTGTGCTGATGGGGTAAATAGTATGCATTGTATTTGTGTACTATTTTACCTCAGAAATCTAGTTTCCATAAATGTTTAGCATTTTGTGGTAAATATCAAGTATATAGTATGTTATAAGGCACTCTTTGTTACTTTTAGACAACGCATCTTTATTCAACTGTCTACCGAAAATATTTTCATTACTTTCTGTTAATTCATGATTTGTCTATGACATTGTGCGTTAATAATCTTAACTGTGTTAAATCAGTTGTTTATTGTTAATGCATCAAATAATACTGAAGTAAAAACGATGCTGTAAGTTCTTGAAGATTAAGCCACGTACTTGTGGAGAGGAAATGTTTATTTCAGTTGTGCAACAGCCTTAGTATGATGCCTTTGGAATTTATGAACAATTCAGCAACCTTTTCCAAAATATTCTTATTTCAGAGCAAATGGGTAATTCTAAAAGCCATTGAGGATGCCTTTTTACTATAAATCCTGGTTTGTAATTAGCAATTTTAGTCAGTTATTTCACTCTAGTTCTTCCTAAACAGTAGGTTAGAATCTCTTAACAAAGGAACATTAATATAGAGTTTACTCCCTTGGAGCTTTATCTGTTCTGCAATGATGTGATGGCTGTTCTGTAATTTAACTCCATGTGGCTAACTTTTATTTCAGTATCACTGGTTAATAATTAGATTAGTATCATACTACTTCAGTGCCTTGAGCTTCTGAAATGCAATGTACAAGTGCTTGCAATCTTTGCTTTTGAAAGTCTTATTTTGTCATTTTAGCTTGTGCTGCTTGCTCAGAATTTATATCTGGGTGAAAGTCAGCAGCTTCAATTAACTCAATTTCTTCATTTTTATCAGAACTGGCCAGTTCTGTAGATTATCCACCTGTGATACCAACACATTTTTTCTCAGCTGATGCTCACTGATCTGACGGGCATTTCCTAAAGTTTTAATATGTTCTTTGCAGTTTGTACATGTCCATTTATTCCAGGTACCAGCTTCTTTCATTAATCTGTCAATCAAGTGGCTTCATCAACTGCTCATCAGCAAAGGACCCATTCTGTCATTAATACACTGTTTGCTTTCTTGCATTCCCATTTCTGAATTCAGATTCAGTTTATTGTCATTTAGAAACCACAAATGCAATGCAGTTAAAAAAAAATGAGACAACGTTCCCCCCAGACTGTTATCAGAAAAGCATATGACAAAACAGACTACACCAGAAATTTAAAGGTTTTAACGGTTTTCAATTGAAATAGCCCTCTGTTTCTCCTTTCACAAATGCTGTCTGATCTGCTGAGTTCATAGCAGCTCCATTTTTGCAGGATCAGCAGATTTAGGATGAGCAGTTTGACCAACTGCTCCTCTTTGTGTTTCACAACCAGACACTGTTGATTTTGTTCCTTATATATATAAGTTTTATATAAGGCACAGATTCTTCAGTTTATTATTGTCCATGTTCAGTATCAAATTCTAGTTTTAAAGTGCAAGGGATTGATTATACATTTTATCTGGCAGTGATTGGATAAAAATTGAAGTACAAGATTTGACTAAGTTTTTTTAACATTCCTTTTCAGTACAAGAGCCTACTTAATAGTTTGGGTTTTTGATCCAGTTATTTCAGCACCAACCTTCCTGTCCTTGGTCTGTGCGTTGATCAAGCAGCCTTGATGTGCTTCAAAAACCAGCAATGTGAAGCCTTTACTTGGCACTGAGCAGATAGCAATTTTTTTTTAACAGGCAAAGCAGTCAAACCAGGAGATTTGGCCACAATATTTGAATGCAGTGTTGAAAGTAACAATGAAAAAGGGTTATTGTCAGTGCTTAACAGTAGTTGTTGTTAAACTGTTGCTATGTGTGACTATGTAGAGTAACAAAATCCTGACTTGTTAAGATTTGGAAGTTAATCAATTTTTTTCAACAGATATTGGTACAGACGTCCTTCAGCCGAGTTCACAGTAGATGGTGGAACTAGGCCAGTTGGCTTAGACTCCCTGTGATTAATCATAGGAGCATTAAGATCTCTTATCAGTAAACACAATGTTAAAGATGTGAAGAGTGTTTGGATAGTTGGCTGTCACATTTTTGAGTTTTATTGGAACATTGTTCTAGCTACAGCCTTAATACATTCCCATGAGGAAGACAGGTGGAGGGAATTCAAGCAAGACCTTTCTGGAAAGTTATAAAGAACATTTCACAGATGATTGACACAAGATGACTAAGGAAAGTGGTGAGATGAGGATGTAGGATAGCAGATGGGTAGTAGAGATAAAGGCTACTGGCTGTCAGCAAAGGAAGATGTTCTAGTTCTGGATGGGATAAAATTGATGAAATACAAAGAAGATTAAGGTGGATAAATCACCAAGTCCAGGTGGGCTGCATCCTTGGTTGCTGACAGGAAGTATAGGTGATTAGAAATATTCAGATAAGGATGTAGGAATAAAAACAGTAACTTCAGGCTGGTAAATGTGATTTTGGTGATGGAAAATGTTTAGGAAAGAATAATGAGGATAGAACTGAGCAAGTGTGGCTTGATTAGACATCCTTTGTTCAAGGCAATGTGGTGTATCCAGATTTCCGAAGTATTTGATAAATCACCACATAACAGGCTTTTCAATAAATTACCACATAACAGGGTGTTCTGTAACAGCATTGATGGAAAGTAAATGAAGTAATAGGAGGTGTAGGAGTGAAAGGTTACTTTAGACCATATATGTCAAACTCAGGGCCCGCAGGCCAAATCTGGCCCGTGGTGGAATTATCTTTGGCCCGCGAGATAATATCTAATTACTATTAAGGCTGGCCCCAGTAATCGAAGCACCTGTGGCGTATGATATGGCTAATGCTGAGTTTATTCAGGTACCATGTTTTCAGGGTTTTTAGTGTTTATTCGGTTTCCCTGGTTTATTTCCTGAATATCATTAATGAATAAATTTTTTTTCGATTAGAGCTGGCCTGCCGGTATATTGCATGCACCACTAATACTACAAATCCCACAATGCACTGCCAGTGCATTGCTCAGGCTTGCCTTCCTCTCTCATCAGCATCCTTATGGCGCTAGTCACGTGTGGTCAACTTTCAGCTATCCCTCACCCCAAAAATGGCTGAACGAAAGGTGGACTTTGAAAACAGGGGTTTTCAAGGCAGGTGGGAGGCAGAGTATATGTTCTCAGATATAAAGGGCAAACCTGTTTGTCTTGTGTGCGGAGACGGTGTGGCTGTAATTAAAGAATATAAAGTAAGACGACACTATGAAACGAAACACCACGACAAATACAAGCATCTGGACAAGAAACAGAAGCCCGCGATGTGCGGTCAAAAGAGTGGATTGGTGGGCAGGATCCGGGAGAAGATGTGGGAGGAAAACGGCGCAGGTGAGCTGACAGCTTATCACTGCATCATACACCAGGAATCGTTGTGTGGCAAAGCCTTGAAAATGGAACATATAATGAGCACCATAACACGAGCAGTTAACTTCATAAGAGCCAAAGGTTTAAATCACCACGAGTTCAAGTCGTTTCTGGAGGAGTTGGGTTCAGAATATAATGATTTGCCCTATCACACAGAGGTGCGATGGTTAAGCCAAGGAAAAGTGCTGAAAAGATGTTTCGAGTTGCGTGAGGAGATCTCAGTTCATGGAAAGCAAAGGGAAAGACACAACAGAGCTCCGGGATAAAAAGTTGCTTTGTGAAATGGCGTTTCTGTATGACATCACGAGCCATCTCAATGCACTCAACCTGCAGCTTCAGGGGCGGGGTCGTGTGATCACAGACATGTACGCTGCAGTGAGGGCTTTTAAAAACAAGCTGCGCCTGTGGGAGATACAGATGCAGCAAGAAAACTTGAGCCATTTTCCTTGTTGCCAAACTATGAAAGAGCAGGTTTCTACCGCAGCGTTCCCACGTGCAAAGTTTGCTGAAAAACTTAGCATACTTGGTGCCGACTTCACACAGCAATTTGTCGACTTTGAAGCCCAAAAAAGCAGGTTTGAACTGCTCAGTAATCCATTTGCAGCTGACGTGGAAAGCGCACCAACCAACATACAAATGGAGCTGATTGAACTCCAATGCAGTGACACACTCAAGGCAAAGTATGACTCGGTGGGCGCTGCACAGTTTCTACGTTTCATTCCCAACACAATGCCCCAGCTGCGTACCCAAGCTGCTCAAATGCTCTCTATGTTTGGCAGCACATAACTGTGTGAACAACTGTTCTCTTTGATGAAGATAAAGAAAACATCACACAGGAGTCATCTTTCTGATGAACACCTTCGCTCAATTCTGAGGATTTCCTCAGCTCAGAGCCTGACTCCAAACATTGATGAACTTGCATCCAAGATGAGATGCCAAGTATCTGGCTTAGACTAGTGTGAATCACAGAGAGTTGGCCTGTGGAAAAATGTTTTCATTAGAAATTACTCTGGAAAAGCTGCAGATAAAGCCATAAGAAATAAATGCAACTGATTTTTTATTTATTTAATGTTCAATGTTGTTTTTGTAGGCAATAACCTAAGCTTTGTTAGTTCCAGGTTAATATGTGTAATAAATTCATTTCAATAAGTTTTGCAATAAACGCTGAACCAGTCCGGCCCTCGACTTGTACCGATTTTTAAATTTTGGCCCACTGTGTATTTGAGTTTGACACCCCTGCTTTAGACTGTAGGGAAGTACAGTCAGCCCTCCTTATCCGTGAGGGATTGGTACCGGGGCCCCTCGTGGATACCAAACAATGCGGATGTTCAAGTCCCTTATTCAACCTGTCTCATTGCGGTGGACCTTAGGACCCAGTGGAACCCCAAACCTTATTTAACCTCTTAGTACAGTGGATATTAGGACCCGGCGGCGGTCTCTGAGTCTGCAGTGTTTCTGTTCACGAAAATAATCACGATTATGATAGAAAATAAAATGGAAATAATAAAGAGATTGGAAAGAGGTGAAACGCCATCGGTCATTGTAAAAGCGTTAGGCTACTTCGGTCAGCGATCGGAACGATTTTAAAAGATAAAGTGAGAAAGCCCCTGCCCTGATGAAAGCTACAATTATTATTAAACAATGCAGTGGTTTAATTATTGGGTTTTGGGGTTTTGAGTTTTTGATCCTCCACATCAACCCGGCACGGATGGACAGCGTACTCAGAAGCAGTCTGTCACTGGATTGAACTCGAGAACTTCTGTTCCCAAGCCCGGCGCTGAAACATACGTTCTTAAATGTTTTATTTGCATTGAAAGGTAAAATATATACTAAGACAAACGTTGGACTAACTGAAACTAAATAATACCGGATGTACCTGTTCCGACTTACTCGGTAAGAGAACTTCTGATTTTTTAAAAATCCCGATCCACAATAAACCACGCATATCCTCTGATATACTTTAAATTATCTCTAGATTATTTATAATACCTAATACAATGTAAATGCTATGTAAAGTAGTTGTTTCACTGCATTGTTTAGAGAATAATGGCAAGAAAAAAAGTCTGTACATGCTGAAGCAACAAGTGCTGGAAGAGCACTTCTGGGTTTTTTCGATTTGCGGCTGGTTGAATTCGCAGATGAGGAACTTGCGGATAAGGAGGGCCGACTTTATTATTTTGAAAATTGATCTTTCATTTTACTGAGTCTGCACTGACCAACTTTCACCCATTTAATCTAATCCAATTTATATTCTCTCCACAGTTCCAACTCCCAACCTTCCTCCCAATTCTATAACTGGCGGCAATTCTCATTGGCCAGTTAACCTATCAACTGGCATTTCTTTGGGATGTAGGAGAAAATGGGAACACTTGGAGAAAACTCATAAGGTCATAGGCAGAACTTGTAAACTACACAGAGCAACCAAGGTCAAGAATGTTCCTGGATTACTGGAACTGAGTTCCCTGGAAGTTGATACCAGGCAGGAAGAAAAAAGAATATGGAGGCAATAACATGTCAAGGGTACAAAACAATGGTTTGAGCAAGGAAAGAACTTTTGGTAAAAGAGAAACAAAAAAACCCGATGCTACAAATCTGAAATAAAATGAAAATCATGGAAATGATAGATCAGGCTGTGTGTTAAGGACAAGAAAACTTCGCATTTTAGGCCAATAATCTTTCATCAGATTTGAACATTAACTCAGGTGCTTGAGTACTGAGCATTTCCAACATTTTTATGTGCTTTTATCTTTGAATAAAACAGTGCTTATGAGAATTATGCCCATTTCCCTATCTTACACTTGAGGGGGAAAAGTGTAGAGGCTTCAGAGAATGCAAAATGAACTTTCTGAAATGTGGATGAGGAAGTCAATAGAATGGAGAAGCTGAAAATGTTTTTCATGGAACAAAGGAATTTGGGAGAGAATTGGGTAGGGGTACTTAAAGATATAGACTGAAGATGGATACACTGTTCTCAGTAGGTGGATCAATTTAATATAAAGATGATGTGCAAAATGACAGAAGGAATAATTCCTACTTGCCCGATTTTTTTTTTTCTCTCTCTCTCTGGGCATCAATGTCTCAGAGGATATATCTGGGGTCAATGTGCCCGTGCAGTCACGAAGAAGAATGCCGGCATCTCTGCTTTGTTAGGAAATTTGAGGAGATTGGAACATCACCAAAGACTGTTGGGAATTTCTATAGATGTACATTGAAGAGGCTTCTAACTGTTTGCGTCACAAGATCACGCAGAGGGACGTAGACTCAGTCAGGTCAATCACAAGCTCAGCCCTCCCCGTCATTAAGGACATCTTCAAAAGGTGGTGCCTCAAGAAGGTGCTATCTATTACCGAGAGGCCTCATCAACCTGGGCCTGCCATGTTCAAGAAGGAAGCCTGAAGACCCACACTGAATGATTTAGGAGCAACTTCTTCCCCTCTGCTGTCAGATTTCTGAACAATCTATGAACATTGTTGTTGTTCCATTTTTTGCCCTATTAGTTACTTCATAATTTATAATAATTTCTTTATCTTTGGACTGTATTGCTGCTGTGAAACAACAAATGTTAGATCCTAAAGGTCTGTGATTCTAATTCTGAAATGAAATTAGGATGAGGAAGTCATAGATTTCATCTGAGTATTCAGGGCTGGTTAAGTATCTGACAAGAAGGAATTTGCAAGACATGTGGATCTGACTGGATTGCTCTTGTGTGTAGCCAGCACAGATCTGATGGGTGGAATGATTGCCTTCCCTGCTGAAAACATTTGTAAGTTGTTTGTGTCAATGTGCGGAAATTGGTTTTGATTTGGTATAATGTTTATTATACTAAATATAATTTTGATTATACTAATATTTATCTTAAGCAATGCAACTAATATGCAGAAATTGAAAATAGTGCAAGAATTAAGTTTCAGGAAATTTGGGCTGTGCAACATTTGTTAAAGTAACAATTTAAGTTGCAATGGGATGAAGGCTGTGGTGAATTCAAGAAACTGGACAGAAAGAAATTTATGATTAGCTGTGCATCCCAAAGTTTTCCTTTCATAATTTGGACAAGAAACTATCTCAGATTTTGTTAGCTTTTTAGTTGGAATTAATTTGGAATATTTTGCGAAAAGCTGTGTCAGTTAGGATGTCAGCAGTTATTTGAAATAAAAATGTCAGCATTTGTAGTTCACCAAAGAATAATGTATGCACTGTTCTAAGCAGTTGAGGAATTGTGGGATTTTCTAAATACATTTCAACTGGAAAAACTGAAGTTTCTCTTGGCTGTTCTCTCCTGCTTGGTGGAAATAGCAGTTTTGCCATTTGAATGGAAATGTGGTTATAACTGGCAGTATTTTTTCCATGTTTAAATAAAATATTGAGAAGACCAAAATAATTAGTATCCTGTTTCAATGACTATTGGCCTGTAGTTGAAACATTGACCTCAATGAAGTGCTTTGAGAATTTGGTAATGGCCCACATCAGTGCCAATCCCCTGCTAATCTAGATCCCCTACAACTTGGATAAGGGAAAAATGGGGTCTATAGTAGTTACCATTTGCCTCTCCCTACATTCAGCACTGGATCACTTCCAACAACTAGAGTGCATATGTCAGGATACTATACCTTGACTACAGCTTAGCTTTCAACAATGTAATATATAAAGTCACCTTAATTCCTGGACCTTGTCTTTATGCATTCCCAAATGCTACTGACTTCTTGACTTCCTGACTGGAACAGTTGATTTAGTTAGTCAGAATTGGTCATAAAATTTTATGACTCTCAGCTCTGGTGGTCCCCACGGTTGTGTACTCAGTCCCCTGCTCTACGCCCTGTGCACCCATGACTGTGTGGTATCTTTGTTGTAAGATACAATACCAACTGGTTATTCAAGTACCCCTATTATTGGCTAGGTCAACCACAATGATGAGGCAGTAAAAGAAAGAGCACTGGAACTTCCTCATGGTGTCAAAACAAAACAACCTACTGCTTAACGTCAACAAGATGAATGAGTTTATTGACCTAAGGAAGTGGGTGCCACAGACTCAACCCCATCCTTATCACCCAGTATATTGTAGAAATGGTTGACAACTTCAAGTTCCTTGGCATCCGTATCACAAGTAACATCACCTATTCCCTTCATACTGTGGTGATCAAGAAAGCACATCTGCTTCATGTACTTTATTAAGCTTTCTCCCCACTGCTTATTTTTCTGAACCAGTTATCTCTTTCTTGCCCCTTCCCAGCAATGCTGTTGTGTTATCGTACTCTTAACTCTATCTCTGGTTATTCCATTCTTGACAGTTAACATTTCATTTTTGCACTACTATTTTTTCATCATTTTGTTGTTCTCTACTTGTTATATTTATTATTACCATGTATGTTGTTTACTCTGTAAGATTCATGTGGATATGTTCTCGATAGGACAATAACTTAATCTATCTTGAAGATGAGAAGGGGGCACCTAATGATGGGAGCATACTTTATAAAGGGAAGTAAATATTTGCTGGGTATTTCTTGGGAATAAATCGGTATTTGATGTCATCAACTCTATTATAAAAGTGATGGGGGTGGGTGATGGTAGGAGACTGTAACTAATGCTTTTAGGGTGTAGGTACTGCAAGTGTACTGCATACCCTGGAAAAGTAATTTGGTTAATGTGCAATTAACTTTGTTTTTGTTCCCCTAAAACTGCATACAGTTAATTATACAAACCATATTTCAAGATATGTTCCTCCCTCAGCCTATGTGATGAGGAATTTGCAGAATTGCTGCCTCCCATTTTTTTTCTCTCATCATGCTGGGCTTTGTTTTGTTACTAACACTGTTTTTGTTCCTTATTTTTCCTTTTCCTTGTTTGGACCTGCAGTACTGATTTAAGTTATTGCTGTGGAAGCAGTGCATCTGTCTCTTTCCAGATGTGTCTGGTGATCGGACTTTTAACAAGTGGCCAATGCTTGACAGATTGCAGTAGCATTCAGCAGGTTCAGAATCAAAGCATATTTACTGTACAGCTCTGCAGATAACTATTTCATTTTTTTTCAGTTTAAAAAAAAATTCTTCTATAGAATGGATTCAAAAGCCATTCTGCATGAGTGAAAAACTCTGGGATAGTTTCAACAAATGATACTTGTGCATGATTCTGTTTTAAAAAAAAAATATTTTTAATGGCATACCAAATTTTCTGAAGTGACTAGTCAGTTTAGGTTTGTGAATATGGCGTGCATTGTAATATGGGTTTAAGTGTTCCCTGTGGTTTCTGGTTGTTTAATTTGCACTATAAGTAAATTAAGTTTAATCCTATTTTGAACTTGTGGATGATTCAGGCAATTAGCATAGTTTGCTTCCCAGATAAAGTTTGTTTTTTTTTAAAGGAACTTTTTCTTTCCTGAAGTTGGAGGCCTGTCTGTATGTGAAGGTGGGGAAGGAACTTGTTTTTGCTTTTGTCTTGTTCTGCACCTAGCACATCCTTGGATATGTTGGTTGTTAATGCAAACCATGCATTTCATTGTATACACTGGAAATCGCAGATGCTGGAAATCCAATGCAAAAAACACAAAATGCCGGAGGAATTCAACAAGTCAGACAGCATCTATGGAAATGAATTCAGTTGACATTTTGGGCTAAGACCCTTCTTTAGGACTGGAAAGACAGGGGGAAGATGCCAGAATAAAAAGGTTTGGGGAGGGGACTAAGGATAGGATTTTATTGAGTATTTGAACATTCATGTGATTAAATAAATCTGAATGCCTTTTGCCTTGGCCATTTGCTGTTGATTGCTACGGATTCAGTAACGTGATTCTCCCTATTCATGTGATGCTTTGCATCTGTATGAAGCATATAAATTGAAGGAAACCCATATCTTAAATAAGAAAATTTCAATTGCATTGATCTGAGCAGCGAAAATTCATGTTTTGAGAATTATTTTGTTTTGTTTATGCATCAGTGCTGAAGGGGAAGGAGGAGTTGCTAGTATATATGAATTGGAAAGGATTCACATGGCCTCAAAGGGCCATGAAAATACTTAATCTGAACACGTGTGAATACTTCATTTTGGGCAAAATAGTGCTACCACTGAGACAAGGTTGATTCATATTTATCATTTGCTATTCCATGTTTTTGGTAATATAGGAACTCCTCTTAAAGATTAGCTTCATTTGTCACGTGTACATTGAAATGCACAGTGAAATGTGTCATTTGTGTCAAATCAAATCAAAAGTTGTGCTGGGCAGCAAGTGTTGCCAAGCTTCCAGCATAGTATGCTCCCCATAACTCATTAACCCTACAATATTGGAATGTGGGAAGAAACCAGAGCACCCAGAGAAAACAAACACACTCATGAAAGAACATGCAGTTAGTGGTGGGAATTGCATCCTGATCTTGCACCCAGAGCCGTAAAGCATCATGCTAATTGCTGTGTTGATTTTTCCTTATGTTGCACTCCTAATGTTAGAAATTCTTCATGCATACTTAAGCTTTTGGGGTCAAATAGATTATGCAGTTAGCTTTTTCATGTTGTATTTTTCTTTTAGCATTTGGTTGTTGACTGATGGAGATGATTTGCAAAAATGTTCTGAAGATTACACATAACACATTTTTAAAGCAGGGTGAATAGTTGTATGCACTGTTTTCAGGGACTGAGTTCTCTTTGAAAAGTGATTATGTTACATTAAAGATTGTCTTTGGAAGACAGAATCAAGTGTGTAAAGAAGTTTTCTCACTCCACCCTTTCTAAATAGATTGAATTGCTTTAAATCCAGATATGAGCCATAAAACTATATATCACGCTACTCGCTGCTGATTCATTCCTTTCAATGTCTGAGCCCTAATTCAAACTCAGGATTCTGTTTTTTTTTTAAATGTTTGTGTTTCTGAACCACTTCTTTAAAGGTAGTCATTTTATTTAACAATACCGTTGTCACATTGGTGAAATGTACCCTATTTTGCTCCAGGAAGTTCATTTTGCTGCTCTGCAGACTGGGCAATTCTGCTTAATCGAAGAATAATAAATTATATTCTAACTTGGATTGTCGCAGTAACAGGACACAACTGCAGGATGTATTCAGAGCAGTGTCCTAGCCTCAACTAACATCATAATTTTAGAAGTGAGAATGTGCAATCATCAGCAAAAATTACTTAATTCTATTTCCAATTCCTCAGTGGATAAAGCAGTTACAGCAAGATTGCAACAGTATTCCAGTATTGGAATCAAGATCATGTTTATTCATCATGAAATGCATTATTTATGTTAACCAACGCACCTGAGGGTGTGGTGGGGTAGCCTACAAGCATCCACTGTTCAAAAAAGGGGGTTCAAGAGCACCTTCTTAAGGGTATGAAATGGCAGCCTTGTATTATAAATTGTGGATTTATGGTAACTGGAGGCTAGAATTCAAATCAATAAAATATTCAGGACCTGCTAAGGAGAATGAGCCAATGTTTTGGATTTGATCACAGTTCTAACAGAAGACTGATGGGAATTAAGGTGGTCCTTGGTGGCTTGAATTCCTAATCTTGATTTAGTTATCTTGTTACCCAACAGCAAGTTTCAAAATGTCAAATATGGGTGTGATTTTGATCTGGATGATTGTTTTGTCAAATTAATAGTTCAATCCAAAAGAAATTGGCAATCCCTCCCTTCTGTTATTTGCCCCTCCCTGATCTCATGCCATCAAATTTTTCTCTGCAGATTAAAACTTGTCCAAATCCTGTTTATTAAGGTGAAATAAAACTTTTTCTCTCTATGGATGATACCTGACATACTGAATATTTTCAGGGCTTTCTAGTTTTGTTAAAAGTTTTCAGCATAAAATTAAAAGAAATAATAGAAGGTTTTGTGCAAGTTGCACATGTGATGAGGGTTCAAGTCCTCAGTGAGTTGAACAATTCCCACAATTGGTATATTTTCCTCCTACAATAGCTGTTAGGAAGTTGAATCTTGCACATTTTGTTTGTTTGTGGTTTTGACTGACTTATCACTGCCAAGAAGCAGGGAGCATTGAAAAACTTTAAGATAGGAAATCTGATAATCTTGAGCAACACATAGGTTTTGCTTTTTCATCCAAAATGCATTATCAGAAATGTAATCTTTTATTTTGGACTGTGTGATGTCAACCATTTATAAACTGTAGCCCAAATAAAGATTAATCTAATGTCTTTGTGTGTAGAGTTAAGCATATCTCAATCAGATTTAAGTGTTTGTTACTATATAGAAAGAGTATGACGAATCATAGGATTTTTCAGATGGTTAACAAAACTTCATACTACTTTAATAAAGCCATTCTAAATCACACACGGTTAACCTGTGGGGGGGGGGGGGAAGGTTTTTAAAAATTCTTTTAAACTGAGACTAGGTGATACTGTATTTTGAAAGAATAAATGGGAATTTGCTGTGTTTTTAAGAATCTAACGTAACAAAAGGAACAGGAGGAGGTGATGTCTCTTAAACCTCCCCTATTATTTCAGTAAGTCCATGCCTGATCTGCAGTACCTGCCATGATACTGGTAGGTTTTGATTTCAAAGTAGACTTGGTGCAAATTGTTTTCTTGATATCATGTACTAGTGGGGGTGGGGGGGGGAAATGGCTAACCTGGGGGAGGCAACAGTGGCCATGCCTCTGGCAGAGTCTGGCCCTGTAGCTCAGAAGGGTAGAGAAAAGAAGAGGATGGCATCAGTGACAGAGGACTCTATAGTTAGGGTGTCAGACAGGAGATTCTTTGAACCGCAGGAAAGAAACACTGATGGTAGTTTGCTTCCCAGGTGCCGAGGTCCAGGATGTTTCTGATCGTGTCCATGATATCCTGAAGTGGGAAGGAAAACAGCCAGAGGTCGTGGTACATATTGGTACCAATGACATAAGTAGGAAAAGGGAGGAGGTCCTGAAAACAGACTACAGGCAGGACCTCAAAGGTAGTAATCTCAAGGTTACTACCTGTGCTACGTGACAGTGAGTGTAGGAGTAGAATGAGGTGGAGGATAAATGCGTGGCTGAGGGATTGGAACAGGGGTCAGGGTTTCAGATTTCTGGATCATTGAGACTTCTTTTGGAGCAGGTGTAACCTGTACAAACAGGGCTGGTTGCACTTGAATCCGAGGGGGAACAATATCTTGGCTGGGAGGTTTGCTAAGGCTATTGGAGGAAGTTTAAACTAGAATTGCTGGGGGGTGAGAACCAAATAGAAGAGAAGGGTGGTTGGCTCACAAATAGAGAAAGCTTGTAGACGGTGTAAGAGGGAAGACAGGCAGGTGATAGAGAAGGGATGCTCTCAGACCAGTAGTTTGAGGTGTCTCTATTTTAATGCAAAAAGTATAATGAACAAAGCAGATGAGCTTAGAGCGTGGATCAGTACTTGGAGCTGTGATGTGACCATTACTGAGACTTGGATGGTGCAGGGGCAGCAATGGTTACTTCGTGTGCCAGGCTTTAGATGCTTCAGAAAGGACAGGGAGGGAGGCAAAAGTGCTGGGGGGCGTGGCACTGCTGATCAGAGATAGTGTCACGGCTGCAGAAAAGGAGGAAGTCCTGGAGGGATTGTCTACTGAGTCTCTGTGGGTGGAAGTTAGAAACAGGAAGGGGTCGGTAACTCTACTGGGTGTTTTTTTTTGGAACACCCAATAGTAACAGGGACATCAAGGAGCAGATAGGGAGACAGATCCTGGAAAGGAAAAATAATAACAGGGTTGACATGGTGGGAGATTTTAATTTCCCAAATATTGATTGGTGTCTTCCAAGAGTGAGGGGTTTAGATGGGGTGGAGTTTGTTAGTTGTGTTAGTTGTTTCTTGACACAATATGTAGATAAGCCTACAAGAGGAGAGGCTGTGCTTGATCAACTATTGGGAAATGAACCTGGTCAGGTGCCAGATCTCACAGTAAGAGAGCATTTTGGAGATAGTGATCACAATTCTATCTTCTTTATCATAGCATTGGAGAGGGATAGGAATAGACAAGTTAAGAAAGCTTTTAATTGGAGTAAGGGCAAATATAAGGCTCTCGAGCAGGAACTTGGAAGCATAAGTTGGGAACAGATGTTCTCTTTTTCTTTTCTTTTTCAATCTTTATTGAATTTCATATATAAAAAAACAACATAATGTATTAAATAGGTTACGAGTACATTAAATTTAAAGTTAAATTAGTAAGATAATAATATCTTATTAAACTATCGGCAAAAAAAAAGATCATAAAATAATCAATCTAACCTATATTGATCATACATGAAAGGGATTAAGAAAAGTCAACAAAAGAAAAAAATATATATAAAAATGCAAGAAAAAAATATATATAAAAAAAATAATAAATCTAAACTAAACATGGGCAATAATAATAGTTTATATGTATATGATAGTGTCAAGAACTCCAGAACTCCATACCAGAACAAGAATAAAAAGAGAAAAGATCTGGAAGCAGCCAAATTAATTCATATGAAAATGTCAAATAAACGGTCCCCAAGTTTCTTCAAATTTAATTGATGAATCGAAAATAATACTTCTAATTTTTTCTAAACTCAGACAAGAAATAGTTTGAGAGAACCATTGAAATGTGGTAGGAGGATTTACTTCTTTCCAATTTTGTAATATAGACCTTCTGGCCATTAATGTTGCAAAGGCAATCATTCGTCTAATTGAAGGGGAAAGTCGACTATCATCCTCATTTGGTATACCAAAAATTGCAGTGATAAAATGAGGTTGTAAATCAATATTCCAAATTGAGGAAATGGTAGCAAATATGTCCTTCCAATAGTTATGTAAGGTAGGACATGACCAAAACATGTGGGTCAATGAAGCCACATCTAAATGACATCTGTCACATTGAGGGTTAACATGAGAGTAAAATGGAGCAAGCTTATCTTTAGACATATGAGCTCTATGTACGACCTTGAATTGTATTAAAGCATGTTTAGCACATATAGAAGAAGAATTAACCATTTGTAAAATGTTTCCCCATTTTTCCGTTGATATATTGTATTGAAGTTCTTTTTCCCATTCCTGTTTAATTTTACTGGATACCTCTGGTTGTATCTTCATAATCATATTATAAATAAGAGCCACCACTCCCTTCTGACAGGGATTTAAAGTAAAAATCATATCTGAAAAATCTATCAGAGTTGAATTAGGAAAGGATGGTAAAACTTTACATAAAAAATTTCTAATTTGTAAATATCTAAAAAAATTAGATTTAGGTAACTTAAATTTGTTGGAAAGTTGGTCAAAAAACATCAAACTACCTTCAAAAAAAAGATCACGAAAACATATTATACCTTTCCTTTTCCATATGCTAAAAGCTTAATCTGTTAAAGGTTTAAAAAAAAATTAAGTAAGATAGGGCTATCGAGAACAAAGTTTTTCAGAGTAAAAAACTTACTAAATTGAAACCAAATTCGTAATTATGTTTGACAATAAGGTTAGATATCTGTTTATTGAATTTAACTAAATCAGCAGGAAGAGAAGAACCAAGAACAGAGAATAAAGAATATCCTTGTGCATCATTACATTCTAAATTTACCCACTGTGGGCACAATGGTGAGTCTAAATCTAGTTTCCAATATATTAAATTTTGAATATTATTCACCCAATAATAAAATCTAAAATTAGGCAAAGCTAAACCACCATCCTTTTTAGATTTCTGTAACTGTCTTTTACTTAATCTGGGATTTTTATTTTGCCACACATATGAGGAAATTTTTGAATCAATGTTATCAAAAAAAGATTTAGGAATAAAAATTGGTAAGGCTTGAAATAAATATAAAAATTTCGGTAAAATCATCATTTTAATAGCATTGATCCGACCAACTAATGATAAGGATAAAGGAGACCATCTAGTAGTAAGTTGTTGAATTTGATGAAGCATAGGTAAAAAATTCAATCTGAATAAATCTTTATATTTCTTGGTAATTTTTATACCTAAATAGATAAAGTTATCAGTAACAACTTTAAATGGTATCCTGTCATTCAATAAAGTTTGCGCATTTAAAGGAAATAATTCACTCTTGTCCAAATTTAGTTTGTAACCAGAGAAACTACCAAATTGAACCAACAAGGATAGAATAGTGGGAATAGACCTATCCGGATCAGAAATATATAACAACAAGTCATCAGCATAAAGTGATAACTTGTATAACTTCTCATTACGGGTAATACCAAAAATATTAGGAGATTCACGAATAGCAATGGCTAAAGGTTCTAATGCAATATTAAATAATAAAGGACTTAAGGGACAACCTTGTCTCGTACCATGAGATAATTGAAAAAAAGAGGATCTGTAATTATTCGTAAGAACAGAAGCAACAGGTTTATAATATATTAATTTAATCCATGATATAAAATTAGAGCTAAAATTAAAATTTTTCAAGGCATTAAATAAGTATGTCCATTCAACTCTATCAAAAGCTTTTTCAGTATCTAATGAAATAACACATTCTGAGATTGTGGGTGGAGAAGTATAAATTATATTAATCAATTTTCTAACATTAAAAAAGGAATATCGGTTCCTAATAAAACCAGTTTGATCTCCTGAAATAATCTGTGATAGTATCTTTTCTAACCTAATAGCTAAAATTTTTGTAAGAATCTTAGAGTCTACATTTAGTAACGATATAGGGGAATAAGATGCACATAAAGTAGGATCCTTATCTTTTTTAAGAATTAAAGAAATAGTAGCTTCATAAAAAGACTGGGGTAATCTCTTCTTAATGAATGCATCATTAAAGATTTCACATAACCAAGGGGAAACCAAAGAAGAAAAAATTTTAAAGAATTCTATAATATAACCATCAGGACCAGGAGCTTTCCCTGAATTCATTGATGAAATAGCCTCTCCTACTTCAGCCATAGAAATAAGAGCATCAAACAAACTTCGATCTTCATCTGTCAGTTTGGGAATATTCAAATTGTTAAAAAAATTATCCATCATAGACAGATCGCCATCAAATTCTGATATAAAGATTTATAAAAATCTTGGAAAGCATTATTGATTTCTTTATGATCAGTAGTCAAATTACCGTCTTGTTTACGAATTTTAATAATTTGTCGCTTAGTCGAAATAGCTTTTAATTGGTTAGCTAACAATTTACCAGTTCGGTCACTATGAATATAAAATTGAGCCTTGGTCTTAATTAATTGATTCTCAATTGAAGAAGATAATAATAAGCTATGTTCCATTTGAAGCTCAACTCTCTTCTTATAAAGTTCTTTGGTAGGAGTCACGGAGTAAATCTTATCAATTTCTTTAATTTTATCCACTAATAAAGCTATATCTAAATATCTTTGTTTTCTTTTAGATGTTCTCAGGGAAATGTATGGCAGAAATGTGACAAATGTTCTGGGAATATTTGCGTGGAGTTCTGCATGGGTACGTTCCAGTGAGACGGAGAGATTTGAAAGGGGGAGGGAGAGATCTGAAATGATAGGAGAAGACAGGAGAGGGAGGGATGAAGCTAAGAGCTGGGAAGTTGATTGGCAAAAGGGATACAAAGCTGGAGAACGGGGAGTATCATCGGACGGAAGGCCTTGGGAGAAAGAAAGGGGGAGGGGAGCACCAAAGGAAGATGGAGAACAGGTAAGGAGTTATTGTGAGAGGGTAAGAGAGAAAAAACAAATGTAAAAATTAAAAGTTAGGAATGGGATAAGAAGGGCAGGAGGGGCATGAACAGAAGTTAGAGAAATCAATGTTCATGCCATCAGGTTAGAAGCTACCCAGACGGAATATCAGGTGTTGTTCCTCCAACCTGTGTGTGGCTTCATCTCGACAGTAGAGGAGACCATGGATTAACATATCAGAATGAGAATGGGATGTGGAATTAAAATATGTAGCCACTGGGAAATCCTGCTTCCTCTGGCGGACAGAGCGCTGGTGTTCAGCGAAACGGTCTCCCAGTCTGCGTCGGGTCTCACAAATATATAGAAGGCCACACCAGGAGCACCGGACTCAGTATATTACTCCAGCAGACTCTCAGGTGAAGTGGCGCCTCACCTGGAAGGACTGTCTGGGGCCCTGACTGGTGGTGAGGGAGGAAATAACTATCCAGAGCAGACCATGTGATCTGGCTGAGCAGCATGTTTGTATTTAAACTTTTGCTTTTCAAATCTAATCAAATTTCTTTGAAGTGAAAGTAAATGGGACAGCTGATTAATTTAAGATTGGACTTTCAACGGGCATTATCTACAACTTTCATATACCTTTTAGGATATCCCAAAGCAAGTACTTTTGAAGTACAAGCATCATGATTTTTGTCTATGTAAAGTTCATGTTAATACTGCCCCTTTGGAGTTTCTTGTGTAAGATTAGCAGCATTCATTGAACCGTGCAACTTGTAATGGAGTCTTTGACATTGAGCGCAACATTGTTCTGTTGTTAACAAGCAAACGCTCACTATTATTGAGATGCATTATATTATATATTATAGTGATGCATTCTTGTCATTGTGCTAAACTATTTGCATTGTAATATTATTAAAACAATGGTGGTGTTGTATCAGTGTCCAAGTAGGAGTATTATGAATCGTGTATCGCATTCCTATCATAGATTCTAACTACTAAAATACAGTGGCATGCAAAAGTTTGGACACCCCTGGTTAAAATTTCTGTTATTGTGAATAGTTAAGTGAGTAGAAGATGAACTAATCTCAAAGTCATAAAGTTAAAGATGAAACATTCTTTTCAACAATTTTAAGCAAGATTAGAGAATTATTTTTGTTTTGCATAATTTCAGAGTGAAAAAAAAGTAAGGAGCACTATGCAAAAGTTTGGGGCAGCTGAAGAGATTTGAGCTCTCAAATAACTTTTACCAAGGCTTCAGACCTTAATTAGGTTGTTAGGGCTATGACTTGTTCAAAGTCATCATTAGGAAAGGCCAGGTGATACAAATTTCAAAGCTTTATAAATACCCTGACTCATCAAACCTTGTCCCAACAATCAACAGCCATGGGCTCCTCTAAGCAGCTGCCTAGCACTCTGAAAATTAAATGATGCCCACAAAGCAGGAGAAGGCTATATAGAAGATAGTAAAGCGTTTTCAGGTAGCTGTTTCCTCGGTTCCTAATGTAATTAAGAAATGGCAGTTAACAGGACTGGTGGAGGTCAAGTTGAGGTCTAGAAAACCAAGAAAACTTGCCGAGAGAACTGCTCATAGGATTGCTAGAAAGGCAAATCAAAACCCCTGTTGGACTGCAAAAGCCCTTCAGGAAGATTTAGCAGACTCTGGAGTGGTGGTGCACTGTTCTACTGTGCAGTGACACCTGCACAAAGATGACCTTCATGGAAGAGTCATCAGAAGAAAACCTTTCCAGTGTCTTCACCAAAAAATTCAGTGTCAGAAGTTTGTAAAGGAACATCTGAACAAGTCCTGTGGACTGATGAAGTTAAAATAGAATTTTTTGGCTGCAATGAGCAAAGGTATGTTTGGAGAAAAAAGGGTGCAGAATTTCATGAGAACACCTCTCCAACTCTTAAGCACGGGGTTGGATCGATCATGCTTGGGCTTGTGTTGCAGCCATTGGCACAGGGAACATTTCATTGGTAGAGGGAAGAATGAATTCAATTAAATACCAGCAAATTCTGGAAGTAAACATCACACCATCTATTAAAAAAAACTGAAGATGAAGAGGATGGTTTCTACAACAGGATAATGATCCTAAACGTACCTCAAAATTCACAATGGACTACCTGAAGAGGTGCAAGCTGAAGGTTTTGCCATGGCCCTCACAGTTCCCCAACCTAAACATCATCAAAAATCTGTGGATAGACCTCAAAAGAGCAGTGCATGCAAGACAGCCCAAGAATTTCACAGAACTAGAAGTTTTTTTGCAAGGAAGAATGGGCAAAAATCCCCCAAACAAGAATTGAAAGACTAGCTATGGAAAGCGTTTACAAGCTGTGACACTTGCCAAAGTGGGTGTTACTAAGTATTGACCATGCTGGGTGCTCAAACTTCTGCTTTGGGCCCTTTTCCTTTTCCTTGTTATTTTGAAACTGTGAAAGATGGAAATAAAGTAATCTTGCTAAAAATATTAAAGAAATGTGTCATCTTTAACTTTATGCCTTTTGGAAATCAGGGCATCTTTTACTCACTTAGCTATTCACAGTAACAGAAATTTTGACCAGGGGTGCCCAAACTTTTGCATGCCATTTTAAGTGCAACTTGTTTTGAACAATACAGGATGTTTTGACACCTGTATAACTTGAATGTTGACTCTCAACAAGATTAAAATAATTAAAAAGCAAGCTTTTGGGCTTGTATATTTTGTGATCATCCTTATGTCCTATAGATGAACTAATCAGTAATCCTCTTTTATTTCTTGCTGACACTGATTTTGGAGAATCATCTTAAATATGTAAGAGATTGCACGTAAACAAACAGTTATTTTGAAATTAAATCATTAGCATTTTTGTGTGTTTCGGAAGAACTGAAGAAGAAAATGTTAATGTGCCAATGGAAGTGGAATAAATTTAAATGCACAGTACATTTGAAAGGGTTGTTGCCATTTATAACTTAACAAACAGAAATTCATCAGTTTTAATTTTGGTCACTAAAATGGTCCAATACTTCAGAGGAAATGTAACTCCAAGATGTTATTCTGTATTTTCTGGTTTAAGCAGGTTTTCACAGTTGCAACTATGAGAATTTTAAGAGCCACATGTTCATCAGATCGTAAAATTGGCTTGACTGGTACCTGGTCTGTAAATAGAAATCCTCTGCTGCAGTTTGAAGCCCAGTTTAACATTTTCGGTCAAAAACAAGTTTTTTTTCTGTTCAAACTCTTTTTCCAGTTTTTTAACAATTGGCCATTGTTCAGCATGCCAAAGGCTCGGCCTGAGAGCTCCACTCACCTTTTGAAGTCCGGGATCTCATGGCTGTGGAGATGGGGGTTTGGAGGTCAGTGCCTCTGCAGGAGATTGGTGTGTCATTGGAGACAGAAGATCTCTGGCTCTGTGCCCAGAGACCCAAGATCTTTGGGCACAGAGCTTGGAAGAAGCAACGCAACGGAGTTTTAACATTGTAAACCAGCAAGTTGTTTACTCCCCTCTCACTGTGAAACAGCAACTCACTTTCTCCCCTTTTAGGGAGAGAGAGCCTGTGGTATGTCAAATGCCGGGTGAACAATGTAGTCTTTGGAGTACTGCAAGTCTGTGTGTTTGCTGTTGCCTTGCGCACGCTTGATGGCTCAGTGGTGGGTGCTGATGCTTTTCTTTGGTGGGTGGAGCAGGGGATTTTTGTTTGCTGCTGCTTATGGGAGAGGGGAGTTGGGGGGAAGACAGACAGACTTTATTGATCCCGAGGGAAATTGGGGTTCTAAAGTTTAACTGTCCATTCTTTGGGGGCACACTGTTTTTGGGGATGGTTGCGAAGCAAAAGCATTTCAGGGTGTATATTGTACCTTTTGAACCCTTTGAATATTTTAAAATGACAAGTAATAATGAAACAGTGATAGATTTTTTAATAATCATGAGATGTAATGGGGTGTTGATAAGTTTGCCGTGATTTTTTAAAAATGGGAACACAGTATTAAGCTTTTGAGAAAACTTGAGTTTAGGGCACCAGGTTTTGCACCCAATACGTGTCAATGAATTGTTTACAAACCCCTTTGTTTTCAAGACCAATTTGGTCTAGTGGCAAAGTAATGCTACACAGAATGCCAGTAGCCATAATTGACTCCATCTCCTAAATGCTGAGGATGATGGGGTTAAGAAAAGTGATAATTGTATCTACCCAGTGATTCATTTTCATCAAAGAGAAAAAGAAATAAGATTATCACATGCATAATGCTGGAGGGGGACTGTGCAGGTCAGGCAGCATCCATAAAGGAAAATAAAGAGTTTACATTTTGGGTCAAGACCCTTAATCAAGTTGAGAAAGAAGGGAGCAGAAGCCAAAATAACGACGGCGGAAGGGAAGTAGTACAAGATGGTAGGTGCTAGGTGCTAGGTAAAGCCAGGATGGGAAAGAGGTGATATGAGAATGTGGGGGACAATAGGTGGAAGAGATGAGGGGTTGAAGATGAGGACAGTGGACCATGCATGACGGATGGAGGAGGGTCACAAAGAGAGTGGATGGGCAGCAGAGGATAAGAGAAGGGGAACCAGAATGAGTGCTGGAAAAAGAGAGAAGGGGGAAGAGGAAAAATTACTGCAAGTTGAAGAAATTGATGTTCTTGCCATCAGGTTAGCAGCAACTCAGATGGAATATGAGATCTTGCACACCCAACCTGTTTGTGACCTCATCATGTCAGTAGAAGAGTCCATGACCATTCCATGCCCATAAGAATGGGAAGTTTAATTGCAATAGGAAGACACTGGGAAATCCCACCTTTGTGGTGGATGAAGTGAAGACATTTAACAAAGTAGTCCGCCAATCTATGTCAGGTCTCACTGAAGTAGAGGAGGCTGCAGCAGATACAACAGATGACCCTGACAGATTTGCAGATAAAGTGTTGCGTCAGCTGTAAAGACGTCTTTTGGACTCTGAATGGTGGCAAGGGAGGAGGTTTGCAGGAATAAGTCCCAAGGTAAGGGGAAATTTATCTCTGTTATAACTGCAGGAGGATAGGGGAGGATAGAAGTGCAGAAACTGGTTAAGATGCAGGTGAGAGCAGCATCAATTACTGTAGAAGGGGAAAACCCTGTTCTTTGAAAAAGGAAGACATCTTAGATGTTTCAGAATGAAAAGCCTCATCCTGAGAACAGATGCGGTGGAGACAGGAACTGAGAAAAAGTGACAGGGTGCAAGGATATATAGTCAAGACAATGGAGTAATATTTTTGGTATAAATAGCAATAGTGAAATTCACAGTGGATTCCAGTTATTTGGATCATAGGTTAATCGGGGCATCTGATTATTTGGGACAACCCTTAAAGAACAAAAACTAATCAACAAACTATCTGGAATTTCCTTTGTTTATTTGGGACACTATGCTACTTAATTGGGACAGGAAACTGCTGTCAAACAGTGTCTAACCAGTATCAGTCATATGCACTTGTGTGGTTTTAGACACTGCATCATGTTTAGATGGAGCAGTTTTTAAATAGCATCAGTTGTGTGTGTCTGTTCAAATAGCAGTGATATTTGTCACTGATAGTTGCGAGAAATAAGCAGTTGGACAATTCAGAACTGTTTGGCTTACTCAGATTTCAAACATTTAGTTTTAGAGATGCCAGAAAAGACTGGGACTGATAAAAACTATTTCACTACAAGTTAGGAACTACAAAGAATTTGATTGTATCAATAATCATCTTGGATAATACAATGAAAATTTGGAGGATGTAATGATTGATGTAATTGTATCAAGGCAGCCCAGTATCTGCACTAGGTGCCAGTGCTCATTTTGTTCATTAATAGTCAATCAAAAGAACATGGCAGCGTAACTGATAACTATTAGGAACTAATACAGTTTTTTTTTGTACTGTAGTAGCATTGGTAGTGTTCTAATTGGTTTTGTATTTCATCTAAATGCATAATTTTTTATTAAGTTAAATGGTAGTTAGTCTTTTCTGTATCTTAACAATTTCCATAAAACGTCAGCTTAAATTGGGCAGCTGCTTAATTGGGCCAAAAAGTGCCTGGTCCCAATGAGCCCTAATTAACCGGAATCTACTGTACTTTGTTTATTTCTGTTTAGTTCTTCTGGGGTTGTCTTTTCCTCTTGCTCCTTTTACATGGTTATGCTTTATTGACATCTGAATAAATACTATCATCAGCATATGGGACATGAATAAACTAATAGGCCAATACATAGTAAAGCAGCATTGATTTAGATAAGAATCCAAGAAAGATAGCCAACGTTCAAAGTAAATTTATTATCAAAGTACTTGTATTTCACTATATACAACCCTGAGATTAATTTTCTTGCGCATATGCACAATAAATCCAAGAAACATGATACGATAAATGAAAGAACTTGTTTTTTTTTAATTTCTCTCCCACCTGACTGCCACACATGTCCCAGAGAGTTAAAAATTAGTTTTTAATTAGTTTCTGGGCTACATAAAATTTGTGCATGTTTTTAAACTATTTGATGTTTAAGTTGTAATGTTTTAAATGCAAAAAAATAGATTCATGGAGAGGTGATGCTCCTTGGCAATCAGTAATAAAATTCTTGTTGGAACAGAGTCCTTCTTCCAAGTATGTAGATGAAAACATGATTGCTAGTTGAATGACTATATCAGGATTATTATTTTGGTCTTGAGGCAGCACTAGGATCCAAGATTGTTATTTTGTGATGTGCATACCTTGTTGATTCATATACTTCGTTCCAAACCTAATCATTTGCAGGTTGTTAACACTTGCAAAATTATCTTGTCATTTTAGGCTACGTCCACACACCAGACAAATCCATAACGGAGGCTTTTTCTCTTCGTTTTTACCCTCCACCCACACTAAAACGGCATTTTCATCCCCCGAAAATGGAGCTTTTCAGAAACGCTCTCCAGAGTGTGTAATTTTGAAAACACCGGATTGGCCAGAGCAATGTGGACAGGGTAACTGGAGAAATCTATAAATGCAGTCATGATGTACCGGAACAGATTGTGACGGCAGCGTACCATTTTATTGTTTTCTTGAACGCAACCTAGCAATTTCAGAACAGACGGCAATGAAACTGAAGCCAGAAGAGTTAGAAATGTACTCACCAAATACTTTGACCCATAACTTACTGAATACATAAGTATACTCACTTTGCCCTGTTTTCTGTCCTTGCTCGTATGAAGGTGGTTTACCTATTTATGCAAGAACTTCTCTGACAATAGATGTGTAACAGCCTAATGTAACGTTGTATGGAAATACAAGATAATACTGATGCAGACATGTTTTATACATTTAACAAGGTGCTTTATTAATTCAACAGAGTTCATCAGTTTTTCAATGTCCGTTGTCAGCCGCATCGTACTGACTGTGAACTCCCTGTTGGTTGCCTCCATACGCTCCAGTAATTTTTTTTTTCAGTTTTAAGTCCTCCTGTGCGAGAGCCAACAGCTGTCAGTCGTTTAAGTTTTTCTAACCTGTAACTGAACAAACAAGTCTTAAACGACGAGATTCAATGCCAAACATGTTGCTTGTTTTCAGTAGATGTGTCCTGCGCATGCGCAGTAGGAAGAGATTCGCTGAAGTATCCATTTTAATGTGGACAGAGATATTTTTTAAAATGCCTTGTGTGGATGCCTATTGTTTTTATGTGAAACCAGCGTTTTCAAAATTATCCGGTCTAGTGTGGACGTAGCCTTAGTTTTTCTACTGAGGAATGTGAAATATTAACATTACATTTATTGTATTTTGCATTAGTCTGGAGAATCCTATTGTATTTTCTTTTCTTGTCCCACCTTGTTTTTCATTTAAAATCCCCGTCACATTTTCTCCAAATTCTTAGTTGGTCATTGAAGTTTCAGGAGTTCATTGGATTTGTATCAGTTATCTAGTTAATCTTATTTATTTTCCTTTATTGTTTAGCTGTGTGTTTTAATTACCATTTCTAAGATATTTTTGAACCTACCACTGTGGATGGCAATTGCATCAACACAAATTGCTGGAGATACTCAGTAGGTCAGAGAGTATCTGTGTAGTTGATTATATTTGTAACATCAACTTTATAGCTGTTTCCCAACCAACTGTACATTGCTATAATTTTGTTTAAACTTGTGTTTGTTGCTGAATCCCAGTGTGTTCATTTGGTCTTCACTTCATGCAATCCCTGATAATTCATATCAAGATAGACTTGCAGTTGCCATCTCTGAACTAAACCAAGTCAATAAATTCCATAGCTACCAAACCAGATCAGAGACTGGATCTGACAGGGCATAAATCAGAAGTCTGCTGGAACACCCTGGCTTGCATCCATTAGTGCAGCTCTACCAATACAGTGTTTAATACCACCTGATCAGAATTGTTTCCTTCTACATTTAGCACTGTGTAAATGCCAAAACTCAAGAGTATGACAAATATATAAATGAAAACAAATTCCAGAAAACACCTCAGGAACTCTGGAGGATGAGGGAGGAGAATGTTTATGCTTTTGACTCCCAGCTGTGAGAAGTGGGAAGAGTGAAAACAAGAATGGTAAAGTTGACAGGAGAAGGATAATTAAGACAAATGAAATATTTGCTAAAGTGAGGTCAGGTGTTCCAAGGCAATTGTACTTTTTCTGGAGCTGTCTGATAGATTTAATGCAGGGAATTAGTGAAAGAGTAACCAAGGAAATGTGTAAAAGTTGTTAAAAGCAACTGATTGTTTGTGTTGAGACCTAGAACTAAATGAAGAATGCTGAAATACTCAGCAGATCAGATGCCATCTGTGGAGAAGAAATCTGATTTAATACTACAGATGGATAACCTTGAAGAATCAGCTAGCTTTGCAAACAGAGGAATCAAGTTGGAGACACAAGAAAGACTGTTGATCCTGAGGATGGGTTTTGACCTGAAATGTCAACTGTCCATTTTCTTCCATAGATGCTGCCTGACTTGCTTTGCCCTTGAGGATTTTGTTGCTGGAAAAATCATGTTGCTTGCATTTGAGCATTAAATGCAGTGCCCTCTGAGCAACTAGTTGGCTGCCACTGTAATTTACTAGCCCTCTCCACCCGCATATTGTGATTGTGAGCTTTTTGTACAATTGCAGTAGTTTAATAGCTGTTCTTATGACAGTGTATGTCGTAGCTTTCCAGTCTTACTTAAATTCTCCAGCTTTAGGTCACTCACTCTTCTCACTGCATCAGTATAGGCAATTTTTATCTGTCATAATTTTAGATCCATTTTTATTTGTATCATCAAATCTTAACTGTTCCTGTTACGATATTAACTCATTTGGTCTTACTGTATCAGAGAGATTCATTTTTATTCTACTCCTCCTTCACTGACCTTATCTACTAATCACTGACTTGTTTTCTTTCTTTCTCAGGATGGACAAAAAGTCTTGGATCTGAAGCACTAACTTGTTTGTCTTTCCACACATATTACTCTGACAGTGCTCTCAGCATTTTCTATTTTTACTTAAGCATTTAGACTAGCTGAAACTAAGTCTAGTACTGTAACTGTGGTAGAGGACCATTGTCACAGGAAAAGCAAAGACATTTGTGTGAAATGCTTTATAGACAATAGGTGCAGAAGTAGACCATTCGGCCCTTCGAGCCTGCACCGCCATTTTGAGATCATGGCTGATGAATTACTATCAATACCCTGTTCCTGCCTTGTCCCCATATCCCTTGATTCCCCTATCCATAAGATACCTATCTAGCTCCTTCTTGAAAGCATCCAGAGAATAGGCCTCCACTGCCTTCCGAGGCAGTGCATTTCAGACCCCCACAACTCTCTGGGAGAAGAAGTTTTTCCTTAACTCTGTCCTAAATGACCTACCCCTTATTCTCAAACCATGCCCTCTGGTACTGGACTCTCCCAGCATCTGGAACATATTTCCTGCCTCTATCTTGTCCAATCCCTTAATAATCTTATGTTTCAATCAGATCCCCTCTCAATCTCCTTAATTTGCTGTAGGAGTAGTTATGATGGGCACAGAGGACATGAGAGGATAGAGTGGATATATAGTCAAGGAGGTCTGTATGCTTGGAATGTTGGTTGCTAGTCTGTCTCTTGAGCTGAACCTAGAAGTTCAGAAAAGAAAATGAAGGGTCAGAATTGACTCAACAGAAGTGAGAGCAGGGTGGAAGCTGACAATTTTAAGTAATGAAATGTGTTCTGTGTATGCCTAGAAAGCAGCACCAATGCAGACATTGATACACCAGTAAAAGAATTGAGCTGCAGCCTTAATCAGACTGAAAGGCTGTTCTACATATCCCACAAATACATGTACACAAATTTCCATGACCACTTCTGCATACACACCTACTACCAGCATATCATGGGTTTTATAAACAATATACGCATGATGATCTATATCAGTCAAGAGAAGCTGCTTTGGCAAATTTCCCAAATTTTGTGACTTTTACTAGTTTTATAGTCAATGTTTCAGGCCGAGGCTCTTCATCAGGACTGGACAAAAAGTTGAGGTCAGCAAGAAGGTGAGGAGAGGGGAGGAAGAAGTACACTGTGATAGGTGATGGGTGAAACCGGGAGGGGTTCAGGGGTGAAGTAAAGAGATAGGAGGTTGATTGGTGAAAGAGATAAAGGGGTGGAGGAGGGGTTACCTACCACCCCACTAGCCTCTTTTATTTCAGTTCTGATGAAGGGTCTCGGCCCAAAACGTTGATTGTTTAATCTTTTCCATAGATGCTACTTTGTTGTGTGCATTTCCTGGATTTCCAGCACCTGCAGATATTTTCATGTTTGATCATGGGCAATGCTCAGCAGTCCAGCATTTTATCAGATGCTATTCATGTGGAGCTTCCTGATGTCTCTGACCTAATGATTTTTCTGCTGGGTGCTCTGGTTTTAACTTGCATTCGAAAGATCTGTTGGAAGATTACTTACTATTGCATATTACCGCCTTGCTATGTATTGGTAATTGGCAAAAAAGATCTAAGGGGAATTGATGGGCGTGTGAGAAAGGAAGGATAGGTTAGAGGTCTATAAGGGGAGGTCATCAAAATTGCTTTCCTGGCAGTGACTATGGGCTTGATAGGACAAACATTCTCCTCCTGTGTTGCAATAGGTGAGAGAGACAGTAAATGGTGACCTTGGCCTGTAATGTTTACATTCCATTAAAGAATAAAAGGAGAAAATCATGCCTTTACCAGTGTAATACAGTAACGGTGCACTTGCCATTTTCCTTCATATAGTTGCTCTTCAGACTTTAAATTAGGGAAATTAAAATTTTGTCAGCTCGTGACTATTAAGATGAGCTCTGATTGCTCAGTTTTGATTGTTTTAGTCTTTGCTGGCAAGGAATGAGAGATTTTCTTCATTATGAGGAAAGATTAAATGTTTAAAGTCAAGATTTGTTCCTGTTGGGAAAGCCTCACTCAGCCTTCTGTTTGTTTGGCTATGGGATTTCTTAAGAAAAAATTAAAATACTTGTACTTCTGGAGCATTTCTACATCATTTTGCAAAATTTAGTCTTGGATCACTGGTTGAAAAATTGAAGTCCTCTTCCTTAATGTAGTCAAATTGGTTTTTGGTAGATGTGCTTGAAGCACCAATTGCGATATAATCATGAAATTTTCATGTCCCTAAACCAGTTGGATATCTTGTTAACTATTCCTTTCTATTTGTGCAGAATTCGTCCACAGCTGGCTAAAGAGAAGATAGAGGGATGCCATATCTGTACGTCGGTTATACCCGGAGAGCCCCAAGTTGTTCTTGGAAAGGATAAAGCATTTACTTTTGACTTTGTTTTTGACATGGAAACTCAGCAAGAAGAGGTCTATCTGAAGTGTGTAGAAAAACTTATTGATGGCTGCTTGGAAGGTTATAATGCCACTGTTCTAGCCTATGGCCAAGTGAGTATTATATTGTACTTTTTAAAAATGCTGTTGTCCACAATAGTGCTGATTGAGGCAGTAAATCAGTGCAGACATTTAATAACTTAGTTGAGTAATCTTGCTGAAGAGCACAAATGTTCAATCAGCCTTTGCCACTTGAAATATCAAGAAAGTTGCTTGGCATAGTTTACATTCTTCAAGGTGAAATTAACATTGAAAGCATGGCATTCTGTCATAATGTATTCTTGTGAATAGTTTGAGAATCTGAACCATGGAGCTAACGATTTAGGGAGAGTTCATCAGTATTGTTGCCAATAAAGCCAATTTGAATCCAGATGAAAACTGAATCTTTTGTGAAATGTCGGATAGTTTGTAATTACTTAAGGCAAATTGTTACCTTTTATAGACGGGGTCTGGGAAGACGTATACCATGGGGACTGGATTTGATGTTAACATCACGGATGCTGAGCATGGTATAATTCCACGTGCTGTCAAACACCTTTACTGTGGTATTGAGGGAAAAAAGCGTACTGCTGTTGAACAAGGACTGCCACCACCAGAGTTTAAAGTCAGTGCTCAATTTCTTGAGGTATGTAATTAATTGAAGATAGGATCTGCTGCTCTTGGTTTACCTTAATTTAATTAGACTTATTTCTAACATTTCAAGGTTTGTAAATTAGAGAATTGATTTGGAGGTTGTGCATGTTTTTGAAAGGTAAGCAACTGATATGATAAATTTCAATTCAATCAATATTCTTTTTAAAAACAAAAGAGAATTTACTGCATCTTCAAATAGTTGAGAAAATTGTTTTTGAAGTAATAATCAGAAACCTAGAATGTTTCTAGGATTGCCATCAAACATTAGGTTGTATTTGGGTAAATAAAAGTGTTAAAGGAAGGTGAAATATCAAGGAGTTAATGCGCCAGCCTGGATTAAATGAGGCTATGTTGCAACTTTGGACAAGATGATCTAAGAAAGAGTGTGAGAAGGGCATAGTATTTCAGAATTAGGAAAAAGAGCAGAGGTAGCCAAAAATAACACTGAGGTTTGAAGTTGAAATGAATAGTACAGAAGAAAAAAATGTATGCGAGAGGCATCTGGCTTTTTTTTAAAATGGGAATTCCTTGCTTATTGATTTACCTTTTTTTCTTAAATTACAGCCGAAACAAAGCTGTTTTAATCACCAGCAAGCCTCATCTTGTGTCATAGTCTTAATCAGTTTTTTAAGTACCTTATTTCCTATGCTGACACTAGACATTTAAAAGCAAATTTTGAAGTTGTATTATTTTTCATTTCTTCTAGCTTTATAATGAAGAAATTCTAGATCTGTTTGATTCAATTCGTGACCTTGAGGCAAGACACAAAAAGTCAAACATCAAAATCCATGAAGATGCAAATGGAGGAATTTACACTGTAGGAGTAACAACACGTATGATAAGTTCAGAAACAGAGGTGAGGTTGTTTTAAAATTCAAGGCATCAGTGGTAAGCAAAATTGGTATCTGGGGAGCATTTTTATCTTGATCGGAGAATTGTATTTTGTATTATGTGGACTAAATTTCAGACATCAAAATTACTTGAATTGTTTAATTTAAGCTAATGTGTTGAACAGAAATAAATGGCATATCATTTTAAACATGACTTATTTACTTGTACATTTTCCTCAAGAGAAAAAATGCTTTTAAAGTGCCTTTTCCCTGTTTTTTTATGGAAAATATTGCCATCCTTTATTGTTTCAAACAGATTCATTTGATAATTACTTTCATAAGAACCATTATTAAATTGCACAGAATAAAGTGTGGTAGCGGCCTTCTTGCCCAGTGACTCCATACTACCCAATTACACCCATGTGACCAATTAACCTACAATCCATATGCATGTCTTTGGAATTGGAAGGACTTCAAAATACCTCAAAAAAAACCCATGCAGTCACAGGGAGAAAGTACAGCCTCTTTATTACATTCTGTCATTACGTCATGCTAACCGCTACACGACCATGACATCTCAATTCTGAAATGATTATTTGAAGGACAATTACTAGACAAGAAATAGATTTTTACAAAATTTCCTTTGGCATTTTTGACCATAAGACATCGGAGCAGAATTGGGCCACTCGGCTCATCAAGTCTGCTCTGCCATTTCATCATGGCTGATTTATTCTCCCCCTCAACCCCATTCTCCTGCCTTCTTCCTGTAACCTTTGACACCCCTACTAATCAACAATCTATCAAGATCAACTTTAAATATGCACAGCGACTTGGCCTCCACAACCATCAGAGACAATGAATACCACAGATTCACTACCTCTAGCTAAAGAAATTCCTTCTTATCCCTGTTCTACAGGGACATTATTATTTTTTTCAGGCTCTGACCCCTGGTCTTGGACTTTCCCACTCTCCATGACTAGTACTTTTCAATATTTGATAGGTTTCAATGAAATTCTCCCCTTTATTACAAAACTCCAGCGAGTACAAACCCAAAGCCATCAAATGATCATCATACGTTAACTCTTTAATTCCTGGGATTATTCTCATGAGCCTCCTCTGCTTGCTGTCCAGACCCAGCACATCTTTTCTTAGGTAAGGGACCCAAAACTGTTCACCATATTTCAAGTGTGGTCTTTTGTACTCTAGTGCTCATGAAATGAATATTAACATTGCATTTGTCTTCCTTACTACAGACTAAACCTGCAAGGATGACCTTCATGGAATCCTGCATTAGGACTCCTAAGACCCTTTACCCCTCTGATTGCTGATTTTGCTCCCCATTTAGAAAACATTCCACACATGTTGTACTTTTGTCAATTCTTTAAGACAAAATATATAAAATCCCATCAAGTGACTGGGTTATCCTTTGCTTATTTGAAGGTCCTGATGGACTGTATTTATTTCATTCTTCAAATTACTTCTGTTTAACTGAATTGAATGCTGCTTTAAATTGTTTGTTCTGTCCCGTGGCACTCACTGGAAAATAATGGTGAACAGGAAGAGTGTCTTTAATGTTCTTGTGTGCAAACAATGAGACCAGTTATAATGCTTCACTGCGGCAGTTGGTGAAATGTGCATGCTCAGCATAGACTCTGCATAGCCTTTACTTGATTGAGGACCTGCAGAGAAAAAAATTGCAAAGAGATCCATTTATCCTATGCTATTCTATGCAACTATTCTGGAATAAACTAAATTTTGCAGATGTTAGATGGCATAGTGGATGGTTAAACCTAACATATTCTGACTTGCTTTAATCTGTTATTGAGGAAGGAGAAAGTATTAAACATGCTTTTCAGTATTAAAGAAACATGAAAGTGACGGTTTCTACCACTTTTAATTCGGATTTGTTTCTCAATGATTTGGAAATGAGATTCCATGATGTTTGAAGAGCTCAGAATTTAAGCTATATGCAGATATTATTCATGTGTTATCATTAATTGAAGAATTGAATTGGCTTTATTACTTGCATCTCACTCACACAAATCTTTGCACATTTAGATGGAGATGTAATTGCAATGTGCAATTTATAGTAATTTGTAATAACTAGTATTTACAACAGGGTGGTCACTATAACCAAAATACAACTGCGTCAGCGTGAATTAATCAGTCTGATGGCCTGGTGGAAGAAGTTGTCCCAGAGCCTGTTGGTCCTAGCCTTTATGCTGCAGTACCATTTCCTGGATGGTAGCAGCTGGAGCAGTTGGGGTGACTTGGGTCCCCAGTGACCCTTCGGCCCCTTTTTACACACCTGTCTCTGTAAATCTCCTGAATAGTGGAAAGATCACATCTACAGATGTGCTGGGTTGTCCTCGCCACTCTCCCTAGAGTCCTGCAATTGAGAAAAGTACAGTTCCCATACCAGGCAGTGATACAGCCAGCTAGGATGCTCTCATTTGTGCCCCTGTAAAACGTTCTTTGGATATGGGGACTGTTATGTCCGTAGCCCCCTCCTTTGTGAGAATCGCAAGATCACTGTTGGGTTGGGTCAAGGGGCCCAGGAAATGGGAGAAGAGACATGCAGACTGTCTCGTTTCCCTGGCGATGTAAGGCAATGGGACATGGCCATTGTCTCTTGGAGACCAATTTGTGGATTGAGATACTATGCTACGTGAACGCCCTCAGGCAAAGTGGGCTGGTTGAGGGAGAGAGTGCACACCCCCAACCTGATTGACATCTACGACCCTGCGAGTCAGGATAAAAGAGGGTCTGTAGGAACAGCCCCTCAGACGCACCAGAAGAAACGTTAAGCGATCACATAACAGCAGGAAGTCATCTGAAGGAGGCCACGTGCGTTCAGTTCCGTTGCTGGAATTGGTGGCTGGAACCACGGAAAACAGCTTTTAGCTAACAACGGGGAAACCCACTCCCCTGACTCAACGGATTGGCATCCTAAAAGACCTGGGCAAGTTTTAAACCGCCGCTCTCTTAAACCCAAAACGCTGCAGCGTGAACGAACTAACAGTGACCGTTATCTTTCCATCGGACAATACACTATACCCTAGACAACGATAGAGCTATTTCTTATTGGTTATTATTATACCCGCACTTTAGATTTAGTATTGACGACGTATATTATCTGTATGTTTGCATTCATCTTATTTTTGTGCCCTTTATCAATAAATACTTTCAAAAATAGTACCATCAGACTTCAACGGACCTCTCTATCTTTGCTGGTAAGTGATCCAGTTACGGGATTTCGTAACAGGACCCATGCCTAATTTACTCAACCGTCTGAGGTGAAAGAGGCTCTAATATGCTTTTTTCACCACACAGCTGGTGTGTACAGAACCTGTGAGATTCTTGGTGATTTGTAAGCTGAGGAATTTAAAGCTGTTCACCCTCTCAACCCCAGATCCATTGATGTCAATAGGGATTAGCCTGTCTCCAGTCCTCCTGTAGTCCACAACCAGCTCCTTTGTTTTTGCAGCATTGAGGGAGAGTTTGTTTTCTTGACAACTGTGTGTCAGGGTGATGACTTCTCTGTAGATAGCCTCATTATTATTTGAGATACGGCCAATCAATGTAGTATCATCAGCAATTTTAATTCGCAGATTGGAGCTGTGGGTGACAACACAGTCTTGGGTATACAGAGAGTAAAGGAGGGTGCTAAGGATAAAGTCCTACAGTGCACCTGTGTTAAGGGGTAGAGGTGAGGAAACCTGCTCTTACCACCTTGCGCCAATCTGTCCGGAAGTCCAGGATCCAGCTGCACAAGGCAGGGTGAAGGCCAGGATCTCAGAACTTCTTGTTAAGCCTGCAGGAAATTATGGTGTTAAATGCTAAACTGTAGTCCAAGAAGAGCATTCTCACATAAGCATCCCTCTTATTCAGGTGTGTAAGGATGGTGTGAAGAGCTATGGCTATTGTGTCATCTGTCGATCGGTTGTGTTGGCAGGCGAATTGTAGGGGGTCCAGTATGGGTGTCAGCATGCTGCAGATGTAGTCCTTGACCAGCCTCTCAAAATGTTTGCTTATTATTGAAGTGGCTGCAACAGGACTCCAGTCATTCAGACTTGGTCTTGGTGGATGTTGTGAAGCAGGAAGGCACTACACAGGGAGACTGGAGAGGGAGAGATTAAAAATGTCTGTAAACACACCTGCCAGTTGTGCCACGCATATCCTGAGTACCTGCCCTGGGACGCCGTCCAATCCCGTAGCCTAGCGACTGTCGCTCAATGGAAACACCTGCGTATTTCAGCCTCAGAGATGACTAAGGTGAATTTGTTTCAGTGGGTCAGTGTTGGCGATATTCAGCCAAGTGTATTGGAAAAAAAAGATTTTTCTCATCTGGGAGAGAGGCAGCAATGTTGGCAACACCACTGCTCTTGGCTTTGAAATCTGTGATGGTGTGCAGACATTGCTATAAGCTGTGTGTGTTATTGGTGGAGGGTTGTGTCTGGATGTTCTCCCTGTTCTGTCGTTTCGCTGCCTTGATGACTTTAAGCAGATCGTAGCTGCTGATTACTGGCAATATAAGCTCTGTGTCACATGACATATGCTGCTCGCACGGAACTGTTCATCGGGGGTTTCTGGTTTGGAGAGAACCTGACCAATTTCTGGCGGACAACATCCTCAGTGCAATTCTGGATGAAGCTCAGTAGACATCCTCATCATGGAAGACTTCATCAAAGCAGTCCTGCAGCATGGAGACTAGCAGTTGACAGTTTTTAAAATGGCCACCCTTGTTTCAGCTTCTGCCTGTATATCGGCAGAAGCAAGATGGAGAGGTGATCGGACTTGCCAAGTGGTGGACGAAGGAGTGCTTTAAGCATTGCAGAAGGGAGAGTAGCGGTGGTCGAGTATGCTATCTCCCCATGTGCTCACCTGGATGTGTTGGAAAAAACTTCAGAGAGACTTTCTACAGTGGCACTGTATTAAAGCCACCGGCGATGATGAAAGCAGCCTCTGGGTATGCAGTCTCCAGGGTGCTGATGGTCTCGTACAGTTCCTTGAGAGCCAGGTCAGTTTCAGCCTGTGATGGAATATGCATAGCTGTGATAATAACTCCCTAGGCAGCCAGAAGGGTCCACACAGCAGCACAAGGTACTCCAGGTTTGGGGAACAAAAGGATTTGAGGGCATGCACACACCAAGGGGTTACACCGAGCATTATTGACCATGAAGCATATCCGCCTTTGTTCTTCCCAAAGAGGTTCAACCCGGAACAGGGAGAACCCAGAGGGCTCGATAGCATGATCCGTTATCTCCTCCATCAGCCAGGTCTTCATGAAGCACAAAATATTACATTCTTTTGTTTCCCGTTGGTAGGAAATTCTGGCTCTCAGTTCACACAGCTTATTGTCCAGGGACTGAACATTAGCTAGGTGTATTCTAGGGAGCGGCAACTGATCAGCACACTGTCTCAACCTCACCAGGATACCGGTCCTTCTCCCATGCCTCTAGTGCCACTTCCGAGGTAGTGGCATTGTAATAAATGGCCTCCCATGTAAGCAGGGGTTCCCAATGTAGAAAAGGGGCGCGTAGTGGGTAAATGCTCTTCCCGATGTTCAGAAGAGTCAGGCTATCATATCTGATGTGACTATCAGCTACTTGAACAAGAAATGCGAAGGAAATTGTACTGAAATATCAATATTGTTGATTTCAAAATTAGTTTCTATTCATTGTACTAACATCGGGGGTGGAGAAAAAGGACATCACTCAAACGATGTACAACTCTAAAATTTTGATGTGCCATTATTTGCGATTTGGTGAATTCAGCTTAAATTTTTTTCATTAGTAGTCAACAGCTTTGAACCTGATATTAACTTGGAGAAGCAACTGAATTGTAAGATGTATGCATATGCAGAACAAGAAAAAAATCTGGGATCAACCAAGAAAACTGAATGCAAAATCAAAATATGGTCAATGCTAGAATTCCAAAATTAAATACCAAGCTCTTGGACAGCTGCAGCTCGTGCAGAGACATAGCTCAGATGTGAGACACTCAAGTTGTAAAAAGTACGAGATTTGAGTAACTGAAATGAGGGAAGCAAGTAAAGGAAGAAATATCCAAAAGGGAAAACCCTTAGTGGAAGGCAAGAATGATATAAATGACAGAGGAGTTGATGGTGGAAGAAACATTGCTGATAATACTCGGTCTTTTAAAGGAAGCTGGTTTTAGAAGAGAGGAAAATGAGAATTCCTTGATGTTGCTGAATACAGTTTTGTTTCTTTAAGGGTGAAATGTACCAGTTTTTACAATAAGGTTGCTTTGAACATTATTGTAATGGTTTAGGAGTTAGAAGCACGATTGAGAACATAATGAACAGTTAAAGGTACAGGTAACTGAATTCGATGAGCTGTAATGTGTGGTTGTTCATGGCAGAGAATACGTTGTCTTGAATAACGAAAGCTTAATGAATTTGATTAAATCCTTTCTACCTATTGGGTGTGTTTGCAACATACGTATGAGAAGTTAAGAGATAAAAATACAAAGGAGTGAAAGGGGTGATACGGAGTAAGGCTATGTCCACACTACACCGGATAAATCCGTTACCGAAGCTTTTTCTCTTCGTTTTTATCCTTCGTCCACACTAAAATGGTGTTTTCATCCCCCAAAACCGGAGCTTTTCAGAAACGCTGTCCAAGGTGTGTAATTTTGAAAATGCTGCTTGAGCAGATCAGTGTGGATGGGGTAACCGGAGAAATCTGAAAACGCTGTCAGATGGCAGTGCACCATTTCATTGTTTTCCTGAACGCAACCTAACAATTTCAGAAGAGATGGCAACGAAACTGACACCAAAAGAGCTAGAAATGTACTCACCAAATACTTTGACCCATAACTTATTGAATAAATAAGTATACTCACTTTGCCCTGTTTTCTGTCCTTGCTTGTATGAAGATGGTTTACCTATTTATGCAAGTACTTCTCTGACAATAGATGTGTAACAGCCTAATGTAACATTGTATGGAAATACAAGATAATACTGATGCTGACACGTTTTATACATTTAACAAGGTACTTTATTAATGCAACAGGGTTCATCAGTTTTTTCAATGTTCGTCATCTGCCGGGTCATACTGTCCTTGAACTCCCTGTCGGTTGCCTCCATATGCTGCAGTATTTGTGTTTTTTTTCAGTTTTAAGTCCTCCTGCGCAAGAGCCAACTGCTGCCTGTAGCTTAAGTTTTTCTAGTCTGTAACTGAACAAACGTGCACCAAGTCTTTCACGGCAAGATTCGACACCAAACATGTGTCTTGTTTTCGGTAGATGTGTCCTGCGCATGACCAGTAGGAGGAGATTTGCTGAAATCTCTATTTCAATGTGGAAGGAGATATTTTTACAAATGCCTAGTATTGGATGCCTATTGTTTTTATGCGAAACCGGCATTTTCAAAATATCTGGTCTAGTGTGGATGTAGCCTAAGTCAAGATGGTGCAGATGGAATGGTCCCTTCAGATTGTGGAAGGCAAACTTACTTGATTTGTTTAGTGACATTACAGGAGCAATTCAAGTGAGCACACTTGTAGTTAGGAGCAACATTCCATTCAACCTCAATGAATTAAAACAAATACCTTAACCAAATATTGTCTTAAATAAGACACTGAATTATAAGAAATCTGCATCCGCAATGCAAATGCCACCTCTTTTGCATTTGTTCTGACAGTGTCACCTTCTGTACATATTTCCTATTGTATCTTTCCTTGTAGAAACTGTATTGCATAGCATCTGATTTGTGTTTTAACCTGCTCCATAAATAGAGAGTTTTGGGGCTATTCCGATTTGCTTGTTTACCATTATGAATTTTTGAGGTGCATTACTTTTTGGTTTTGCAACTTCTTGCCGTATTTTTGTTTCTCAAATACAAATATTTGTTGAATGTTGTTAAATAATGTTTCGGCATGTGTAACAGCATATGATGATTCCAGTGTACATCAGCAAATTGGCAACGAAGAAGACTGAATGCAGAATCAAAGTACTGTTGATGCTGGAAATCTGAAATTAAGTTCTGGGACAACTGCTGGTCATGTATCTTAAGGGAATTTAAACAAGGTTTTGTTGAGATCAAAGAGAAAAAAATCTCCAGAGTACCTCAGATAATGATTCTCAATCAATTGACAATCAATTCTCAAAGGCAAATCACTGTGTTTTTACTTCAAACATCAATTTGGATGCAGACTTTGAGACTAATTGGACAGTGATGAGCCCCATGTGGATCAGTGTTCATGTGACTGAGTGGAACCTTGGAAAAGTGAATTTGGTAGTGAAAGATCTCCAGGTGCTGCTTGTAGATTTGGATGTGAAATTGCTGATGTCAATCTAAATTTTCAGCACCCTTGCAGATGCTAAGTTCTGATGTTGCTAAAAGTTTTAAAACTGAAGAAAGAGACAAAAATGAACGATTCTATTAAAATAAGTGCACTGTACTGTACAGCAAATTTGTAAAACATTGACTATATACAAATAGACCTTGGGATGTTATTGATTTTTGCAAAGGTTTTTGAATGTCCTCTCATTTGAATAACATGTCTTGTAATTTTTTTTATTTTTGAGTATCATACAGTATGTATTGAAATATATTAAATGTTCCAAAGACCAACAGAATCTTGTAGGGTGAACAAACACCGTGCCAAAAAAAGCAAACTGCAAACACAAAAGGAAAAAAAATAAGTAAATATTGAGAACATGTGATTAAGAATCCTTAAAAGTGAGTCCACAGGTTGTGGGTGTGAGAACAGTTTGGTGATGGGCCAAATGAGGTTGAGTGAAGTTATCCCCTCTCATTTAAGAACCTGATAGTTGAGGGGTAACAATTGTTCCTGAACCTGATTGTGTGACTTCTCAAGCTCCTATAACTCCTTTCTGGTGGTAACAGTGGGAAGAGAGCATAACCTGGAAAGTGAGTGTCCTCACCTATAGAATTCGTCAAAGTTTTAGATGTCATGCTGAATTTTTGCCAACTTCTAAGGAAGTAGAAGCATTGCCGTGCTTTCTTCATAATTGCACATGTGCTGGGCCCAGGACAGGTCCACTGAAAGGATAACACCAAAGAATTTAAATTGCTGACCCTCTCCACCTTTGATCAACCGATAAGGACTGGTAACAAAACATATAGCATTTTTCCTACATAGTAAAGAGAAGCACCATTAGCAAATGGTCCAAATCACACCCTAACTTTTCTACAGATATAGAAATAATATACTATTTTTAAGGGATTCATTTTTCATTGAACCTTAATACATATACTACCCCTTCATCACCAATTGTTGAGCCCACTGGTAAAGAGTGATCACAAAAGGGAAAATT